>NC_053501.1:5080751-5418251 GCF_905171775.1 Rana temporaria | reverse complement strand
TGGGAAGAATGTCCCTTACATTGATGATCAGTGAGAAGAATGTCCCTTACATTGGTGATCAGTGGGAAGAATGCCCCTTACATTGGTGATCAGTGAGAAGAATGTCCCTTACATTGGTGATCAGTGAGAAGAATGTCCCTTACATTGGTGATCAGTGGGAAGAATGCTCCTTACATTGGTGATCAGTGAGAAGAATGTCCCTTACATTGGTGATCAGTGAGAAGAATGTCCCTTACATTGGTGATCAGTGGGAAGAATGTTCCTTACATTGGTGATCAGTGAGAAGAATGTCCCTTACATTGGTGATCAGTGGGAAGAATGTCCCTTACATTGGTGATCAGTGGGAAGAATGTCCCTTACATTGGTGATCAGTGAGAAGAATGTCCCTTACATTGGTGATCAGTGAGAAGAATGTCCCTTACATTGGTGATCAGTGAGAAGAATGTCCCTTACATTGGTGATCAGTGGGAAGAATGTTCCTTACATTGGTGATCAGTGAGAAGAATGTTCCTTACATTGGTGATCAGTGAGAAGGATGTTCCTTACATTGGTGATCAGTGAGAAGAATGTCCCTTACATTGGTGATCAGTGAGAAGAATGTTCCTTACATTGGTGGTCAGTGAGAAGAATGTTCCTTACATTGGTGATCAGTGAGAAGAATGTTCCTTACATTGGTGATCAGTGAGAAGAATGTCCCTTACATTGGTGGTCAGTGAGAAGAATGTTCCTTACATTGGTGATCAGTGAGAAGAATGTCCCTTACATTGGTGATCAGTGGGAAGAATGTCCCTTACATTGGTGATCAGTGAGAAGAATGTCCCTTACATTGGTGATCAGTGGGAAGAATGTCCCTTACATTGGTGATCAGTGGGAAGAATGTCCCTTACATTGGTGATCAGTGAGAAGAATGTCCCTTACATTGGTGATCCCCGGACAAAGTAGAGATCTAAACGAGGGAAAAGTTTATTCATCTAACTTTTCGATGAATTGCGGCCATTCCACCTTCTCTCCGCCTCGAAGCAGAATCATACAAATAACAGATTGGGCCAAGAAGCAAATATAATAAAACGGTGAATGTGAGTCGATCACGGATGGTGAGCTGAGATGAATCTCACACAAAGACTTGTAAAAAAAAAAAAAATGTCTCAACTGATAAATAAAGAGTTACATTTGCGGTAAGGAAACGCTTAGCGGGAACGGCGACACGTCCGTTATTACAGGAATAAATCATGCTTCAATATCAGTTTAGGTTTTCATTTTCTCTTTTTGAAGGATTATTGCCTATAAATCTGAAATTGTTAAATATTTAAAGTGAATGATCGATTGTACACCAAGTGCCGGAGACGACGCCGGCTTTTTCCTGTGTGTGTTTATTTTTTTATTTTTTTTACTACTGTTTATGAATATTCTCATACAGCTTTAGTTCTATCATTGCGTGTGATGGAGTATGACGGCATATCAATGGAAATCAAAATAAGACGCTTAACCTCTTCCTTACCGGGCCATTATAAAATGACGCCGGCAGGAACCCTCCCTCGATCCGGGTGGACGTCATATGACGTCCTTTCTTCCCAGGCAATCTAGGGCGGACCGTTTTCATCGGATAATCCGTCCGTGTGTATGGGGCCTGGGAGTTTTTCGTCAAGTACACCCCAATTCTCCGTCCTTTATTTATTCCTATATCCCAGCTTACTGGGCCAGATTCACGTAGAATCGCGGCGGCGTAACTTATCCTAGATAAGTTACACCGCCGCAATTTTTCATCGCAAGTGCCTGATTCACTAAGCACTTGCGATTAAAACTACGCCCGTGGCCCCCGGCGCAAGGCGGGCCAATTCAAATGGGCGTGTGCCATTTAAATTAGGCGCGCTCCCGCGCCGGACCTACTGCGCATGCTCCGTTTCCTAACTCCCGCCGTGCTTTGCGCGCCGTGGCGTAATTTTTTTGAACGGCGACGCGCGTAGCGTACTTCCGTATTCCCGGACGGCTTACGCAAACAACGTTAAATTTTGAATTTCGACGCGGGAACGACGGCCATACTTTAGACAGCAATACACTTGCTGACTAAAGTTAGGGCACCAAAAAAAGACTAACTTTGCGACGGGAAACTTTTTTTTTTTTTTTTTCTTTTTATTTATTTTTTTTTATTTATTTTTTTGCGACGGGAAACTTGACTAGCGGCGACGTAGCGAACGCGAAAAACCATTGTGGATACGCTGTAACTCCTAATTTGCATACCTGACGCTGGTTTACGACGCAAACTCCCCCCAGCGGCGGCCGCGGTACTGCATCCTAAGATCCGACAGTGTAAAACAATTACACCTGTCGGATCTTAGAGATATCTATGCGTAACTGATTCTATGAATCAATCGCATAGATAGAAACAGAGATACGACGGCGTATCAGGAGAAACGCCGTCGTATCCCTTTTGGGGATCTGGCCCACTGATCCTGCTAATGTTTAGTGAGCTGCAGATATAATAAATAATAGCTGGGGGTTCCCTAAGACCTGAGAAAAGCTGATCTAAGCAGTTGTTAAAGGGGTTGTAAAGCTTCATGTTTTTTCACCTTATTGCATCCTATGCATTAAGGTGAAAAACATCCGATGCTTACAAGCCCCCCCCCCCGCTCCCCCCCCCAGCCCCTCCCGTTCACTTACCTGAGCCCTCAAAGGTCCCGCGTCGTGAACGCGCTGGCTTCTCGGCCCGGTCTTCTCTGCTCTTCATTGGATGAGCAGAGCAGCCATTGGCTCCCGCTGCTGTCAATCAAATCAATGGCGCGGTGTGCCGGGGGGGTGGGGCCGAGTGATACAGTCGGCGGCTATGGCCACTGACTGTATCATGGAGCGCGCCCGTAAGCTAACCCCCTGTTGGAATGCGCTTCCCAGAGCGGGGTTAGCTCTTGCGGGGAGGAGCCGAGGCAGCCACTGAGGGACCCTAGAAGAGGAGGATCGGGGCCACTCTGTGCAAAACGAGCGGCGCAGTGGAGGCAAGTTTGTTAATATAAATAAATAAATAAACCTTTACAACCCCTTTAACGACTTAAGCCCCAGACCATTTTGTAGCTAAAGGACCAGGCCCCTTTTTTCGATTTGGCACTGCGTCGCTTTGACTGACAATTGCGCGGTCGTGCAACGTGGCTTTCTAACAAAATTGACGTCCTTTTTTTCCCACAAATAGAGCTTTTTTTTATTTTTTTGCGCTATAAACAAAAATAGAGCGACAATTTAAAAAAAAAAACAATATTTTTTACTTTTTGCTACAATAGGGTTAGGTTTAGAACGATACGTATTCTTCTACATATTTTTGGTATAAAAAAAAATCACAATAAGCGTTTATCGATTGGTTTGTGCAAAAGTTATAGCGTCTACAAAATAGGGGATAGTTTTATGGCATTTTTATTAATATTTTTTTTTTTTTGCTAGTTATGGCGGCAATCAGCGATTTTTATCGTGACTGCGACATTACGGCGGACACATCGGACACTTTTGACACTGTTTTGGGACCATTGTCATTTTTACTGAAGTGGTTAAGTGTTTCCTAGGGAGTGATTACTACTGTGTGGGGGCGTGGCTTGGCGCGTGACGTCGCTGATCGTCGTTCCCTATGACAGGGAACAGACGATCAGTGGCAGTCACACTAGGAAGAACGGGGAAAGGTTTGTTTACACTCACCTCTCCCTGTTCTTCAGCTCTGTGACCCGATCGGGTCCGCGGGTCACGGAGCACAGGACCAGGTCACGAGCGCGGTGGCGGCGGCGCGATTGGGACCCATGGCTGGGCTCTTAAAAGGCAACGTACAGGTACGTGCTTGTGCTAGGGTGACCACGTGTCCCGGATTGCCCAGGACAGTCCCACATTTTGCAGGTCTGTCCCGGGCACATTCATTCCAGGACAATGCAGTGTCCCGGAATGAAACTGACACAGCCAACACCTGTGCCAATCTAATGCCCCCAAAAAAGGCCACCACATCACCGCTTTACTCACTGACAGTACTTGCCCTGGCCGGGAATGCCTGGAGGAGCACAATCCCCGCCCCTTGCTTGTGATTGGAGAAATCATAAATCCCGCCTCTTGTGTCCAATCACTGTGCTGTGATTTGTTACAGCACAGGCTGATTTTTGGGAAGGGGGGTGTCCCTGAATGGTAGTTTGGAAATGTGATCACCCTAACTTGTTCCCAGCCGTGACGTTCTGCCAACGTATATACGGCGGCAGGTCGGCTCCCCTGCGCGAGAGCATGTACAATAAGTTGGCTTTCTCTGTGGCCACTAGGGGCGCGTGCGCACCGCTGGAGGCGCGCGCCCCCCGCTCGTCCGTTTCTCCCGTGCGGGTGCCCGGCAGGCGCGATTGCCACCGGGCACCCGCGATTTCTCGTTACAAAGCGGGGACCGGGAGCTGTGAGTGTAAACACACAGCTCCCGGTCCTGTCAGGGGGAGAAATGCCTGACCGTCTGTTCATACAATGTATGAACAGCGATCTGTCATTTCCCCTAGTGAGGCCACCCCCCCTACAGTTAGAACACACAAGGGACATACTTAACCCCTTCCCCGCCCCCTAGTGTTAACCCCTTCCCTGCCAGTGGCATTTTTATAGTAATCCAATGCATTTTTATAGCACTGATCGCTATAAAAATGCCAATGGTCCCAAAAATGTGTCAAAAGTGTCCGAAGTGTCCGCCATAATGTCGCAGTACCAAAAAAAAAAATCGCTGATCGCCGCCATTACTAGTAAAAAAAATATATATTAATAAAAATCCCATAAAACTATCCCCTATTTTGTAAACGCTATAACTTTTGCGCAAACCAATCAATAAACGCTTATTGCGATTTTTTTTAACGAAAAATATGTAGAAGAATACGTATCGGCCTAAACTGAGGAAAAACATGTTTTTTTTATATATTATTGGGGATATTTATTATAGAAAAAAGTAAAAAATATTCATTTTTTTCAAAATTGTCGCTATATTTTTGTTTATAGTGCAAAAACTAAAAACCGCAGAGGTGATCAAATACCACCAAAATAAAGCTCTATTTGTGGAGAAAAAAGGACGCCAATTTTGTTTGGGAGCCACGTCGCACGACCGCGCAATTGTCAGTTAAAGCGACGCAGTGCCGAATCGCAAAAAGTGCTCTGGTCTTTGACCAGCAATATGGTCCGGGGGTTAAGCGGTTAAGCGGTTAAGCAGCTTTTTGTCGAGTCAGTGCCTGACGTACAGACAACCACTGGATGGGGATTCTACACTTCTGTTTGTATAGTAAAATGAAAATATGGAACAGCAATCACAGCCAAATGAGAAAGTTACATAAAAAAGTTACTTTCAAGTATATATTACAAACCCTGACTCGTAATGTGTTCAGAGTTCCTGTTCATAGAACATTCTTCGTCCAGCGGGATGTTTTTGGATGCAGTGACAGGTCCTCTTCCCCCCCGCCGTACCCTGGGAATTCTAAAAATTCTGGAATTCTCTATATGATCTTCCAGCACAAACATTGCCCCCTCCAAGGACTTTTTTTTCATATGATGTGACTCTGTCCTGGAATAATACCTCCAGCCTCCAGTACAAACACGACAGGCCGACGTGGCCGCTCCACGGAAAACAAGAACCAAAACTGTCAGATCTTCCAGGCGGATAAAAACCCGGAGACTTTAATGAAAGGGAACAGGAAGATCTCGACTTTCCCAGTTTCCAATCACTGCCACATGTTCTCCGTCTCTCTCTGTTTACTCTGCAACTTCCACATTCATTTTCCATGTTGCTAAAAAAAAAAGTCACTTCTCCGTAAGGGGGAAGCCGCGAGCGGCGCCTTGTGTTTACACTCGGAGTGTGCGCGGAATGACACGCGCCGCCAGGACGCTGACTCGGCATAATCCGTTCCAGGCCGGAGGGGAGGACGAAATCTGCAATAAATTGTATTAAAAACAAAGCGTCATACAAGCGAGCCAGAGATTTCCAGGATTGTCTTTTTTTTCTTTTTTGTTTATTATTTTGCAATCAGATGTTATTTATAATTTCCACAGTAAAATAAAAAAATAAAACGTTTCCATTCTGGATCAACTGTGGGTATAGAATTGTGTATATGGGACTGTACAATTTTTTAGCTAGATTCAGAGAGCCTTAGGCTGGCGTATCAGTAGATACGCCAGCCTAAGTCTGAATTTGCGTCGGCGCTAATTTAAGCGTATTCTGGTAACCAGATACGCTCAAATTAGGCTCAGATACGAGCGGCGTAAGTGCCTTACACCGTCGTATCCTAAAGTGTAATTTTTAGGCTGACCGCTAGGTGGCGCTTCCATTGCAGTCAGCGTAGAATATGTAAATCACTAGATACACCTATTCACGAAACGTACGCCCGGCCGACGCAGTACAGATACGCCGTTTACGTAACGCACTATCAGGCCTAAAGTTATACCATCAAATAGCTGGAATAGTAATGTTAAAGTATGGCCGCCGTTCCCGCGTCGAAATCTGAACATTTTACGTTGTTTGCGCAAGTCGTCCGTGAATAGGGTTTTACGTCATTTACGTCCACGTCGGAATCAATAGGGCCGTGCGGCGTACCTTGCCGCAATGCACACTGGGATATGTAGGCGGACGGTGCATGCGAAGTTCGTAAAATACGTCAATCGCGTCAGGTCAAGCCCCATTAACATAAAACACGCCCCCTCAGCCGAATTTGAATTAGCCGCCCTTACGCCCGCCCGATTTACGCTACGCCGCCGTAACTTAGCAGGCAAGTACTTTGTGAATCATGTACTTGCCTCGCTAACTTACGGTGGCGTAGTGTAAATGCCATACGATACGCCGCCGCAACTATGTGCTCGCCATCCTAAATCTAGCTATATGTAACCAAATAACTAAATAACTATGTAACTATGTGTAACGGTATGGCCCGTGGGACCCAGAGGCTCTTGCAGGGTGTGGGGTACTCCTGTTTCAGCTTCACCGATGACTCTTGTGTCTAAAGTCATCCTATGTCCACTAGGGGCAGAGAATGACTGAGAAATTATATCTTGGACTACATGAGATGGGACAGTAATGTAATCCACAATATATTCAAGAATGTCTGGAAGAACTAATTACAGGTTGTTGATTCTGAACCCAACAGGTCAATAGAAGAGTGACTCATTTATGTGGGAACACAGACTGTTAAGGGGTCCGTTACAAAGGGCTTCTCCCAGCCACCCACAAAACAAAGATAATGGCAAACCCTTTCTTTCCCTCACAAAGCAAACTTCACATAAGCAGCTCTCTCGGGTTTTGGCTTCCTGAGTCCCAGGCCAAGAGCAATCCCCTGCTCCAGTTCTGCTTTATACCACCTGTTGGTGGACATAAGTGGACCACAAAACCAACCCTAGCTGGGGCTGGGGCCTATGGTTCTACAAGGGATCCCAAGCTGTCCGTCCAAGTGGAGGAAGCTTCTTAGCGAAGAAAACCGGGGGAAGACCTGCCCTGGAGGAGACAAGCAAGGCAAGCTGATGTCGCGGGAACCTTGGCCTGGTAACCTTGTTAAGGAAGTTGTCTAACAGTCCACCGGATTGGCTTAAAGGCTCTTTGGCTGTAAGGCAGGAAGTTCGGGACTTTAAATCCCGTGGCAGAGGATTCCTGACTATCCATTCTGTGTTCTCAGACGGTCTGTGGCAGAGACTGTCTCTATACTGTCCGTGCATCATTCCAGCTGCTAGGCCATGTGAGAGGGGTCTACCCGGGTGGGCAATACCCACTCAGGAGTGAGTGGCGAATATTAGAATACTATTGTGCATTCTGTGCCATGACATGAACTTTCCCCTTCTCTCTATACTCTCTACTTCCTTCACAAGTTTATGCAGCAAAAATAAAGCCTACAGTTGAAGGTTTTACATCTTGTGTGGACATTGCAATTTCTACAGACTTTCTCCCTTGGAAAACGAACTTGGAGGTAACGTGCAAAACCCAAAACTAACCAGCAGCTCCAACGGGTGGTGCTACATAAAAATATATATTATGACAAACATGATACAAAATAAATACAACAAAATTACAAATTAATTAGTAAACTAATTATAAACACAATACATCTTATCCCAAATGGGCTGGGTCTATTGACCGACTTATAATGGGAGCCTGGCAATTACCTGTATATATAGATAGAATGACTTGAATAAATCAAGAGGAAGCCCGGAAGAGCCATTTGGTGTACCATAGAGGAAGGTAAGTAGACCAAACATACTCAAAAAGCTGGGGAGCAGTAAAAGAATCCGCCTAGACATAAAAAGGGATAATTTTGGTGATCATTGATAACGTTTTCAGATTTTGAAGGAAAGAATGGAGGAAACTGGCAAACCCCATGCAGATGGTGTCTTGGCTAGACTTGAATCCAGTGGCGGTTCGTCCATAGAGGGCACTGGAGCGCCGCCCCCATTGGCTCTCACCGCCACTGAGTCTAATAACATAGATTCGTGCATTGCATGAATCTATGTTATTGTCACCGCTGCACTGTTCTATTCAGATGGCCGGACATGAGGCGCCGACCATCTGAATAACGGCAGCTGGTTGGCTGTACGGAAGTGCCTATCAGAGCCAGCGGCTCTGATAGGCTTTCCGAGTACAGCCCTCGGGTCCGCGGAAGCTTATCCTCGGAATGCACGGGGGGTGCGTTCCTTGGATAAGACTGACAGGCGTCTCAGCCAATCAGGTTGGCCGGTTCTGGCTACCGGTAACCTGATTGGCTGAATCGTCATCGAGGCGAGGGTCGAGGACGTGGATGGCTAACTCCAGTAATGATTGGTAACCAGCGGCATGAATGGGCACAGTGGCGACAATTAAAGGGCACAGTGACAATAGGCACAGTGGGGACAATAGGCACAGTGGGGACAATTGGCACAGCGGCATGAATGGGCACAGTGGCGACAATTAAAGGGCACAGTGACATCAATGGGCACAGTGACGACAATAGGCACAGTGGCGACAATAGGCACAGTGGGGACAATTGGCACAGCGGCATGAATGGGCACAGTGGCGACAATTAAAGGGCACAGTGACATCAATGGGCACAGTGGCGACAATGGGCACAGTGGCGAAAATTAAAGGGCACAGTGGCGACAATTGATGGCACAGTGGCTGTGTTTGATGGCATGGCACAGTGGCTGCGTTTGATGGCATGGCACAGTGGTGACAATTGATGGCACAGTGGCTGCGTTTGATGGCATGGCACAGTGTTGCGAATTGATGGCACAGTGGCTGCGTTTGATGGCATGGCATAGTGACTGCATTTGATGGCATAGAACAGTGGTGCGAATTGATGGCACAGTGGCTGCGTTTGATGGCATGGCATAGTGACTGCATTTGATGGCATGGAACAGTGGTGACAATTCATGGCACAGTGGCTGCGTTTGATGGCATGGCATAGTGAGTGCATTGGATGGCATGGCACAGTGGTGCGAATTGATGGCACAGTGGCTGCGTTTGATGGGCACAGTGAGGCTGCAATTTTTTTTTCCGTTTGCGCCTCCCAAAAATGTTGAGCACCAGCCTCCACTGCTTGAATCCTAATCACTAAGTATCCCATATACGTTATGCTTGGTCTGGCGGATGAAGAACACTGACATAAGTAACCCAGCTGTGGTATTTGTGTCCTCCAGCCTGCACTGGGTTCCTCTCTGGGCCGATCTTTATTTTCTGTTCTCTGGTTTCCGTTCACCTTTGAAGTTGCTCAGCGGAGTCCCTCACGCTCATGTAATATTCTCATGTAGCTTTTCACCTCTAAGCACTTCACTTCATCACCGTCTGGACTCAACATGACTTCAGGATCTTCTTTCTGCGACCGGCTCTGCCTTAGGTGTTAATTTACATGCCCTCTTCCCAAAATCCTTTGCTGCTAAGCACACCATCTTGGCCTGGCATCTGGGACAAGCTGAAAAGCCTCAACAAGGCACGCTCAATTTTATGATTCAATTGTAAAGCGCTCAATGATGTGTGACTGACGGTAACCAGATGGCCACAGGAATGCTGGGGTTAAGAGCCTGTCATTATCACTTGCCCCAACCTACAATCTGTTTCTGATTCCAAATTTGAGATGACTGCTCGGTGTACGGGATGTGTATCTTACAGAACGATGAACGTTCAATGAAAGCCATTAACTTGCTCAACTGCGGCGATGTAAGGCCTTTCCTGATTATAAATTAAGGGCCAATATAAGAATTTAGAGATGCTTAGACTTGTCCACCCTCCGGAGAAAGGGATTTACAGAATTTTATTTTTGTTACAGGATATGGATTGAGGTATTCAAGAATAGGATCTACAATGAATGATACACAAATGGACCCCAGATGTGGCTTGTCCTAGGCTGAAGAGATGCTTCTCTGTGTATATTCCAGGGAGAAGTTTCATGAAGACATCAAAGCCAGCAGGAAAGACAGATACCCCAACAGACCACTCCACTTCCAGATCCTGCATCACGACTCTTTCTCTAGGGACCCTATGGTGGAGGACTCACTGATAGGCACAAAAACCCAAAAGGAGAAGGTGCTCATCAGAAACAGATGGTCAGGGTAGGGGAAGACACGTCAGGAGAGATGATCAGGGTGGGGACATGTGGTCATTGTAGCATAAGGCCAAAGCAGGGATGTGTAGTCATAATAAGGAAGGTGAGTGAGTGAGTGAGTGAGTGAGTGAGTGAGTGAGTGAGTGACTTGTAAAGCGCAACACATGCAAACTGAATCACCTCTGGGCGCTGTATCCATTTCATGGGTAAGGAACCCCTTGACCTCAGAAGAGATGGGTTTTAATCTTTCTCCTAAAGGCCAAGTGGTCCGACTCCAGTCGGATGGGGGTTGGTAGTGCATTCCACAGGTGAGGTCCCTGGACTGCAAATCTTCGATCTCCTTTGGACTTGTATCTGGCTTTGGGTATCTGGAGGAGGTTTTGATTGGTGGATCGCAGAATGCGATCGGGGTTATGGGCTTTTATTTTTTCGCATAGATATTGGGGGGCGTTGCCTTGAATACACTTATGTATTAGGCAGAGTGCCTTGAAAGTGATTCTGTCTTTTACTGGCAACCAATGAAGGGATCTCAGTGATTGATTCCCATGGTTTTTTTCCAGTCACTAGTCAAGCAGCAGGATTTTGAACGACTTGCAGACGAGTGATTTGGTATTTGGGGAGTCCTAGATAGAGGGCATTTGCGTAGTCGAGTCTGGAATTGATGATTGTTCCCACCTCGACTGCAATGTCCTCTTTCGGGATAAAGGGCGTGAGTCTGCGTAGTAGGCGCAGCAGATGGTGGGATCCGCTGACTACTGACCCTATTTGTGCATCCATTGTCATGTAGGTATCGAAAATGACTCTGAGACTTTTGACTTTGGTGCTAGGGGTGATAGTTTTACCCAGAATGGGCGGAGGAGTCCATGTTGACGCGGGGTGATTTGGTAAGGATGGGTGGTAAGAGTAGGGAGGGGGCATGGCAAGGATAAGTGGTCAGGGTTGGAAAAGGTCATGGCAGGAATGGGTAATAAGGTTGTCTAACTTTTGTTGACATATTATAAGAATGTCTTATCTGTAATTTGATGCCTTTTGGAGATTTTTCCATCTTTCCTTGGCTTCGTTATGCACATTAATACAAATTTTTACCTGGGGTGCCCAAACTTTCCATCACCACTGTATGGTATATTATATAATATAGGGCCACAGAGAGCTTTACCCATGTAGGTTAAAATGTATGAACTGATGCCTTCACATGAACCACACCGGAACCAGTCAAATCCATAACTTCTGGTGCATAGTCACAAGGGTTGCTATTAGTGCCACTAGTTGGATTTGGAAATGCTTCTCCACTCACATGGCCCTTGTACCCTTGAGATGCTGAGGGATCAGAGGAGCATTTTTGAGTTTTTAATGTTTTAATCTACACTCTCCGCCACCCTTGTGACATCACTGACCCAGCATGCACCTGTCTGTGATGTCATAATGGGGGCAGGGCCACCAGGTGACGATGCCTGCTGGTCCTGCCTCTTCCCTATAAAAGGGAATTTTGCATTATCCTATGCACTAAGGTGAAAAAAAAACCTGGCAATGACAGCCCCCCCGGTTTTACTTACCTAAGCCCCGAAACTTAATGGGCTCGTTCCCGCGACATTTTATCCCAGCTTGAGTCAGCTTGCAATTGGATATTGATAGCAGCGCAGCCATTGGCTTGCGTTGCGGTCAATCATATCCAATGACGCAGCGCTCCGGGGGCACGGCCAAGTGATACAGTGAACGGCTATAGCCCCCGGCTGTATCACAGGAGTGCACCCGCAAGAGCTTTCCACCATGCGAGCTCGCTCACATGAAGGTGGAAAGTTCTTGCAGGGGGGAGCCGAGACAACCGCCAAGGGACCCCAGAAGATCAGGTTCGGGGCCACTCGAGCTGCACAGTGGCCAAACGAGCTGCACAGTGGAGGCAAGTATAACATGTTTGTTATTTAAAAAAAAAAAAAAATCTGTTTAGTGATCCTTTAACAACCAGCTTTTACTGCACCCTGATGGGGGCAAAGCTTTGCTCAATCAGGGTGCAGAATGCACGGTGCAGCGGGTAGTGCATTGCAGGGCATTTGACGGGGCGAACAGCCAATATTTGGCCTGAAATCATGCCTGGGCCGAACCGTTCACCCAACACTACCTATAAGGGTCAAAGGATTTTCAATGCATCATGGGAGAGTTTCTTTCAAGGTGGAACATATTTTCTGCCTAGGAGGAACCACATGGAGGCTCATTTTGATGGCATTTTGGCAAAGACGAAACTTGTAATGTGCATCTCATCCCAAGTTCTAAGAGAAACATTTTCACCGATGTCCCATTGGAACATGTTGGAACACCATGACTCCATTAGGAAGGCCAATACCTCAGGTCTGCACGCTGCAGAGTGATGACAAGGAACAGAAAATTTTATTGGCTCAGAGGGGCTTAAACATTTTCAGGAATATCAGTGAAATAACGCGCTGGGACTCCTCTTCAGCCGATACATCTTCAAACACCTCACTCCACCCAACATTAGCCAAGAAGAGGCGTCCTGACACGCTCCGTCATGCCTAGGACCTGAGCCAGAGAGGCGCTCAGGAGCTGTGGCTGAAATGGAGAGGCTTCACTTTTCGTTGTATTGTCATCTCTCATCGGGAACACGAGAAGAAAGTGCTAAATCCACCTTAGAACACGAACGCTTCTCTCTCCGAGGCCAAGAAATGCTTTGATTTTTAATGTGACAACATGGCCAGAAAGGAGAATCTGCTGAATGTTGGGGGGGGATGCAAGTCTTCAGGCCTAAGCGTAACACAATCCAGCACAGGGGGGTCCCGGGGGCGTAGGGGGCCACTGGCACATTGATTGATTTCAGATGCTGCCAGAGCAAGGATGGCAGTAACTTTAGCGCCAGATACTACGATAACAAGAATCGGTTTTATTTGGCATGGAGCGCTGTCTGCGGCGGTTCTCGGGGGGGGGGGGGGGGGGGGGGGGCAGCTACGTGATGGAGGGAGGGTTAGTTGATATTAGTAAATCTCATCACTTTATCTCTACAGCTAGAAGTTAGATCTTATTTTACTCGGTCAACACAAAAACGGTTTCTTCTCTTAACATTATTAAAAGAGAAGCCAACAAAGGCGTCTATGGGGAGCGGCAGGAACAAGACTTTGGCCGGGATTCAGAAAGATTGGCGTTTCTTTAGAGCGGCGTAGCGCATCTGATATGCGCTACGCCGACATAACCTAGAGTGGCTGGTACTGTATTCACAAAGCACTTGCTCCCTTTCTTATGCCGGCGTAACGTAAAATGGCCGGCGTAAGCCCGCCTAATTCTAAGTAGGCTGGTAGTGGGCGTGTTGTATTAAAATTAACCGTGACCCCATGTAAATGCATGGCCGAACGAACGGCGCATGCGCGCGCATGCTCAGAATCACGTCGCAAATACTCCCTAAGATACGTCGGCTCAATGCTTTCGACGTGAACGTAACCTACGCCCAGCCCCATTCACGTACGACTTACGCAAACAACGTAAAATATGACGCTGTTCCCGCGCCCATACCTTAACATGACTTACAGTACCCCTGCTTTATGAGGGGTAAAGTTACGCCGGACGTACGCCTTACGCAAACGGCGTAGCTTACTGCAACGGGCGCAAGTACGTTGGTGAATAGGCGTATCTAGCTCATTTACATATTCAACGCGTGAATCTACGGAAGCGCCCCTAGCGGCCAGCGTTAATATGCGCCCAAGATACGACGGCGTAAGGAGACTTATGTCGGTCGGATCAAGCAGAAATTCAGGCGTATCTGGTTTCCTGAATACGGCACATAGATACGACGGCGCATCTTAGAACTTACGCAGCGTATCAACAGATACGACGGCGTAAGATGTCTGTGAATCCGGGCCTTTGTTTCCAAGCAAACAAATTCTACAATTTAATGCAGCTCAATGGCAAGAATAAATATAGAAAAATCTAGATAAATGTAGAAACAACACAGAAATATACAAAAAATATATATTTTTACTTTGCCGTTAAAGTGCAAAGATGACAACAGTCCTGGTAGACTCGCACATCTTGAACCTCAGTCCCAATGATGCGGAGTCCCGGGGGATGCCCACTGCCCAGGGATCACAGTATCAACACTTTTCATGTTATTACGTATGGCCAGTAACTCAGTAAGGGCTCAATTACATTTTCTTCGACTTCGACCGCCCCAAAATGCTTTTTTGATGCTTCTGTGATGATTTTTTTATTATGCTTGGCAAATACCGTGGTTTTGTATACCGTGGGCAGGCGACACCCGGGTGACACCCACACCATAAAGATGCTTTCAAGCCCCCCATCAGTGTAGTGCGACTGTGGGCTCTTTTCCCTGCTCAGTCCATCAGAGAACTCGACGGCGCTGTGACAGAAGAAAGGCGAGCTGCGGCCTGTCAGAGGTTTCCCCCGCTCGCCCCCCCTTTCTCCTGACACCTCACTAGGTTCCTCACCCAGCTTCCTGCCCGCTCTGTTCCTTCCCTATTGGCCATAACTAAGGGCCAATCAAGGAAACTAGGAGAGGAGAGCATCATGGGACATGTAGTCCCGAAGATTGGCGACTCCATTTGCCACAGGGAGGAGGTCAAAGCTAGATCAAGAGAGAAATTGAGAGACTGCAGCATGGAAAAAAACTGAGGAAGTGAGTGCTACAGCTCAAAGAAAGAGTAGTGTGCTGGGCAGAAGCCAGAGAGAGACCCATGCTGTCCAGCATCACCAGAGAGAGAGAGCCACGTTGTCCAGTGCCACCAGAGAGAGAGCCACGTTGTCCAGTGCCACCAGAGAGAGAGCCACGTTGCCAGGTTCCACCAGAGAGAGAGCCATGCTGCCCAGTGCCACCAGAGAGAGCCACGCTGCTCAGCACCACCAGAGAGAGAGAGCCACGCTGCCCAGCACCACCAGAGAGAGAGACACGCTGCCCAGCACCACCAGAGAGAGAGACACGCTGCCCAGCACCACCAGAGAGAGAGACACGCTGTCCAGCACCACCAGAGAGAGAGAGCCACGCTGCCCAGAAACACCAGAGAGTTACGTTGTTCAGTGCCACAAGAGAGAGAGCCACACTGCCCAGCATCACCAGAGAGAGAGCCACATTGCCCAGCACCACCAGAGAGAGATCCATGCTGCCCAATGCCACCAGAGAGAGAGACACGCTGCCCAGCACCACCAGAGAGAGAGCCATGTTGCCCAGTGCCTCCAGAGAGAGACACGCTGCCCAGCACCACCAGAGAGAGAGAGAGCCACGTTGTTCAGTGCCACCAGAGAGAGAGCCACGCTGCCCAGCACCACCAGAGAGAGAGGCACGTTACCCAGTACCACCAGAGAGAGAGACACGCTGCCCAGCACCACCAGAGAGAGAGCCACGTTGCCCAGCACCACCAGAGAGAAAGACTAAGCCACTGCCAGGGTACAGACATGCTACACTACTGACCAGAGTCGCCCCTGGAAAACCCAGAGTGAGCGATCGTCCAGCCGGAGGAATCACTGCTGTAGTTTCAATGGGTTTGGTAAGAGGGCCTGTCGGCCATTATCCATTGGTTATTCTAGGGACTGTACTACGTCTGCATTCTCTGACCATGATAATGTGATAATGACATTGTTGCAAACGGGTGGCGCAATGGTGACCCTAAAATGATGCCCACCCCCTCGAAAAAAGTTCTGTGGACGCCCATGGCTGCAGTGTATGTAGGCAGGAAGAGGCTGCAGGAAGTCAGGGACAGTTGGGAGCTATGTATGGCATTTACCGAGCACCCTGAACACCTTATACTGGGGTGCTGTAGCAGTTGCATGGAAAAATTCACCCCAATCAGTCCTTACCCTGGCAGTGATCAGCCGGGGGGGGGGGGGGGTGCACTTGTAGTGCATTGCTGCCTCTATGTGCAACTCACTGAAAACATTGATAAACAACAGTGAGGTGAAGTGAACCCCAAATTATCACCTCCAGACAAACTACATAGAGGGAAGTCTCAAGAGCAGCTATCTCGGAGGGTTGTCAGCTATTCTGAATTACAAAGGTGTTTTTTGGCAACACACCTGTGCAATGGCGTCCCCCCAAGGCTGCAAGAACTGGGATCTGTAGTTCTACACCAGCTGAAGAATCTCCCCTCCCTGAGCTTGACCTAAATTTTCACGGAGGAGTGATCGTCGCGGTTGCATTTTAGCCAATAGAAGTGCGTTCTTTTTCCCAGCTGGGCACCTGATTTAATTACTAAACACTGCAGGACTACATGTACCAATATTTCAAAGTGTCAGACTATACGGAGCGATATTACAAACCCCACTGAAAAATAAATGAAGAATTAATTATCTTATTATATTCTACTCTACAATGGCCAGCCGGCCACTGTGCATTGCTAGTTTATATAACAGATTTTCCTTGTCTGTTAGTCTTGTTTTTATTATTAATACTATTATCGTTGTTGTTGTTTTTATTATTATATTGTTATTATTTTTCATATTCTTATTATTATTATTATTATTATTAATATTATTCTTCTTATTATTATTATTATTAATATTGTTGTTGTTTTTATTATTAATACTATTATCGTTGTTGTTGTTGTTTTTATTATTATATTATTATTATTATTATTATTATTATTATTATTATTAATAATATTGTTGTTGTTTTTATTATTATTACTATTCCTAATATTATTGTTGTTGTTTTTATTATTATTACTATTCCTAATATTATTGTTGTTGTTTTGTTACTGTTGCTATTATTAATAATATTATTATTACTATTTTTCTTATTATTAATATTATTATTGTTGTTGTTGTTATTATTATTATTTTTCTAAAACTTTGCTACAGAAATAAACAGAAGAAAGTTATACTGATAAATAGCTGATTGATAGTGCAGACACTGATGTCAATAGCTCAGTGTTCTCTGTACAGCATTATGGAAAATGGAAAATTTTCAGGAAAATAACGTTTTTTTTCAAATACACCACTTTGAAGCAAAATAATAGTCAGTGCCAATCAATGCAGCCTGATTAGTGTCCATCTGCAGCCTCAATGCAGCCTGATGACCATCTGCGGCTATCCAATGCAGCCTGATGCCCATCTGAAGCCTCAATGCAGCCTCTGTGCCCATCTGCAGCCTGATCTGCGCCCATCCAATGCAGCCTCAATGCAGCCTCTGTGCCCATCTGCAGCCTGATCTGCACCCATCCAATGCAGCCTGATTCCCATCTGCAGCTTCAATGCAGCCTCTGTGCCCATCTGCAGCCTGATATGCACCCATCCAATGCAGCCTGATGCCCATCTGCAGCCTCTGTGCCCATCTGCAGCCTGATCTGCGCCCATCCAATGCAGCCTGATGCCCATCTGGAAGCCTCAAAGCAGCCTCTGTGCCCATCTGCAGCCTGATCTGCGCCCATCCAATGCAGCCTCAATGCAGCCTCTGTGCCCATCTGCAGCCTGATCTGCGCCCATCCAATGCAGCCTGATGCCCATCTGCAGCTTCAATGCAGCCTCTGTGCCCATCTGCAGCTTGATCTGCACCCATCCAATGCAGCCTGATGCCCATCTGCAGCCTCCTTGCCCATCTGCAGCCTGATCTGCGCCCATCCAATGCAGTCTCAACGCAGCCTCTGTGCCCATCTGCAGCCTGATCTGCACCCATCCAATGCAGCCTCTGTGCCCATCTACAGCCTGATCTGCGTCCATCCAATGCAGCCTGATGCCCATCTGCAGCTTCAATGCATCCTCTGTGCCCATCTGCAGCCTGATCTGCACCCATCCAATGCAGCCCGATGCCCATTTGCAGCCTCAATGCAGCCTCTGTGCCCATCTGCAGCCTGATCTGTGCCCAACCAATGCACCCTCTGTGCCCATCTACAGCCTGATCTGCGTCCATCCAATGCAGCCTGATGCCCATCTGCAGCCTCAATGCATCCTCTGTGCCCATCTGCAGCCTGGTCTGCCCCCTTCCAATGCAGCCTGATGCCTATCTGCAGCCTTACCATCTCTCACGCAGGGCAGGAAATCAGGAGGGGGGACGAGCGCCGCCGAAATCACCGAGCTGCCATGTTCTGTTTACAGTACTCGGCTCTCAATCGGCAGTCACATACACAGTCCCGCCTCCGCCATCGCCATTGGACCAGCTATTGTGATTGACAGAACACTGGTCCAATGCCGGTGGCGGAGGCGGGACGTGTGTGTGTGATGTCAGAGCCGAGTAAACAGATCATAACGGCTCTGTGATTCCGGCAGCGCTCGTTCTGCTCCGAGGTACGCTATCGGCGTATAACACGCACCCGTGATCCCCCCCCCTATTTTCAGATAAATACGGTATATGTATAATAATAAATTGTGTGACTGCAGTGGGACGTTAGTGTGTAAGCTCCACTGGTGCAGAGACTAATATGAAGCACTGCATTATAATAATAATAATAATAATAATAGTGTCAGAAAGTGCACTGGAATAATATCAGTGGCCCGGATTCAAAGAGCAATTGCGTCTGCGTAACCATAGTTACGCAGCGCAATTGCTTACTTGCGCCGGCGTAACGAATGCTCCTGATTCAGGAACCTTGTTACGCTGACTGCAGCCTAAGATATGCGTGGCATAAGGCTCTTATGCCCTCATATCTTAGGCTGCATTCTTGCGATGGCCGCTAGGTGGCGTTCCCGTTGTGCTCAGCGTATAGTATGCAAATTGCATACTAACGCCGATTCACAACGTTACGCGAGCCCTGCATACGCAGTTTACGCCGTTTGCGTATAGGGCGGTTTTCGCGTAAGGCTGCCCCTGCTATTAGCAGGGGCAGCCAATGTTACGTATACCCGTCGTTCCCGCGTTGCGAAATTTAAAATTTACGTAGTTTGCGTAAGTGAATGGTGAATGGCGCTGGACGCCATTCACGTTCACTTTGAAGCAAATGACGTCCTTGCGACGTCATTTACCGCAATCCACGTCGGGAAAGTTTCCCGATGGAGCATGCGCACTACGTTCGGCGCGGGAACGCGCCTAATTTAAATGATCCACGCCCCCTATGGGATCATTTAAATTACGCGCTCTTATGCCGGGCATTTTTCAGGAGCGCTCACGCAATTTACGGAGCTACTGCTCCGTGAATCGAGCGTAGCGCAGGTAATTTACGGAGGCGCAGCGGCAAAAACGTTGCCCTGCGCCTCAGTAAAAAAAAGCGAAAATTTACCTGAATCTAGCCCAGTATCTACTGCACACAAGCAGGTAAGAATGTGCAGTATAATAAACTTTACCGGTTTTCTTATGAGAAGCAAACTCTCTGTACAACAACAACAACAACTCACCGTTTTCATTGCCATTTAACGCGACACCATTTTCTTCACAACAAAAAACTTTATTGGCCGATCTCTAGAAAAGTGCAGCATCCTCCCTTTATCTCGGGAAAACAGAAGATAAAATCATTTCATGCGTTTATGAATGTCGCCGTGTTCTGGGCATCATTTTACCGACAGCCTTTTTTATATGTCATTAATTTCACATTCTTGCCACCATGTAAGTCGGTTTTATGGTCGCCGTGATTTATTCCCAGGATGCACAGGGAAATGGACTGTTAACTACTGTTTTAATTAAACGACCAAGAAAATAATTAACTGAAAAGTAATAAACACACAAATACTCAATAGAAAAACATATAAAGTGAAGTAAAATCATAATTTCAGGAAAAATGTGCGATCCGCTGCGTGGAATACGCTCGCGCTGGCGGCTAAAAACAATGGCGCTTGTACAATGTCACCTGTTCGGGGGAGGGTGAGAGGCGACACGGCAATACATAGATGCTTGGAGCAGCCTTGTTTTTTATTTATTTTTTACATGTTTGTGACACGAAGGGGTGTATTTAACCACTTAAGACCCGGACCATTGTGCAGGTTAAGGACCGCGCCCCTTTTTGCGATTCCGCACTGCGCAGCTTTAACTGACAATTGCGCGGTCGTGCGACGTGGCTCCCAAACAAAATTGACGTCCTTTTTTCCCCACAAATAGAGCTTTCTTTTGGTGGTATTTGATCACCTCTGCGGTTTTTATTTTTTGCGCTATAAACTAAAATAGAGCGTCATTTAAAAAAAAATGCAATATTTTTTACTTCTTGCTATAATAAATATCCCCAAAAATATATAAAAAACGTTTTTTTCCCTCAGTTTAGGCCGATACGTATTCTTCTCCCTATTTTTGGTAAAAAATCGCAATAAGCGTTTATCGATTGGTTTGCGCACAATTTATAGCGTTTACAAAATAGGAGATAGTTTTATTGCATTTTTATTAATTATTTATTTTTTTACTACTAATGGCGGCGATCAGCGATTTCTTTCGTGACTGCGACATTATGGCGAACACATCGGACAATTTTGACACATTTTTGGGACCATAGTCATTTTCACAGCGAAAAGTGCTATAAAAATGCACTGATTACTGTGAAAATTACAATTGCAGTTTAGGAGTTAACCACTGGGGGGCGCTGTAGGGGTTAAGTGTGACCTCATATGTGTTTCTAACCGTAGGGGGGCGGGGCTGGACGTGTGACATCAGTGATCGTCTTTCCCTATATCAGGGAACAGACGATCACTGACACTGCCACAATGAAGAACGGGGAAGGTGTGTTTACGCACACCTCTCCCCGTTCTTCAGCTCCGGGGACCGTTCGCGGGACACCGGCGGCGATCGGGGTCCCGCAGGAACTGTCACGGAGCTTCGGCCCGGTGGCGCGCTCGTGACCCGATGGCTGGGCCTTAAAGAGACACGTACAGGTACGTGATTGTGCTCAGCCGTGCCATCCTGCCGACGTATATCATCAGTAGGGGGTCCTTAAGTGGTTAAAAAATAAAAATTCTCATAGCCATTCGCCCAGTAAAATGGCATAAGCATTTCCTCTGTTCAAATCGGGCTACGTTCACGTCGTAGGCATTGAGCCGTCGTATCTTAGGGAGTAAATTTGACGTGATTCTGAGCAATGCGCACGCATGCGCCATTCGTTCGGGCTATCGGTTTGCATGGGGTCAAGCTTCATTTAAATGGATCACGCCCACTTCCTTCCTACTTTGAATTAGGCGGGCTTACGCCGGACGATTCACGTTACACCGGCGCAACGTTGGGAGCGAGTGCATTGTGAATACTGTTCTTGCCTCTCAATGTTACGTCGGCGTAGCGCATATGAGATGCGCTACGCCCGCACAAATATACGCCGCTCTACGTGAATCCGGGCCAAAGTGTAATTTCTTCAGTGTTGTCACATGAAAAGATAAAAGAAGGGGTAGATAGAGGGGTGTACTTACTTTTGTGAAATATTGGCCGAGATCCACGAAGAAGTTGCGTTGGCGTATCTATTGATACGCCGCGTAACTTCTAGGATGCTCCTGCGTATCTTTGTTTTGCATCCACAAAACAAGATACGCCTGAAGCTGGGCTAGATCCGACTGACGTAAGTCTTAGTACTACGCCGTCGGATCTAAGGTGCATATTTACGCTGGCCGCTAGGTGGCGTTTCCGTTGATTTCCGCGTAGAGTATGCAAATTAGCTAGATACGCCAATCCACAAATGTACGTCCGCCCGACGCATTTTCTTACGTCGTTTACGTAAGGCTTTTTTCGGCGTAACGTTACCCCTGCCTCTATGAGGCGTACGCAATGTTACGTATGGACGTCGGGCCAGCGTAGAATTTTCCGTCGTGTACGTCGTTTGCGTAAAACGTTTGCGAATAGGGCTTTGCGTAAATTACGTTCACATCGAAAGCATTGACTATTGACTAGGGATTTCGAGCGTGCGCACTGGGATACCCCCACGGACGGCGCATGCACCGTTAAAAAAAAAACGTTGTTTACGTGGGGTCAGGTCGCATTAACATAAAACACGCCCACATCTTATCCATTTGAATTGCGCGCCCTTACGCCGACACAGTTACACTACGCCGCCGTAACTTATGGCGCAAATTTTCTGGATACGAAAAATACGCTGTAAGTTACGGCGGCGTAGTGTATCTGAAATACGCTACGCCGGGCTTAGAGATGCGCCGAGGTACGTGAATCTGGCCCATTGTGTATATCTATCCACTGTATATATATATATATATATATATATATACATATAGATAGATATACCGTATATAGTAGCTGTTGCCTGCCTGCGTTGCTCAGATAAGGCGCAGTGTTGGTGTAATTTTGTGTAATAGGACTCCGCTATATAAAAGACATTCGGTGGTTACACAGCAGTAGTTATAAATGAGAAAGTCGTACAGAAAGCGGGAGATTTATAACTCTTACAGCTCAGCTTTGCAGATGTAGCGCAAATATAGAAAGACGCCAACTCTTTATCAATCTGTCATCTAGCCAACGGCGGCTTTACTTCCTGTGATTTTTTTTGTTATTATACAGAATAGTGTTGAGCAGAATATGCCATATTCGATTTCGCGATATATCTCGAATATATATTCGAATATTCGAGATATATTCGCTAAATTCGAATATTCGTGATATTTTATCGAAAGTAAATGATTGCGATTTTTCGCTATTGCGAATGCGAAAATAATTGCGATTTTTTGATAACTGCGGTAGGAGCACTCTGATTGGCTCAGAATATTCGTGATATTTTATCGAAATATCGCAACATGCGAATGCGATATTTATTGCGCAATTTCGAGAAATGCTGGAGGAGCGCTCTGATTGGCTCAGAATATTCGTGATATTTTATCGAAATATCGCAACATGCGAATGCGATATTTATTGCGCAATTTCGACAAATGCTGTAGGAGCACTCTGATTGGCTCAGAATATTCGTGATATTTTACAATACAAAATAATTGCGAATATTCGGCAAATGCGGAAGGAGCACTCTGATTGGCTCAGAATATTCTTGATATTTTACAATACAAAATAATTGCGAATATTCGGCAAATGCAGAAGGAGCACTCTGATTGGCTCAGAATATTCTTGATATTTTACAATACAAAATAATTGCGAATATTCGGCAAATGCAGAAGGAGCACTCTGATTGGCTCAGAATATTCTTGATATTTTACAATACAAAATAATTGCGAATATTCGGCAAATGCAGAAGGAGCACTCTGATTGGCTCAGAATATTCTTGATATTTTACAATAGAAAATAAAAAGTGTTTTGCATTGGTGGTGATTCTTTACTCTATCCATCTGTCACAGCCATTTGTCAATCAAACACCTTGAAGATTGAACACGTTCATGCTGCATGCTTTGGACTTTTTTTCACTTCACATATCAGACATTTTTATGAAAGATTATTTTTCTATTATTGGGACTATATTTCTTTATATATTTGTTTTACTGTGTATTTCACAAGTTATTTGCGCTTGCTTATTTTATAATTTGCCCACATGTCTTGTCACTAGACATATTTTTTATTCTTGTAGAGCGACTCCATTTTCTGTCTTGTATTAATTTATGTTGTATAACATTTTTGAGTTGCTGCTGTATTCTCCCCTTTTTTAAGGTATGCGCAATTTTTTCCTTCTTACAAAAAATAATAATATCAAACATACAAATATTCATAACATACACATACACAAAGCCCCCCCCTTTTGCATCAGAGACAATCAGAGTTCTCCTACCACAGTTATCGAAAATTCGCAATCATTTTCGCATTCGCAATAGCGAAAAATCGCAATTTTTTTTTTTTCAATTTGGCAACATAAAAGGATCGCCTCAGCTTAGCTACTCGGCCCAGGGTCTCTAATCATACCAGCAATGCTTTTAGACGTCGATAGGATGTGATCTGTTTTAAAAATCAAATTGAAAAAATGCGAATATTCGGAATTGCGAATATTCACCGCGAAATTCGAAATATAGCGCGATTTCTCGAATATGCTATATTCGAGTCGAATATTCGCAATGCGAATATTCGTGAGCAACACTAATACTGAAGAGATTTTTGGTGCATTGTGAATGTAACATCAGCTCAGTGTTGCCGTTTGTGGGAGATGAGGATTCGCTGTTGCAGGAGACGGTTGGGTTTAGTTTTGGCAATTACAGTACAAACATTTTTCAAAGCGTCGCCTATGGAGATTTTTAAGTACTGAAGTTTGGCGCCATTCCATGAGTGTGCGCAATTTTAAAGCATGACATGTTAGGTATCTATTTACTCGATTTACTCGGGGTAACATAATCTTTCATAGTTTACAAAAAAAAATTGCTAACTTTACTGTTTTGTTATTTTTTTAATTCATGAAACAATTTTTTTTTTAAAAAAAGGCTTTTGAAAAATTATTGCGCAAATACCGTGCAAGATAAAACGTTGAAATTTATTCCCTAGGGTGTCTGCTAAAAAAACATATATAATGTTTGGGGGGTTCTGAGTAATTTTCTAGCAAAAGAATGATGATTTGTACATGTAGGAGAGAAGTGCCAGAATAGGCGCGGTATGAAGGTGGTTAATAAGTATTGTATCTATCTATATGATTGTATATTTATTATTTTTTTCTTATATTATTACAATTCATTATTTTTATTGTATTATTTATAAGTATTGTTATTATTATTATTATTATTATTATTATTATTATTATTATTATTTAGACTCTTATATTATTGCAATTCATTATTTTAATTATTATTGTTATTCAATTTATAATAATAATACAAAAAATAAGACGCAGAAGAAGAATAGTTAATAAATAATAAGAACAATATTTACAATAACTAAAAATAATTAATTATAATAATAATAATAATATAAGAAACTATATAATGAGAATAATAATACCAACAATAATAATAAAACATTTTTTTTATAATAATATTAGAGACTATATAATGATAATAATGACAATAAAAATAATAATAATATCATCATTATATAGTCTCTTATATTATTATAATTCATTATTTTAGTAACTTATTATTATTTTATTTTATATGTATGTACTTATTTTTTTTTTTTACCCAATTAATGAACTGAAATGGTTTGGTTTATAATGCATGACCCCAAGGCGGTGCTATTGTATTGATATCGGATTGATATGGTGATGTCCTTATATATTTTTTTCTAGCCCTGATGTGACGTTATTCTAGTTTTTATAAGCTGAAATTATACAATTTGGAAACAAAAATGCAGCTGTGTTTTTTTTTTGTCTGTTTATAGTTTTTTATTTTATGCTGTATTAAAGCTATATTAATAAATGTAATTGGGTAGTCTTTTATAGAAACTTTTTTAGATGGTCCTTAAAATCAAGAAAATACCACATTATGGTCACTAGATGGGGCTGAAAATCATAGTAAATAACAATTTCTGAAGATCATCATTAACTTGGTTTATTTTCTTTTACCATAATCTTAAGTGCCCATTAAGCTAATTGCAATGATATTCAATTTTTGTATACGTTTATTCGATTTAATGGCCAGGATTATAAGATTTTAAATCAGAGATGCAGCAGTGTTTTTATTTTTTATTTTATTTTTGTCTGTTTTTGTATTTTATTTATAGTTATTTTTATGCTTTATTAATGCTATATTAAAACATTTCTATTATATCTATGTAAGACACTTTCATAATGCTATATATATTATTATATGTGTTATTACCTCTTTTAATTCTTTTTTTTTTTTTTTTACTTTTCTCCTCTTTTGCTTACTCCATACTATAACATGTATGGCCCGGATTCTCGTACGAGTTACGCCGGCGTATCTCCAGATACGCCGTCGTAACTCTGAGTCCGAGCCGTCGTATCTATGCGCCTGATTCTAAGGCCCCGTACACACGATAGAATCCATCGGCTGAAAAATCTCAGCGGATCGGTTTCAGCGGATAGATTCTATGGTGTGTACACTCCAGCGGATATTTATCCACGGATATTTCCGAATTCCAGCAGATAAATATTTGAAGACATGTCTTCAAATCTATCCGCTGGAATCCATCCCAACGGATTGATCCGCTGGTCTGTACAGACTCACCGGATCAATCCGTCCAAAGGGATCCCCCGCATGCGTCGTAATGATTTGACGCATGCGTGGAATTCCTTATATGACTGCATCGCGCACGTCGCCGCGTCATCATCGCGGCGACGGCGCGACACGTCATCGCCAGAGGATTTCGGCGCGGATTTCGATTCGATGGTGAGTACACTCCATCGCATCAAAATCCGGGCAAATCCTCGAGAGGATTTATCCGTGGAAACGGTCCGCTGGACCGTATCCACGGATAAATCCTCCCGTGTGTACGGGGCCTTAGAATCAGTTACGCACAGATTTGTATTAGATCCGACCGGCGTAAGTCTCTTACGCCATCGTATCTTAACTGCATATTTACGCTGGCCGCTAGGGGCGTGTACGCTGATTTACGCCTAGAAATTTGTAAATCAACTAGATACGCAAATTCACAAACGTACGCCCCGTTTACGTTAGGCTTTTCCCGGCGTAAAGTTACCCCTGCTATATGAGGCGTACATGCGGCGTACCAATGTTAAGTATGGACGTCGTTCCCGCGTAGAATTTTGAAAATTTTCCGTTGTTTGCGTAAGTCGTTCGCGAATAGGGCTGGGCGTCATTTACGTTCACGTTGAAAGCATTGGCTTCTTGCAGGTTAATTTGGAGCATGCGCACTGGGATACTTTCACGGACGGTGCATGCGCCCTTCGTAAAAAGCGTCATTTACGTGGGGTCACAATAAATTTACATAACACATGCCCACATCTTCCACATTTGAATTAGGCGGGTTTACGCAGGCCTATTTACGCTACGCCGCCGAAACTTTCGTTTGAGAATACGGCACTTGCCTGTAAAAGTTGCGGAGGCGTAACGTAAATAGGATACGTTACGCCCGCACAAAGATACGCCGTTCTACGTGAATCCGGGCCTATGTATCCAACTTAACTTTCAATAAATGTTTAGTGTGAAAAAAAAAATTTATCTATTTTTTGTTATGACATTTAAATTAAAATATACATGCTAAAAATACTAGGCTATGTTTCTTCCCAGTCCAAAAATAAAAATAATTATTTATAATAATATTAGAGACTATATAATGATAATACTAACAATAAAAATAATAATATTATTATCATTATATAGTCTCTTATATTATTTCAACCACTTAAGGACCCCTTCACGCCGATATACGTCGGCAGAATGGCACGGCTGGGCACAATCACGTACCCGTACGTGTCTCTTTAAGCCCAGCAGTGGGGTCGCACGCGCCGCCGGCGGTGCGCTCGCGACCCGGTCCGAAGCTCCATGACCTCGCCCGTGGGACCCACGGACCCGATCGCCGCCAGTCTTCCGCGATCGGTCCCCGGAGCTGAAGAACGGGGAGAACTGTGTGTAAACACACCTTCCCGGTTCTTCACTGTGGCGCTGTCACTGATCGTGTGATCCCTTTTATAGGGAAAGACGATCAATGACGTCACACCTACAGCCACACCCCCCTACAGTTAGAAACACAGATGAGGTCACACTTAACCCCTACAGCGCCCCCTAGTGGTTAACTCCCAAACTGCAATTGTCATTTTCACAGTAATCAGTGCATTTTTATATCACTTTTTGCTGTGAAAATAACAATGGTCCCAAAAATGTGTCAAAATTGACCGATGTGTCCGCCATAATGTCGCAGTCACGAAAAAAAACGCTGATCGCCGCCATTAGTAGTAAAAAAAAAAAATGATTAATAAAAATGCTATAAAACTATCCCCTATTTTGTAAACACTATAAAATTTGCGCAAACCAATCGATAAACGCTTATTGCGATATTTTTTAACAAAAATAGATAGAAGAATACGTATCGGCCTAAACTGAGGAAAAAAAAAGTTTTTTTTATATATTTTTGGGGATATTTATTATAACAAAAAGTAAAAAATATAGATTTTTTTTCAAAATTGTCGCTCTATTTTTGTTTATAGCGCACAAAATAAAAACCACAGAGGTGATCAAATACCACCAAAAGAAAGCTCTATCTGTGGGGAAAAAAAGGGCATCAATTTTGTTTGGGAGCCACGTCGCACAACCGCGCAATTGTCAGTTAAAGCGACGCAGTGCCGAATCGCAAAAAGGGGCAAGGTCCTTAACCTGCATAATCAGGAAAATACCACATTATGGCTACTAGGCAGGACTAACATTGTAAAAAAAACAAAATAAGTATTGATTTCCTATGATCATCAGCCCCACCTAGTGGCCATAATGCAGTATTTTCCTAATTCACTCTCTCCTGTAGAAAAAAAAATAACAATCGACCTGGAGAGAAAATGGCCCAATAACATTCGTTTTTGGAAGCCATTCGCAGAGAACATGCCGTTTCTCAGGAAATAAAGCTCTGAGAATTTATACACCGCCGTGTTGGAAAGACCTCCCACTCTTCCATCCTAATCCTAGAAAACATACACAGCGACATCATTAGAAAGCAAAAGATCATAATGATCAGAAGTACGCTTCAAAGCCACCAGATCTGAGGCGGGAAGAACTAAAGACGGCGAGCAATTAAAACCCGGCAACGTGCGTCAGTTAACGCGCCTTACAAAGGGAAATCACGTCAATGTGCTGCGGCTGGGCTGAAATGCTTGAAGAGAAAAGGAAGACTGGGGTCACCCGGGGGGGGGGGGGGGGGGGGCGACGACGACTTTGTGAATCAACATTCACATCTCTCACAAGCTTTTTATTTCTAATCAAAGTTTTCTGCAAATAAAGTTTTATCTTGGTATTGTGGATTTAGGAAGAAATAAAAATAAAATAGCTAATTAAGCCATAACACCTGCAAAAGGGTTCCTGAGCCTTTAACCACTTAACCCCCGGACCATTATGCAGGTAAAGGACCAGGCCCCTTTTTGCGATTCGGCACTGCATCACTTTAACCACTTAAGGACCGGACCAATATGCTGCTAAATGACCCAAGGGGTTTTTACAATTCGGCACTGCGTCGCTCTAACAGACAACTGCGCGGTCGTGCGACGTGGCTCCCAAACAAAATTGGCGTCCTTTTTTCCCCACAAATAAAGCTTTCTTTTGGTGGTATTTGATCACCTCTGCGGTTTTTATTTTTTGCGCTATAATTAAAAATAGAGCGACAATTTTGAAAAAAAATTCAATATTTTTTACTTTTTGCTATAATAAATATCCTCCAAAAAGATATAACATTTTTTTTTTCCTCAGTTTAGGCCGATACGTATTCTTCTACCTATTTTTGGTAAAAAAAATAGCAATAATCGTTTATCGGTTGGTTTGCGCAAATTTTAAAGCGTTTACAAAATAGGCGATAGTTTTATTGCACTTTTATTATTTTTTTTTTTTTTACTACTAATGGCGGCGATCAGCGTTTTTTTTCGTGACTGCGACATTATGGCGGACACTTCGGACAATTTTGACACATTTTTGGGACCATTGTCATTTTCACAGCAAAAAATGCATTTAAATTGCATTGTTTATTGTGAAAATGACAGTTGCAGTTTGGGAGTTAACCACAGGGGGCGCTGAAGGAGTTAGTTTTCACCTAGTGTGTGTTTACAACTGTAGGGGGGTGTGGCTGTAGGTCTGACGTCATCGATTGTGTCTCCCTATAAAAGGGATCACTCGATCGATGCAGCCGCCACAGTGAAGCACGGGGAAGCCGTGTTTACATACGGCTCTCCCCGTTCTTCAGCTCCGGGGAGCGATCGCGACGAAGCGGCTAGAAACGAATAGCCGCGCCGTCGTCCCGGATCGCTCCCCGAGGGAATCCGACCGCTGCATGTAGCGGGGGGGGGGGGGGCCCGATCGGACCCCCGACCCGCGGAAAGGCAAGGACGTACAGGTACACCAATGTGCTTGTCCGTGCCATTCTGCCGATGTATATCTACATGCGGCGGTCGGGAAGAGGTTAACTGACAATTGCGTGGTCGTGCGACGTGGCTCCCAAACAAAATTGGCGTTCCTTTTTTCCCAGCACAAATAGAGCTGTCAAAATCAGGTACCCGCTCCACCCCAAAATGTGCCAAATGTGGCAGTGGAGGGGGCGAGGGTGCAAACAAGCGAAACTTCCCCTTTTGGGTGGAGCATTTAAAAAAAGATTGAAAATGACTTTGAAAAATGGCATTGACATGTTATTGATTGGGTTTCCATTACAGACACACTTTTATCTTTTCATTTAATAGCGGGTGAGCGCGCCAATCAAAAGTTACCTGGTGTCACTTTGCTTCATGGGGTCAATGCCGCTTTGTCAGCGGCGCAAGGATGGTGAACGGAGCACCCGAGAAATAAACAACCTTGTAGGAACATTTAAAAAAAGTACCTGCTTCCGTGCTTTCATCAGCAAGAGATTTCCTATTAGGATTCCACTTTACGCAGCGCCCCGGCGCTCGCCGCTATCCATTACCCGAATCATTCTAGATGGACGCAGAAAATTTCAATCTGATTGAACTTGTTTCAACGTCTCTTGTAAATTATCTGAAAATTCGAAACCTTTTCCGAATCGGCCCCCATGACCCCGGCAGATGTAATTATAGCTGAACCTTGAGTGTTTGCAACGTTAGGCGCTCCGTCTCTTCTTCATCCATTAGCTGGTCGGAATCAAATGGAAATGGAAAAGGCATTTGATGTTTTCTGCAGAACGGAGAATTTCTAGAACAATGTGGATGGCATCGGGAGTCGGTAAAAATCACTCAGGTCAGCAATAACAGCCATTACAGAGGATGTAAATTATACTCCGCCATAGACGCAGCTGAGGACTGACCCTGATCGGTAGGGAGGGACAATTTCCCAATGGTGTTTGGTGTGTGTCAACCTCAACCCACACAGCTGCTTAAGAAGTTTATATGACTGTAACGGTATGGCCCGTGGGACCCAGAGGCTCTTGAAGGATGTGAGGTACTCCTGTGCCAGCTTCACCAATGACTCTTGTGTCTAGGGTCATCCTATGTCCACTAGGGGCATAGGATGACTGTCTAATGCATAGATGTATCTATGGGAATGCTCCCCATTATCTATGCGAAAAAATAAAAGCTCATAATCCCAATCGCGTTCTGCGATCCACCAATCAAAATCTGCTTCAGATACTGAAAGCCAACTACAAGTCCAAAGGAGAAAGGAGATTCGCGGTCCAGGGTCCCAGACTATGGAACGCTTTACCAACCAGCATTCGGTTGGAGGAGAACCACTTGGCGTTCAGGAGAAAGATCAAGACTCATCTCTTTTGATACCAAAGGAGACAGGAACAACAAGCGCCCAGAGGCGATTAAGTTTGCATGTGTTGTGCTATATAAGTTTTCATTCATTCATTCATTCATTCATTCAGAACTGATATCATGGATTACATGAGATGGGACAGTAATGATAATTCATGTATTGCAGGATATCTTGAAATATTACAAGTTGTTCATTCTGAACACAACAGGTCAATAGAGTGTCTCCTTCAATGTGGAACATAGACTGTTGAGATGTTAATTGATGTTAATCACCTCCAGCTACCTGGCTGTAGTGATACAAGCTTGCTGTGATTGCATTATATTGTCTATTGTGTTAATTAAGTCTGGCTCCTAAGATATTTCATGGTGCTATGCTAACTAACCCTGTATTGTGTGAAAGTTCTATTGATGCTAATATGTGTTGTGAGTTAGCACACTCTAAAGGTCAGACATCTGACTTATGTTCACTAAAGGAATGTGTATTGTGTAGCAGGTGAGAATAGCTTATCGCGGAGTCAGAAAGTCTGTCTAAGATGTGGATTGAGGGGGATATCTGGGGTGTAGAGGGGTCAGAGTGCTGGGGGGATATCTGGGGTGTAGAGGGGTCAGAGTGCTGGGGGGATATCTGGGGTGTAGAGGGGTCAGAGTGCTGGGTGGGATATCTGGGATGCAGAGGGGTCAGAGTGCTGAGGGGGATATCTGGGATGTAGAGGGGTCAGAGTGCTGGGGGGGATATCTGGGATGTAGAGGGGTCAGAGTGCTGGGGGGGATATCTGGGATGTAGAGGGGTCAGAGTGCTGGGGGGATATCTGGGGTGTAGAGGGATCAGAGTGCTGGGGGGGATATCTGGGGTGTAGAGTGGTCAGAGTGCTGGGGAGGCATCAATCTAGCAGATATATTATATGCACAGGACAGCTTTGTTACTTTTATGTATGTAGTATTTTCCCCCACTGTTTCTTTGCTGTACAGAATGATTGTTCATGTAGTTAATTGCGGAGCTTCACTTGTCTGTCTCCTACCTACTTGATCTACAGGTCTATTTACCTGCACTGTCTCCATTGTAGGGGCCCCAGAGCACGACTTTGCCCAGGGGCCAATGATGCTATTAAGACGGCCCTGTCCAGGTGGGGCATTATCTTTTATTTTCTTTCCCCCATGTTCCTCATATGATGTAATTGTTACTGTGCGAAGCTTTCTATTATAGTTATAAAAACGAAGGTGAGTCGGGTTGTACTGGAAAAAGGCAGAAATCCTACACATATAGTTCAAAACCTACACCATTAGTGGGATCTAAATATTGTCCCCTGGAGCCCGGCCAACGACACCTCCACCAGCAAGGTAGATGAAAAACCTTTACTTGTCTTTATTGATAATATAAATTATTCACAAATAAATGATCTACCACGTCTGGTTTAAAGAACATAAAAAGCGCATCTCTCATTAATGTTTTATACATCGGAGTCCCTAAATGGCTGTTACAAGCCCGGGTCTTACAAATCAGCTGGAATGATCTATGAATGGCTGCGCAAAACATACAATGGGCAGAAATATACTTTGGGCTAGATTCAGATAGCCCGCCGTAATTTTGTGTGGGCGTAGCGTATCTCAGATATACGCTACGCCGCCGTAACTTAGTGAGGCAGGTTCTGTATTCACCAAGAGCCTGCGCCCTAAGTTACGGCGGCGTAGCGTAAATCTGCCGGGCGTAAGCGCGCCTAATTTAAATTGTGAAGAGGTGTAAATAAAACATGACCCCACGTAAAAATGACGTCTCTAACGAACGCCGCATGCGCCGTTCCGTGAACGTTTCCCAGTGCGCATACTCCTAATCACGTCGCAAATAGTCAATGCTTTCGACGTGAACGTAATTTACGCTAAGCCCTATTCGCGAACGACTTACGCAAACGACGTAAAATTTGATGCTGTCCCGACGTCCATACTTAACATTGGCTATGCCTCATATAGCAGGCATAACTTTACGCCTTACGTAAACAACGTAAAAAAATCCGCCGGGTGCACTTACGTTTCTGAATCGGCGTTTCTAGCTCATTTGCATATTCTACGCGGAAATCAGCAGAAGCGCCACCTAGCGGGCAGCGGAAATATGCACCCTAAGATACAACGGCGTAGGAGACTTACGCCGGTCGTATCTTAGCAACAATTAAGTGTATCTCAGTTTGAGCATACGCTTAAAGTTGCGACGGCGCGGATTCGGACTTACGACGGCGTATCTACTGATACGCCCGTCGTAAGTGTTACTGAATCTAGCTAATTGTGTTCAATCGTACTTTTCTACAAATGATAGAGTTCAGATGGTTCCAAGTGAAGGGTTCTGTTAGTATTACATCATACAGAGACATTTTAGACAGTTGTACCCTGCCATTGCTGCCAACCTTGCAGCAACAGTTTGGTGAAGGTCCTTTTCTGTTCCAGCCAGCTCCATAAAAATGTGGTTTGGCCAGTTTGTTGTGGAGGAACTTGAATGCCCTGTTCAGTGCCCTCTGACCACAATATTTCTATAGGCCTGAAATGAAATGACGGCCTGGTGGCATTCGAGAGAGCAAGTTTATTCTATTCAGTAGCAGTGGCGGCTGGTGCTCAAATTTTTTGGGGGGCGCAAACAAACGAATAAAACAAAAAAAAACAATTGCAGCGTCACTGTGCCCATCAAACGTAGCTACTGTGCCCATCAAATGCCGCCACTGTGACCATCAAACGCAGCCACTGTGCCCATCAATTGTCGCCACTGTGCCATCAACATTTTATTTTTTCATAAATTAAATCAATCTGAGGCTATACTCAAACCTTTTGCCATCAATTATCGCTACTGTGCCATCAATTTTCACCACTGTGCCATCAATTGTCGCCACTGTGCCATGCCATCAATTGTCGCCACTGTGACATCAATTGTTGCCACTGCGCCATGCCATCAATTTTCGCCACTGTGCCATGCCATCAAACGCAGCCACTGTGCCATCATTTATCGCCACTGTGCCCATCAATTGTCACCACTGTGACAAGCCATCAAACGCAGCCACTGTGCCATTAATTGTCGCCACTGTGCCATGCCATCAATTGTCACCACTGTGCCATCAATTGTCGCCACTGTGCTATGCCATCAAACGCAGCCACTGTACCATCAATTGTCTCCACTGTGCCCATCAATTGTCATCACTGTGCCATGCCAAACACAGCCACTGTGCCCATCAATTGTCGCCATTCAATCAATTGCCATCAGTTTTCCCTGTAAAATGCTGCCAGATTGCCCCCCCCCCCCCCAACCCGGCACTTACATTGTTTTAATTTTCTTGGACTTAGCTACTAGGGATGAGCCTGATGTTCGAGTCGAACGTAAGTTAGGTGTTCGTCTGTTCGCCGAACAGCGAACAATTTGTGGTGTTCGCGGCAAATTGGAAAGCCGGGGAACACCCTTAAAAAGTCTATGGGAGAAATCTAAAGTGCTAATTTCAAAGGTTAATATGCAAGTTATTGTCCTAAAAAGTGTTTGGGGACCCGGGTCCTGCTCCAGGGGACATGTATCAATGCAAAAAAAAGTTGTAAAAAACAACGTTGATTTTAATAATGCTAAAAGTGAAACAATAAAAGTGAAATATTCCTTTAAATTTCGTACCTGGGGGTGTCTATAGTATGCCTGTAAAGTGGCGCGTGTTTCCCGTGTTTAGAACAGTCTCTGCACAAAATGACATTTCTAAAGGGAAAAAAAATTAATTTTTGCTACTCACGGCTATTCATGAATTGTCGGGTCCCGGCAATACAGATAAAAGTCATTGAAAAAAACGGCATGGGTCCCGTCCCAGAGGTCCCCAGGGCCCCGGATGGCAACCCCCCTTTTTTTTATTATTTTTTTTTTTTGTGTAAGGGGCCCAGAGGTCACCCAAAGCCCCCCGACCTCATTTCGCGGCGGCAGCACCCCCCCCTCTCCCACTTCTCAATTCACGCCCCACGCTTGGAGGCAGCAGCACCCCCCTGGTTCTCTGCTCCAGGGAGCCCATGCCTGGAGCTGTGTAAGGGGCCCCACAATTCCTGACGGCGGCCCTGTAAGTAGCTTTCCTTACCAATAAAACCCAGGGTAGGCAACGGCATTCCTGGCCCGGTGTTCTCAGCTGAGCACTAAAATATTGTACAGTTGTGTTTGCGGCAAAAATTATCACACCGACCAGGGCGTTAAGACTAGTGTTGCTCACGAATATTCGTATTGCGAATATTCGGCTCGAATATGGCATATTCGAGTATTCGCGAATATCTCGAATTTCGCGGCCAATATTCGCTATTCCGAATATAAAAAAAAAAATTGCGAAATTTCGCTAATGCGAATTTATTGCGAACATTTTGCAATTTTTTTTATTTTTTTTTCCTGATTGGCTCTGATGCAAAAGAAGGGCGGAGAAAGTATTCTCGAATATTCGGAAATCGAATATTCGGAATATTTTATCAAAAAAAAAATGTTGTGAAATATTTTGACAACTGTGGTAGGAGAACTCTGATTGGCTCTGATGCAAAAGAAGGGCGGAGAAAGTATTCGCGAATATTCGGAAATCGAATATTGGTGATATTTTATCGAAATTTCACTAATGCGAATGCGAAATTTATTGCGAGATTTTGACAACTCTGATTGGCTCTGATGCAAAAAAAGGGTGGAGAAAGTATTCGCGAATATTCGATTTCCGAATATTCGCAAATACTTTCTCCACCCTTCTTTTGCATCAGAGCCAATCAGAGTTCTCCTACCATAGTTGTCAAAATATTTCACAACATTTTTTTTTTTTTATAAAATATTCCGAATATTCGATTTTCGAATATTCGAGAATACTTTCTCCGCCCTTCTTTTGCATCAGAGCCAATCAGAAAAAAAAATAAATAAATTCGCAAAATGTTCGCAATAAATTCGCATTAGCGAAATTTCGCAATTTTTTTTTTTTTTTAAATATCACGAATATTCGATTTTAGCAAATATTTCACGAATATTCGGCTATATATTCGTGATATATCGCGAAATCGAATATGGCGTATTCCGCTCAACACTAGTTAAGACCAAATATAATCCCTCCAATTATCTCTCAATAGAGCCCGAGCTCTTTCTGTACAAACTTTGCATGACATTGGCAATCCCGAGGCAAGTTAAAAGCCGCCATTATCCGCAACCAGCAAAAAATTTTGAAGAAGAGGCGCCGGAGGAAAAGAGGCAAGCGCCGAGCGTCCATTGTGGCCTTCTGAATAGGGAATTATCTCCGTCATGTTGTGTCACCGCCGAACTATTCATTTTGCTCGCCTTTCATTCCCTGTATCTGATTGTTATCTGGAGGGAAGCAGTTCAGGGAGATCTCAAAGGAGAAAGAGAAAAATATTATAATGGACCGTGCGGCGGGTTCGTGTTAAGTGATATTTAGCTCAGCCTGATTGTTGAAAGTGTTTTTTTTTTCTTCTTGGCTGCTTTGATGTAAGTCGTGGCGATGTCACGGAGATCTGAAATCTGAACGTTCTCTTTCTTTTAGCCCACGGGGTGCGGGATGAAATAACAAGGGTTTTTTTTTTTCTCGTCTGCTGGTCATGTGAGGTCGGCACCTCTCGCACCCTGAGCTACTGCTGAAAACTTTTTACATTATAAAAACTTTGAAAAATGAGGGAAAAATACGAAATTTCTAGATGAATAGGCAAAAAAGGAGGATTTATCTTATAGGATTCATTATAGATGAGTTCTGAACTCTGCTGCCATCTACCATTCTTCCCTTGGATATCTTTATCACATATTCACACAGGGCTGGACTGGGACACAAATGTAGCCCTGGACTTCATCCAGACTGGCCCACTTTGACAGGTCTCTCCCACAGCGGCCGGACAACTCCTGCACCCCCCCCGGCCACCCAAGCCCCCTCTCCCCCTTCACTAGCCACTAGCCACTACTTTATTAGAGTAGAACGGCTGGTACTGGTACTCTTATAGGCAGTACCAGTGGGGAAGCTAGACATTATTTCACCCGGGGCAAAGAATGTTTGGTGCCCCCCCCCCTTATGGGACAAGATTAGGCAGAAGTGAGAAACTCCCAGGCCATAGCTGTTGAGTCAGCTGTCTGTCCCCTCCCCCCATGCTCCTCTGTCGTCTCCCCTGCTCCTCTGGTCCTCCCCCTGCTTCTTTGTCCCCCCAGGTGAGCGCTGCGGGGAGGGAGAGGAGGTGAGAGCTGCGGGAAGGGAGAGACAGAGGAGCGGAGGGGGGTGGCGGTCCGCTGTCACTGAAGCCGGCCCACTGAGCCATCGACCCACCGGGAAACTCCCTGTAGTCCCAATGGCCAGTCCATCCCTGTATTCACATATACCGTATATACTCCAGTTTAAGCCGACCCGAATATAAGCCGAGGCACCTAATTCTACCACAAAAAATTGGGAAAACGTATTGACTCGAGGATAAGCCTAGGGTGTCCATCTGCATGCCTCACTGTGCCTCACTGTGTCCATGCCTCACTGTGTCCATGACTAGACTGACTTTTAACATGGGAGTCAATGGAAGGGGTGCCCGGCTTTGAAAAAAAATCGGTGCTCCCCGGCCGTAGGTCCCCTAGACGACTAACTTTGCACACTTGTAGAGGAGAAATGGGGATACATGGGGAAATTTGCTTTGATATACAAGTGCTTTGGATTACAAGCATGTTTCTGGAATAAATTATGCGCGCAATCCAAGGTTTTACTGTAGTTTAAATTGAGGATTTGGCAAGTGTCACCTGGCCGGGTGATGCATTGTGGGACATCGGCCTTCATCTGGCTGATTGGTGGAACGTTGTTCGGCGCTATGACTATCCTCTAGCGCAGTGGTCTCCAAACTGCGGCCCGGGGGCCAGATGTGGCCCTTTGCTTGCTTTTATCCGGCCCTTGGGGCACTATTTCATCCACTGATACCAACAATGGGGCACAGTTTCTCCTACTGACACCAACAATGGGGCCCAATGACGCCAACAATGGGGCCCATAGACACCAACAATGGGGCCCAATGACGCCAGCAATAGGGCCCAATGACGCCAGCAATAGGGCCCAATGATGCCAGCAATGGGGCCCAATGACGCCAGCAATAGGGCCCAGTGACGCCAACAATAGGGCCCAATGACGCCAATAATGGGGCCCGATGACGCCAACAATAAGACCCAATGACGCCAATAATGGGGCCCAATGATGCCAATGATGGGGCCCAATGACGCCAACGATGGGGCCCAATTCCTCACCATGACACCAAGGATGGGGCACAGTTTTTCCTCAATGACACCAACAATGGGAACCAATGATGGGACACAACTACTGATCACTGTCCGGCCCTCGTAAACTCTGAAGCACAGTAAACTGGCCCTTTGCTTACAAAGTTTGGAGACCCCTGCTCTAGCGCTACAGAAGAATCCACTCACTGCAGCAGAAGAATTTCCATCCAGAAATCAGCAATTTCCCCCACTTGCCGACTGATGACTTTCCGCACTTCCCAGCCTTGCCGGGGACTGGAGAATTCTGGGTATTTAAAGGGATTAGTAGTTTAATTTCTTTTACTTGTGGAACATTTTTATGTGCCGCAGAAATACAGTCTGTTTCTCATCTTTAATCTCTGCAGCTTAAATTCATTTGATGTGGTTCTTATACGGCGCTGGGAACACACATCCAATTACACAGATCATAAAATGCCGCGCATACACCGTATTGTAAAAATGGAAAAACGCGGTCCGATCGCCGCACTCCTCCCAATCGTTCTGATTTAGAAAAGCCTTTCAGTTAAAATACCTACATTTTATATCTATATATAGTATACTTCCATCTAATAGATAGATAGAAAATATTGTGACCTTTCAGATAAATAATACAACGGGGGGGGGGGGGGGGGGGGGTGTGCATAGGCTGATTCAGACAGGAAACAGTTATGGAAAATAGAAATCACTGCAGGTTTAGTAAATAGTAGTCTTAGTGGTTGGGGTAAAGGATAGATAGATAGATAGATAGATAGATAGATAGATAGATAGATAGATAGATAGATAGATAGATAGATAGATAGATAGATAGATAGATAGATAGATAGATTTATAGATAGTTAGAAAGAGAGAGAGAGAGAGAGAAAGATATTTAGATAGATAAAAAAAAGATAGATAGATAGATAGATAGTGTGACAGGAAGTCAGGTAAATCTGTGGGTGCTGTCACAGACAGGACATACATTTCTGCCTTGTTTAGACAATACACCAATTGTTATTAGGCGTCGGCTGCAGACATAGCCAGAAAATGGTCTAAGGGCGTTGGAAGACTTCAGCTGTTCAGAATGAGGCAATTAAGGCCTCTAAGTAATCCAGAGGATTACCACTGATTTGCTGCATCCTGAGTCTTTGTGAGTAAGGAGAGCAGTGCCAGAAAGTCTTCTGAGGAGGCGAGGAGAGGATTGATTTTTCTGTGTGATAAAAATCAAAAGACTATTTGTTTTTCTGCTGTATGACCAGCACTGTCTGACCAGCACTAGGCTGAGCCAGACTCCATAGATAAATTCCTGTGTGGTGAAGGTAGACGCCCAAAGTGGCCAGGGTTTATTTTATGTTTGATTTTGTTCATGCTGTTTGGATGCTTGCACTTGTTTCCAGCAAGATGGAAGAATAAACCCAAATCTTTGTTTTCAACCGTCTTCGACTGCCTGTCTGTATAAATTCAGTGTGTGGTGAACCCATCCAAGGGGTCACACACCCTGCTACCGAGCTAACCCCTTACGATAGATAGAGAGATAGATAGATAGATAGATAGATAGATAGATAGATAGATAGATAGATAGATAGATAGATAGATAGATAGATAGATAGATAGATAGATATAGAGAGATAGATAGATAGATAGATAGATAGATATAGAGAGATAGATAGATAGATAGATAGATAGATATAGAGAGATAGATAGATAGATAGATAGATAGATATAGAGAGATAGATAGATAGATAGATAGATAGATAGATAGATAGATAGATAGATAGATAGATAGAGAGAGATAGATAGATAGATAGATAGATAGATAGATAGATAGATAGAGAGATAGATAGATAGATAGATAGATAGATAGATAGATAGATAGATAGAGAGAGATAGATAGATAGATAGATAGATAGATAGATAGATAGATAGATAGAGAGATAGATAGATAGATAGATAGATAGATAGATAGATAGATAGATAGATAGATAGATAGATAGAGAGAGATAGATAGATAGATAGATAGATAGATAGATAGATAGAGAGATAGATAGATAGATAGATAGATAGATAGATAGATAGATAGATAGATAGATAGATAGATAGATAGATAGATAGAGAGATAGATAGATAGATAGATAGATAGATAGATAGAGAGAGATAGATAGATAGATAGATAGATAGATAGATAGATAGATAGATAGATAGATAGATAGATAGAGAGATAGATAGATAGATAGATAGATAGAGAGATAGATAGATAGATAGATAGATAGATAGATAGATAGAGAGAGATAGATAGATAGATAGATAGATAGATAGATAGATAGATAGATAGATAGATAGATAGAGAGATAGATAGATAGATAGATAGATAGATAGATAGATAGATAGATAGATAGATAGAGAGATAGATAGATACGTCAGGAAGCAAAGTTACAGATAATAGAAATAAATTCAGGGGTTAAGTGAATGGAAGTCTCATTGGTTGGGGTGAAGCCGCCACATATCATGGAGGACAGTGATGGAAGGACTGTCTGTATGGATGAGCTCTGAGCTGATAGGTGGTGAGCGGATTTTATAACAACAGTTTTTCTTTCATCGGGTTGTTCAGTATTCAGATTTTCTGGTATTTGGTGGTTCTGGGTTGACCCGTTCCCCTCCCCCCGGGGGCAGATCAGACGATGAGGGTTATAATCGGACTCACCTATAATTGAATGCAGCGTCTAATCAAACAAGCGATCGCTCCCTGTCTCCGTGTATGGGAGTCCGCAGCTCATGAATATTAACATCTCATTATCTTTAAAATACCATCGAGATTTAATTGCAATAATGAATCTGCCTTTGTGAGGTGACCCGCAGAATCAGCAAAACCCACTAATGAATTAAGGTGGGGGAGGGGGGGGGGGAGAATTGTACTGATTAATTGAGGCCGATTCTTCAGATCTCCAGACGGGCCCTTCCCTCTTACCGGGCCCTAACCTTTTACCCATAATCCTTTTCTCCGACAATCGTACGGTTCCTGAGATACAGATCCATTTTTTCCAATAAAATACACCAGGACTGGGAGCATCAATTGGAGTAATATATTAACCACTTCAGCCCCGGAAGAATTCACCCCCCTTCCTGACCAGAGCAACTTTTTGCGATTCGGCACTGCGTCGCTTTAACTGACGATTGCGCGGTCGTGCGACGTGGTTCCCAAACAAAATTGGCATCCCTTTTTTTCCCACAAATAGAGCTTTCTTTTGGTGGTATTTGATCAACTCTGCGGTCTTTATTTTTTTGCGCTATAAACAAAAATAGAGCGACATTTTTTAAAAAAATTCAATGGGGTAGATTCAGGTAGGGCTGCGCACTCTTACGGAGGCGCAGCGTTCCGTTTTTACGCTACGCCTCCGTAAATTACTTGCGCTACGCTTCATTCACGAAGCAGTAGCTCCGTAATTTGCGGGGGCGTTCCGTAAAACTGGCCGGCGTAAGCGCGCGTAATTTATATGATCCCGTAGGGGGCGTGGATCATTTAAATTAGGCGCGTTCCCGCGCCGAACCTAGTGCGCATGCTCCGTCGGGAAACTTTCCCGACGTGCATTGCGGTAAATGACGTCGCAAGGACGTCATTTGCTTCAACGTGAACGTAAATGGTGTCCAGCGCCATTCACGATTCACTTACGCAAACAACGTAATTTTCAAAAATCCTGACGCGGGAACGACGGGTATACTTAGCATTGGCTGCGCCTGCTAATAGCAGGAGCAGCCTTACGCAGAAACCGACGAACGCAAACGACGTAAAATTTGAACGCCGGGCGCGCGTACGGTTGTGAATCGGCGTGAGTATGCAATTTGCATACTCTACGCTGACCACTACGGGAACGCCACCTAGCGGCCATCGTAAGAATGCAGCCTACGATGCAACGGCATAAGAGACTTATGCCAGTCATATCTTAGGCTACAGTCGGCGTATCGAGCTTTCTGAATCAGGAGAAGTCGATACGCCGGCGCAACTAAGAAATTACGCTGCGTATCTATGGATACGCAGACGCAATTGCTTTCTGAATCTACCCCACTATTTTTTACTTTTTGCTATAAAAAATATATATTAAAAAAAAGAATTTCTTTCTCAGTTTAGGCCGATACGTATTCTTCTACATATTTTTGGTAAAAAAAAAAAAAAAAAGCACAATAAGCGTTTATTGATTGGTTTGCGCAAATGTTATAGCCTCTACAAAATAGGGGATAGTTTTATGGCATTTTTATTATTATTTTATTTTTTATTAGTAATGGCGGCGATCAGCGATTTTTATCGTCACTGCGATATTGCAACGAACACATCGGACACTTTTGACGCTATTTTGGTACCATTGTCATTTATACAGCGATCAGTCCTTTAAAAAAAAATGCACTGATTACTGTGTAAATGTCACTGTCAGGGAAGGGGTTAAACACTAGGGGGGCAAGGAAGGGGTTAAAGCGGAGCTCCACCCTAAAGTGGAACTCCCGCTGATCGGAACCCTCCCCCCCTCCGGTGTCACATTTGACACCTTTCAGGGGGGAGGGGGGTGCAGATACCTGTCTAAAGACAGGTATTTGCACCCACTTCCGGCCACACAGTCTCGGGCAGACTGCGGGCAGGACGTCACCTCCCCTCCCCCCGTTGTGTTCTGGGAACACTCGGCTCCCAGTACACAGCGGGAGCCTATCGGCGGGCGCAGCGCGACTCGCGCATGCGCCGTAGGGGAACCGTGCAGTGAAGCCGGAGTGATTCACTTCCTAGTTCCCTCACCGAGGATGGCGGTGGGGGGGGGCAGCAGAGCGACGAGCGATCGCTCGTCCTCTGCTGCGGACGGCGCTGGACTCCAGGACAGGTAAGTGTCCTAATATTAAAAGTCAGCAGCTGCAGTATTTGTAGCTGCTGGCTTTTAATATTTTTTTTTCAGCGGACATCCGCTTTAAGTGTGTCCTAGGGAGTGATTCTAACTATGAGGGGGGGTGGGCTACCACTGACATGACAGTGCTCACTGCTCCCGATGACAGTGTCCTGTCACTAGGCAGAACAGGGAAATGCCTTGTTTACATCAGCATCTCCCCGTTCTGCAGCTCCGTGACTCGATTGAGGGACACCGGCGGACTTTGAGTCCGCGGGTCCCACGGGCACGGAGCTCGCGGCGGGCAGGCGCGCGCACCCCCCCCGCACGGCGGGAAATTCAAAGCAACATGCAGGTATGTTGCTTTTGCCCAGCCGTGCCATTCTCCCGACGTATATCGGTGTTAGCCGGTCGACAAGTGGTTAACCACTTCCAGACCGCCGCATGTATATGTACGTACCTGTACGTGCCTGCCTAGACCTGGGTCGGGGGTCCGATCGGGACCCCCCCGCTACACGCGGCGGTCGGATTCCCGCGGGGAGCGATCCGGGACGACGGAGCGGCTATAAGTTTCTAGCCGCCCCGTTGCGATCGCTCCCCAGAGATGAAGAACGGGGAGAGCTGTATGTAAACACGGCTTCCACGTGCTTCACTATGGCGGCGCATCGATCAAGTGATCCCTTTTATAGGGAGACACGATCGATGATGTCAGACCTACAGCCACACCCCCCTACAGTTGTAAACACACACTAGGTGAACCCTAACTCCTACAGCGCCCCCTGTGGTTAACTCCCAAACTGCAACTGTCATTTTCACAATAAACAATGCAATTTAAATGCATTTTTTGCTGTGAAAATGTCAATGGTCCCAAAAATGTGTCAAAATTGTCCGAAGTGTCCGCCATAATGTCGCAGTCACGAAAAAAAATCGCTGATCGCCGCCATTAGTAGTAAAAAATAAATAAATAATAAAACTATCCCCTATTTTGTAAACGCTATAAATTTTGCGCAAGCCAATCGATAAACGCTTATTGCAATTTTTTTTACCAAAAATATGTAGAAGAATACGTATCGGCCTAAACTGAGGAAAAAAGATTTTTTATATATGTTTTTGGGGGATATTTATTACAGCAAAAAGTAAAAAATATTGAATTTTTTTCAAAATTGTCGCTCTATTTTTATTTATAGCGCAAAAAATAAAAACCGCAGAGGTGATCAAATACCACCAAAAGAAAGCTCTATTTGTGGGGAAAAAAGGACGCCAATTTTGTTTGGGAGCCACGTCGCACGACCGCGCAATTGTCTGTTAAAGCGACGCAGTGCCGAATTGTAAAAACCCCTTGGGTCATTTAGCCGCATATTGGTCCGGTCCTTAAGTGGTTAAGGGGAAACGTTTGCACTCGTACAAAACACTGTAAGAAATTGGCACCGTAAAAAAAAAAAAAAGGCAGCAAAATGGCAGCACCGAATACGATCAATCCATAGAAAGGCCGACCGCCAACGCGCGCGGAGCACCCTACAGGGAAACCCGACGTGACTGACACGATCACCCAGGGAATTCTAAAGCGCTCACAGCTGTCTGCAAGGCTTTTTAAGTATCGTAAAATATCATAGGCGCTCTCATCGCCGCCACCCCCCCCGCCCCCCCACCCCCGCTCCCAAAACTAATTAGACAATAAAGTGTAATCTAATTATTATTTGATTATTTCTAGTTCAGCGGCGGCAGAAATTGTTTCAGCTTGTTACACGAATCAACACCGAGCTCTGTGCGGAAAGCTTTATTACCGCAGAAAACGAGCCGAGCGGCCAAGGAATTCTTCCCCATCCATTTTCCCCGCCGAGAGGATCCGTAATTGAGAGAGAGACGCAAATGTCGGAGGAGCCTCAATAGGCGCCATTTATTTCTAAAATGGCGGCATAAGCAGCGGAGCTTTATTAGAAGGGAAACTGCAAAACTCATTAAAGTACTTTTTTTATTTCATGTCATTCTACTGTGGCTGTTCATATACACACTACATAGCCAAAAGTATTGGGACGCCTGCCTTTACACACACACATGAACTTTAACCACTTAAGACCCCGGACCATTATGCAGGTTAAGGGCCTTGCCCCTTTTTTTGCGATTAGGCACTGTGACGCTTTAACTGACAGTTGCGCGGCCGTGCGACGTGGCTCCCAAACAAAATTGGCGTCCTTTTTTCCCCACAAATAGAGTTTTCTTTTGGTGGTATTTGATCACCTCCTGCGGTTTTTATTTTTTGCGCTATAAACAAAAATAGAGCGACAATTTTGAAAAAAATGCAATATTTTTTACTTTTTGCTATAATAAATATCCCCCAAAAATATATAAAAAAACGTTTTTTTCCTCAGTTTAGGCCGATACGTATTCTTCTACCTATTTTTGGTAAAAAAAATAAAACGCAATAAGCGTTTATCGATTGGTTTTATTACATTTTTTTTAATAATTATTTTTTTACTACTAATGGCGGCGATCAGCGATTTTAATCGTGACTGCGACATTATGCCGGACGCATCGGACACTTTTGACGATATTTTGGGACCATTGTCATTTATACAGCGATCAGTGCTATAAAAATGCACCGATTACTGTGTAAATGACACTGGCAGGGAAGGGGTTAAGCACTAGGGGGCGAGGAAAGTGGTTAAGTGTGTCCTAGGGAGTGATTTTAACTGTGTGGGGGCTGGGCTACCAGTGACATGACACTGATCACCGCTCCCGATGACAAGGAGCAGATGATCAGTGACATATGTCACAAAGCAGGAGAGGGAAATGCCTCATTTACATAGGCATCTCCCTGTTCTGCAGCTCTGTGACATGATCGCTGGACACCGGCAGACATCGAGTCTGCGGGTCCCGCGGGCGGGGCTTTTTTTCAGCGGGAACGCGGGGGAACGCAGTTCCGGCACCTCCTGGACTGACTGTATGTAATGGCAATGGGTGCTGGGGTGTGCTTCAGGGTATTGATGCTCACTGCTGGGGGGGGGGGTCTATTGTTGCTGAGGAGGTCTATTGTTGATGGTGGGGGACCTATTGTTGCTGGGGGGTGAGTTGTTGCTGAAAGAGATCTACTGTTGGGGGAGGGGTCTATTGTCGATGGCTGCCAGAGAGTCTATTAACGCTGGCTGTGCGGAGATCTGTTGATGCTGCCGGGAGTCTATTGTTGCTGTGGGGGGGGGGGGGTTTTGTTGTGGGTGGTCCATTGTTGTTAGGGGGATCTAGTGTTGCTGGCTGCAGGGGATCTGTTTTACTGCTTTTCCTAATATCATTACCAAATTCCATACAAATTACTTAGCACCACCAATATATACTTGGTTCTAGATTGCCTAAAAGGGGCAGTACTGGGAGGTGGGTAGGGGGCGGAGAAAAGGGGTGACCCGGAAAGAGGGAGTTCCTGTACCTATTGTCTGAGAAAAAAGTACTGCCCGCGGGCAAAGTCACAGTTCTCGCGGCAGTATATGTGCCGCCGCATATGTGCAGGAGACGGCCGGCCAGGGCCAATCCTAGGGTCACCTAGGTGCAGAAATATTTCTGGCGCCCCCACATGGGCGTGGTCACCTTACTAATTCCTCCCATTTACACACGTTTCTATGGCTACGACTCAGACACAGAGATGCTCCCCTAAGAAGTCTTCATTAGTGTCCCCCATCAGAGTCCCCCCCAGCAGGTGTACCCCATCAGAGCCCCCCCAGCAGGTGTACCCCATCAGAGCCCCCCACAGCAGGTGTCCCCCATCAGATCCCCCCCACATCAGTTGCCCCCCACAGCAGGTGTCCCCCATCAGAGCCCCCCCACAGCAGGTGTCCCCATCAGAGCGCCCCACATCAGGTGTCCCCATAGATCAGTACTTGTCCAATAGATCCCTGTAGCTCGGGCGCGCTGGGAGCAGAAGCATATTACAGGGGGCGGGGCATACGTGGCATCTTTGGTTACTTGGAGGGTGACACTCGGAGAGCATTTCTGGGAGTGCACAGATGATTGGCAGCAGCTCCGGCCAACCCAGAAGCCTCTCATCACACCGCCTATGGGAGAAGATCCGACACACGCAGAGGGGGCGGGGCAGACAGGAGACTGCTAAATGCCCACCGGACAGAATTAATTAGTGGAGCCTAGTACCGGAACGTGTTTCGGTGCTAGGCTCCGCTGTGGTACCCAGCCCGGATTCCGGGGACAGTGGGAGGTATGCGCTCTTGTCAGTTTCCAGCGGAGAGAGCAAGCGGGATGGGGAACCGCAGCCCCCGCTACATGCGCTTCGCCTCTGGACACAGACAAGGAGGAGGGAGGGGAGCACTTTGGAGCTTCGGCGCCCCCCACCTCTGCGGCGCCTGGGTGTGGAGCACCCCGTGCACCCTGCCTAGGATCGGCCCTGCAGCCGGCAAGCAGTTAAACATAATGCTCACGGCTGAATGGACTGTTCCTTCAATTCAAGGTGACTTTGGAGATCACTGGTGCTCATCAGCGCCAGTTCTGGATCCATTTTCTTATTTCCCGCAGGAACGCATTGGGTTAAACTCTCCAACAAATCAACACTTTCTTCTCTCCACCAAGCTGTATTGATCTCTCATTGGAATCTTATCAATCTTGGAGAAAAAGTGTCCCTTCCGGCCAATCTGTCCAATTTCCATGTTTCCTTCCCCTTCTGCGGAATTTTAACGGCGCTGGCAAAGTTACGAGGTTCCTTCCCCTCCGCCGGCTATAACCGTTCCCGAAAACACGCAAATACAATGTCATTTCTCACCCGGGGGAGCCGCCAGCAAAGAGGGGCTTTTTTTTTAGCTTGTAAACTGATAAATCTTTTATTTGCTGAAAGATATTTTTAAAAGGCACTTTGCATGGTGCGTAGTCTCCTGCTTTGTGTCAGAGGCGGCGGCGGGGGGTTGTCAGTCTCCTCATCGCGCTGTACTTTCTCCGGGAACACCTGGATTGTCTGCTGTGCCGGAATACCAGGGTTCTGATCAAAAGCAGCTCCAGGCAAGTCTATGCAAAACAGCTGCTGGTTCTCTTACCTGTTCCCTGAAAAGTCACCAAGTCCTTTCTCGGTCTCTCTTTAGGCCAGTGGCGGCTGATGCTCAAAATTTTTGGGGGGGCGCAAACGTGAAAAAAAAATTGCAGCCTCACTGTGCCCATCAAATGCAGCCATTGTGGCATCAATTGTCACCACTGTGCCATTCCATCAAACGCAGCCACTGTGCCATCAATTGTCACCACTGTGCCATGCCATCAAACGCAGTTGCTGTGCCATGCCAAATGCAGTCACTGTGCCATGCCATCAAATGCAGTCACTGTGCCATGCCATCAAACACAGCCACTGTGCCATCAATTGTCACCACTGTGCCAATTGTCACCGCTATGCCCCTCAATTGTCACCACTGTGCCCTTTAATTGTCGCCACTGTGCCCATTGTCACTACTGTGCCCATTGATGCCTCTGTGCCCATTGTCACCGCTGTGCCCTGAAAAATTCACTTACCTTAATCCTTTGACATCCCTCGATGTCTTCTTCTCCCGCCTTGGTGACGCTTCAGCCAATCAGGTTACCGATAACCAGAATCGGCGAACCTGATTGGCTGAGACGGCCGTCAGTCATATCCAAGGAACGCACCCCATACCAGGCACTTACGCACCTTCCCGCCCAAGCCAATTTTCCCACCCAAGCCAATTTTCAGATGCAGGGTGTCAGACTGACACCCCGCATCACCGAACGCCGCGATGCGCGCCCCCACGGGCGCGCGCCGGCATGAAATCCTGCAGGACGTCAATAGATGTCCAGTCAGGATTTCACAACCACTTCCCGGACGTCAATTGTCTATTGACCGGGCAGGAAGTGGTTAAACATTTTTTAGATTTTAAGCAGAAAGTAAAAAATATATATATATTTTTTTTTTTCGAAATATTTGGTCTTTCTTGTTTATAGCTCAAAAAAAAAAAAAAAACACACAGAGGTGATTAAATACCACCAAAAGAAAACTCTATTTGTGGGGAAAAAGGACATCAATTCTATTTGGGTACAGTGTTGCACGACCGCGCAATTGTCAGTTAAAGTGCCTTACCGCAAAAAATGGCCTGGTCATGAAGGGGGGGGAAATCTTCCGGAGGTCAAGTGCTTTTACAATGTAAATTACAAAACAACTTATTAATCAATTATATAAAATTTGTAGCATAGCTGGCGTTTTCTTCGGAATCGGGTCTTGGCGGCATTATAAGATGTCCGCACGCCAAACAAACAAAGTGACAAAGAGAGGAGCCGCATAGAAGATGGGGGATCAGTGCGGTCATGCTGACTGGAGTGAATTACAGCGAACGAGCCTTCCAGGAACGCACACTTCATTTAATGTGTGATTACAATGCAGGCACCATCTAGTTCTCGGCACGTCGAGGTCCCCAAGTCCCTGCGACTTCATGTCAGGAATATGGGTCACCGAGCAGCGGCGAGAAAAATTATAAACAAAGCGGGAGGGGGTTGCGCCACGCGCTTGGCGTCTCTTCTGAAGGGGGCACTCAGGGGATGGATCGCCAAACCCGCGGGTACAATTCATCCCTGGACATGGAAGCACACACTATGCAATGCACCACTGAACATCTTCAATACATCTCTGCAATTCATGGACATTTCCCCATTAAAAACTCTGTAAGTATAGAAAATTACCCATACACTAGCTGAAATTCCAGACTGGGCTTCCAAAATGCGTGAAGTGAAAAGAAGCGAGAGATAAAGGATTGAGCCCCCTCGTTCCCAGGCAATGGAGTAGAATTGTCTATGTCTATGTCGTAGGAGCGTGTATGTTTGCGGCGGCGTAACGTATCCGATTTACGTTACGCCGCCGCAACTTAGACGGGCAAGTGCTGTATTCTCAAAGCACTTGCTCCGTAAGTTGCGGCGGCATAGCGTAAATCGGCCGGCGTAAGCCCGCCTAATTCAAATGTGGGACAGGGGGGCGTGTTTTATGTTAATATTCTGTGACCCGACGTGATTGACGTTTTTCACGAACGGCGCATGCGCCGTCCGTGTAAATCTCCCAGTGTGCATTGCTCCTAATACGCCGCAAGGACGTAAATTACGTCCAGCCCCATTCACGAACGAGTTACACAAACGACGCCAAATTTAAAAATTTTGTTGCGGGAACGACGGCCATACTTAACATTGGCACGCCGCACTTACGCCACCATATAGCAGGGGAAACTATACGCCGGAAAAAGCCTAACGTAAACGGCGTAAATTTACTGCGTCGGCCGCGCTACATTCGGGAATTCGCGTATCTTGCTGATTTACATATTTCGCTGTGTAAATCAGCGTACACGCCCCTATCGGTCAGCTTAAAAATGCAGTTACGATCCGACGGCGTAAGAGACTTACGTCTGTCGGATCTAACAGGTATCTATGCGTAACTGATTCTAAGAATCAGGCGCATAGATACGACCGGCCGGGTATCTCCTCTAAAAATCTGGCCCTTGATGCTTTGAACAAATAGGAAGCACGCCGGCATTGTGGGATATCGGAACAAACTTTATTGTAAAATAATATTGTGTACTCACATTAGGGCTTGGGAAAAAATAGATTTGAATCTTGAGTCGAGTTGGGAGGTTAAATCGATTCAGATTTTGACCAAATCGATTTTTTTTTTCCATAGGCCCGGCGCTCCGTGGACTAGGCCGAAGCCGCGGCCGAAGCCGCGGCCTCGCCTAAAAAATCCTGCCCGCAGCTTGCCGTGATCCTGGGAAAAAGCTAGGCCGAAGCCGTGGCCTTTTCCCAGGATCGTGGTGAGCTGCGGGCAGGATTTTTTAGGCGAGGTCGCAGCTTCGGCCTAGTCCGTGGTCTTTTCCCAGGATCGCATCGAGCTGCGGGCAGGATTTTTTTAGGCGAGGTCGCAGCTTCGGCCTAGTCCGTGGCCTTTTCCCAGGATCGCTTTCCTTTTCCGTGGCCTTACCTAAAAACTCCTGTGAGAAATTTTAAAAAATCGCGCTAACTCTAAAACATAAACACTTTTTGAAAGCGCAAAATTATGATTTTAAATGTGAGTGATATATGATGATATATATACCGTATTTATCGGCGTATACCGTGCACTTTTTTGCCCAGGGCAAAATCGTGGGTGCGCGATATACGCCGATACCCGCTTTCCCGCGCCAAGTTTGAACACTGCACCGGCATATACCGAGCGCAGTACACTCGTGTATAGTCGGGCAGGCTCGGCTCCCCTCGCGCTCACGTCCTGGACGTCCAGGACGTCAGCGCGAGAGTAGCCGAGCCTGCCCGACTATACACGAGTGTACTGCGCTCTGTATGTGCAGGCGCAGTATTCAAACTCGGCGCGGGAAAGCGGGGAGGACACCGCAGAAGGACGCCGGACCCGACGAAGAGGACACCCGAAGCCGCAGACGGACGCCGGACCAGACGAGGCCGCCGATTGACGCCGCGCAAGACACCAAAACTGTAAGTACTAAAATGTTTTTTTTTTACAGGAATGCGGGTCCACTTTAGGGGTGCGCGCTATACGCCGGAGTGCGCAATACGGTAGCTCACTAATATATCAAAGACAATGGAGTTTGATGGCCACTAGAAGGCGCTATGTGGCAATCTCAGAACCCCTCAGTGTTAGTAAAACAGTGATATGATAGTACCAACAGAAGAATGAATTATATACATTTCGATCAAAAAACACATATAAACAAAAACTGGTAACAAATAAAATTAAAATGAAATGAAAAATAAAAAATAAATAAATTATGAAAAATTAAAGATTAAAAATTCTGGCAATAAAGTCCATACGTTTTCAACAAAATGAATTATGGAACACCTGTGGTTTGTGCCAAATTTCAGATAGGTTGCAAACGTGTCCAAAGAAAACAGTGATGTATTCTCCACCAGACTATGGATTGGCTCCTTACCAAATCTCCATGATCCCTTATTACAGGGGATAATAAACAGCCTGTAATGGGTAGTCACTCCTAGTCTCGTAGTTCAGACATATACTGTCCAATTTCGGTCTCATTCACAAGTGATTTCACCGGCATCAATGCCCACCATGTAAAAATAATAATAATAGCCCCACATAGTGTGTTAAATGAGTAAAAAAGATTTATTAAAAAGTAGTAATGCACTTACAAAAATGCAGATAAAAGATCGCCTTGAATAGGATGTGCTGGCCGGTACACAAATTCTCAGACACCCGTCCACTGGGGGAACGTTTGGAGCTTCTTGGGTGACGACAGCGCGCCGCTCCGCCCTCCGCAGGATTTTTTAGGTGCGCTACGCCGACGTAACTTAGGAGGCAAGTGCTTTGTGAATACAGTACTTGCCTCACTATGTTACGTCGGCGTAGTGCAAATGGGATGCGCTACGCCGGCATAAAGATACGCGCCTCTACGTGAATTCAGCTAAATGTATATGGCAATGAGTCTTATAGGTCATGTGCATAGCAATAACCCTAAACACTCCCCCCTAACCCCACAATCACCCATATATAAATATTTCTCTGGTGCAGACAATATATAATCCCAGATGGAATAAATAAACGGCGGATCGGCGCAGTAACATATCAGCACCGAGGGTTTTGGTACAGGAATGCCGAATTCAGGAACGATTGTTGCAACGAGCCGTTACATTTTCCTTGATGTTACTTTTGAGGCCTAATGATGACTTGATCAGGAAATTTGTGTCTGGGGGAATTGCAGGTCGGCTCCGTTTTATTTTAGGCTAATACTCGTCGTTGCACACAAGGTGTTGCAATTATCCCGACGTGTGAATGAGGCAGCTTTAGAGGGCTGAGGAATTAGGGCGCAATATTCGCCGGCAGAGCCGGGATCACTCTGTAAATCTCCAGGAAATTAAAACCAGGCCGCCATAAAAAAAAACTCTGCGCGCAATCATACTTTCCAGCCGCTGAAATTTATTGGAGGGATATAGAGAGGGTGGTCGGTAAGTGTCCCTGGAGCTCAATAGTCATGAATTTAAAATAATATTATTAATGCAGAGACTTCCAATGTTCTATGGAATGAGGCTCGGTGACCGCAAATAAAAAAGTTTTATCATGGGGGATATTTTGCTTTGCCGCATCCATTGTTCGCAATCGGGTTGTCGGGAAATGGGAAAGAGAAAAAGGGGGCTCTCCGCAAAGGCTCCTTATTTAATAATCTCAGAGGAGCATCGAAAAACGATGTAAAGAGTCATATTTACTAGCAACTGGGACGCAGATTCCTGCTGGGAGCTGGGAGGAGACAGCAAGGGTCGCCGTCAGACAAGTTAGTATGCAGGCTGTTCAACAATAGTCTAAACCAGGGGTGCCAAACCTTTTGAAGATCGAGGAGCACTTAAGCAACTTGGTAACCAAGTCGCGGGCCACAATGAGCAGAGCGGACAGGTGACAGGTCACGGCTACTCTCTAGGCCCTCCGATCCATCCAGATTGAAGGGTGTAACAGGCGCTCCTCGCCTGTTGCTTGTAATGCATTCCATGCTGGTTCCGCGCGATGACGTCATCGCTCGGCGCCGCGTGCGTTCCAGCTTGGAACGCGGAAGTGCCGAGCGCACTCGGCGCTGGATTCGGCACACCTGCCTTCCACCTGTCTCTTGCCTATAAAGGCAATTACCTTACATTCAAGCCCCGTTCTATTATTGTCGGCCGTAGCCGGCTAGGCTACCATCCTTCCCTGGACCTGGAGGCATCCCCCTATTAAGGCTACAACAGATATTCCCAGACACACCTTCTACTCCACAGATCGCTATTGTCAACGTCATATCAAATCTTCTATCTGTGTCAGTGTCTTATCAGAGTGTCCCCGTCAGTATCTTATCAGAGTGTCCCTGTCAGTGTCTTATCAGAGTGTCCCCGTCAGTGTTTTATCAGAGTGTCCCCTTCAGTGTCTTATCAGTGTGTCCCCGTCAGTGTCTTATTAGAGTGTCCCCGTCAGTGTCTTATTAGAGTGTCCCCGTCAGTGTCTTATTAGAGTGTCCCCGTCAGTGTCTTATTAGAGTGTCCCCGTCAGTGTCCTATCAGAGTGTCCCTGTCAGTGTCCTATCAGAGTGTCCCCGTCAGTGTCCTATCAGAGTGTTCCCGTCAGTGTTTTATCAGTGTGTCCCCGTCAGTGTCCTATCAGAGTGTCCTCGTCTGTGTCTTATCAGAGTGTCCCCGTCAGTGTCCTATCAGAGTGTCCCTGTCAGTGTCCTATCAGAGTGTCCCTGTCAGTGTCCTATCAGAGTGTCCCCGTCAGTGTCCTATCAGAGTGTCCCTGTCAGTGTCCTATCAGAGTGTCCCCGTCAGTGTCCTATCAGAGTGTTCCCGTCAGTGTCTTATCAGTGTGTCCCCGTCAGTGTCCTATCAGAGTGTCCTCGTCTGTGTCTTATCAGAGTGTCCCTGTCAGTGTTTTATCAGAGTGTTCCCATCAGTGTCCTATCAGAGTGTCCCCGTCAGTGTCCTATCAGAGTATCCCCGTCAGTGTCCTATCAGAGTGTCCCCGTCAGTGTCCTATCAGAGTGTCCCCGTCAGTGTCTTATCAGAGTGTCCCCGTCAGTGTCCTATCAGAGTGTCCCCATCAGTGTCCTATCAGAGTATCCCCGTCAGTGTCCTATCAGAGTGTCCCCGTCAGTGTTTTATCAGAGTGTCCCCGTCAGTGTCCTATCAGAGTGTCCCCGTCAGTGTCCTATCAGAGTGTCCCCGTCAGTGTTTTATTAGAGTGTCCCCGTCAGTGTTTTATCAGAGTGTCCCCGTCAGTGTTTTATCAGAGTGTCCCCGTCAGTGTTTTATTAGAGTGTCCCCGTCAGTGTCTTATCAGAGTGTCCCCGTCAGTGTCTTATCAGAGTGTCCCCGTCAGTGTCTTATCAGAGTGTCCACGTCAGTGTTTTATCAGAGTGTCCCCGTCAGTGTCCTATCAGAGTGTCTCCATCAGTGTTTTATATTTCAACAACATTTAACCTACTGATGCCTCGATTCATGTAATTTTATTGGTAACTATTTTTATTTTTTAAATTTACCGTACCAGTAGCTGCTGCATTTCCCACCCTAGGCTTATACTCGAGTCAATACAGTTTCCCATTTTTTTGTGGTAAAATTAGGTGCCTCGGCTAATACTCGGGTATATACGGTATAACATTTATTTTTCCAATTTTTGGGATCCTTTTTGTCAATTTTTTTAGCGTGGACTTCCACTTTAACCACTTCCGGACACTTCCGGACCGCCGCATGTACATATACGTCGGCAGAATGGCACGGACAGGCACATTGGCGTACCTGTACGTCCCTGCCTAGACGTGGGTCGGGGATCCGATCGGGACCCCCCCCCCGGTACATGTGGCGGTTCCCGTGGCTTCAGGAGCGATGTGGGACGAGGGCGCGGCTATTCGTTTCTAGCCGCCCCCTCGCGATCGCTCCCCGGAGCTGAAGCATGGGGAGAGCCGTATGTAAACATGGCTTCCCCGTGCTTCACTGTGGCGGCTGCATCGATCGTGTCATCCCTTTTATAGGGGAGACTCGATCAATGACGTCAGACCTACAGCCACACCCCCCTACAGTTGTAAACACACACTAAGTGAACTCTAACTCCTACAGCGCCCCCTGTGGTTAACTCCCAAACTGCAACTGTCATTTTCACAATAAACAATGCAATTTAAATGCATTTTTTGCTGTGAAAATTACAATGGTCCCAAAAATGTGTCAAAATTGTCCGATGTGTCCGCCATAATGTCGCAGTCACGAAAAAAATTGCTGATCGCCGCCATTAGTAGTAAAAAAAAAATAATAATAATAAAACTATCCCCTATTTTGTAAACGCTATAAATTTTGCGCAAACCAATCGATAAACGCTTATTGCGATTTTTTTTACCAAAAATATGTAGAAGAATACGTATCGGCCTAAACTGAGGAAAAATAAATTTTTATAAATGTTTTTGGGGGATATTTATTATAACAAAAAGTAAAAAATATAAAAAAAAATTCAAAATTGTTGCTCTATTTTTGTTTATAGCGCAAAAAATAAAAACCGCAGAGGTGATCAAATACCACCAAAAGAAAGCTCTATTTGTGGGGAAAAAAGGACGCCAATTTTGTTTGGGCGCCACGTCGCACGACCGCGCAATTGTCTGTTAAAGCGACGCAGTGCCGAATTGTAAAAACCCCTTGGGTCATTTAGCAGCATATTGGTCCGGTCCTTAAGTGGTTAAAGATTACAAAAAAAAAAAAAATCTCTACATCTACAAAACGAATTCTTCGGCTGCAGTATAGAGACAATGAGACAGTATGATTTGGCCAAATTGTCAGAATTCGATATTTCCCTTGAAAATAACGGGAAAGCATAAATTTCCTCCTTTTATAAATAGGCCTTAGAATTAGGAATAAACACAGTTCTCCTGATGTACCCGGCCTGTTGGATCCCCGGCGCCCAGATGTCTCAAAATGTTGCCGATTTCGGACATTCTCTCTCAGTGAAACCTCTGTGGAAAGATCCATGTAAAAACAAACCCTTCCCAGCCCCAAAGGCTGCGCCGCCGTTCGCCGTTTATTTATCTACCGGGAGACTCTCTGTCTGTAACCTGACATGCGTCCATGTTGTCTCCCACACGTCTCCAACCAAACGAAAAGCAATGGCGTCTCTGGTGAGAGCTGAGTATACGGTGAACTGTCAGTGCTGCCATCACTGCGCATTCCCGCAGACCGCGGCGTCAAAGAGACCATTTTATTTCCCCACCTATGAGGTGGTGATGAGGGGCTTTCTGCCGCCTCACACATTCCAAAACTAAATCAATGTTCACCATTCTGTCGAAGAACTGCCAATGTATGCAACAGCCTTGGGGTAGATTCAGTAAGCAATTGCGTCTGCGTATCCATAGATACGCAGCGTAATTGCTTAGTTGCGCCGGCGTATCGACTTCTCCTGATTCAGAAAGCTCGATACGCCGGCATAAGCCTAAGATACGAATGGCATATGTCTCTTATGCCTTCGTATCTTAGGCTGCATTCTTGCGGTGGACGCTAGGTGGCGCTCCGTTAGTTTTCAGCGTAGAGTATGCAAATTGCATACTAACGCCGATTCTCAAACGTACGTGCGCCCGGCGTTCGATTTTTACGTCGTTTGCGTACGCCGTTTTCGTCGTAAGGCTGCTCCTGCTATTAGCAGGGGCAGCCAATGTTAAGTATGGACGTCGTTCCCGCGTCGCGATTTGAACTTGTTACGTCGTTTGCGTAAGTCGTTCGTGAATGGCGCTGGACGCCATTTACGTTCACGTCGAGGCAAATGACGTCATTTGCCGCAATGCACGTCGGGAAATTTTAGGAACGGCGCATGCGCGGTACGTTCGACGCGGGAACGCGCCTAATTTAAATGATCCACGCCCCCTACGGGATCATTTAAATTACGCGCGCTTACGCCGGCCAGTTTTACGGAGCGCACGCGCAAATTACGGAGCTACTGCTTCGTGAATGAAGCGTAGCGCACATAATTTACGGAGGCGTAGCGTAAAAACGGTACGCTGCGCCTCCGTAGTAGTGCGCGCCCCTACCTGAATCCACCCCCTTGTCTGTACATTCAACATGGAGCCCTGCAATCAGTATAGAAGGGTGAATGGCCAATGGGGGCACCTTATAATAAAAAATAAAATAAAAAACACAACAAAAAAGCCTTCTGGTCCAGGCTTTTTCTGGTACTTTTTGCTAGGAAATTACTAAGAACCCCCAAACATTTTTTTTTCTAAGCAGAGGTCCTAGAGAATAAATTGGTGGGGCTTGCAATTTTTTATGCCACATGGTATTTGCGTAATTTTTTGGAGAAACAAATAAAAGAAAAAAAAAATGTTTTTATTGTGTATCGCCTGGCTATTTTCCGAGGCGGTGCTATTTGACCACCTCCTGCACATATACGTTGGCAGAATGGCACGGCTGGGCACAAGCACGTACAGGTACGTCCTCTTTAAGTGCTCAGCCGTGGGTCGCGGGCGCGCGCCCGCGACCTGGTCCGAAACTCCGTGACCGCGGGACCAGTGGACCCGATCGCCTCTGGAGTCCCGCGATCGGTCCCCGGAGCTGAAGAACGGGGAGAGCTGTGTGTAAACACACCTTCCCCGTTCTTCACTGTGGCGCCGTCATTGATCGTGTGTTCCCTTTTATAGGGAAACACAATCAATGACGTCACACCTACAGCCACACCCCCCTACAGTTAGAAACACACAAATGAGGTCACACATAACCCCATCAGCCCCCCCCTTGTGGTTAACTACCAAACCGCAATTGTCATTTTCACAGTAATCAGTGCATCTTTAATGCATTTTTTGCTGTGAAAATGACAATGGTCCCAAAAATGTGTCAAAATTCTCGCCATAATGTCGCAGTCATGAAAAAAATTGCTGATCGCCGCCATTAGTAGTAAAAAAAAAAACAATTATAAAAATGCAATAAAACTATCCCCTATTTTGTAAACGCTATAAATTTTGCGCAAACCAATCGATAAACGCTTATTGCGATTTTTTTTTACCAAAAATATGTAGAAGAATACGTATCGGCCTAAACTGAGGAAAAACATATTTTTTTTATATATATATTTTTGGGGGATATTTATTATAGCAAAAAGTAAAAAAGATTGCATTTTTTTCCGACATTGTCGCTCTATTTTTGTTTATAGCGCAAAAAATAAAAACCGCAGAGGTGATCAAATACCACCAAAAGAAAGCTCTATTTGTGGGAAAAAAAGGACGCCAACTTTGTTTGGGAGCCACGTCGCACGACCGCGCAATTGTCAGTTAAAGCGACGCAGTGCCGAATCGCAAAAAACTGGCCAGGTCCTTTACCTGCCTAAAGGTCCGGGTCTTAAGTGGTTAAAATTGAGAGGGAGTTCAGAGAGGTAGTTGGCTCTGAACTAGGGTGACCACATTTCCAAACTACCATTCAGGGACACATCCCCTTCCCAAAAATCAGCTTGTGGTGTAACGAATCACAACACAGTGATTGGACACAAAAGGTGGGATTTATGATGTCTCCAATCACAAGCAGGGGGCGGGGATTGTGCTCCTTCAGGTATTCCCGGCCAGGACAAGTACTGTCAGTAAGTAAAGTGGTGATGCGGCGCCCTTTTTTGGGGGAATCAGATTGGCCCGGTGGGTGGCTGTGTCAGTTTCATTCCGTGACACTGTATTGTCCTGGAATGAAGATGCCCGGGACAGACCTGCAAAATGCGGAACTGTCCCGGGCAATCCGGGACACGTGGTCACTCTACTCTGAACCTGTTTATTTGGTTAAATTGAGTGCCTCTGCTCCAGCTTTGGCTGTACTGTCTGTGCATACTGTCGTTGTCTGGGGAGTGAGTTCCGCCCCGGGACGACAGGTGGCAGCAGTAGGGTCAAGTGCAGTTGAATGTTTCCTCCCAGCAGCCTATCAGGAGGGTTGGTCGCCTCGCTGTGCATGCTGGAGAGAGGTATTTAAAGGGCAGACGCCATTAGTTTGGGGTCGCTGTGTTCCCGCTCTTAAGTCGAGCACTCGTCCCACCACCCCTGTGTGAGGCCCTCCTGGCTGGGCTGTGTGTGTGCGTGTGTGTCGCAGTGTTCCTGGTTTCCGGGACCACGTTGGTCCGGAGCACATTCATCTATCTGGTGGATCCAGTGGGCCGACTGCGTCCCTAATTTACCAGATGGTCCTGGGCTGTCCGTCCAATTAGAGGCAGCCGACTGATGAGGAACCTGTCCGGGGGATACTGAGCACGAGGCTGGTGTTCCAGGAGAGGCCTGTCTATTCATCGGAGGACACTTTGGTTCTGAGAGGCTGGACGCAGGTCGCCTATCAGTTGCTGATTTAACTGAAGTTGTTTGAAGGAGAACCGGGTGCTGAATCCAGTCAAGAAGGACTTTGGACCGCAATTGTCTCCAATCTTCAGGAGGGTCTGTGGCAGAGACTTAATCCTGTTCATCCGAGTGACATTCTGGCTGCCAGGCTGGTGAGAGGGGCCTGTCCGGATGTACTATACCCACTCCGGCTGGAGTGGCGAAGTAAAGTTGTCGTTGGAAACAGGACTGTTTCCATATCCAGTTACACCTGGGCTCTAGTGTCTATAAGACCCCAAATACCTTCTCTGCACTTAAAAAGCAAGATCTGTGTTTCTGAATGCTTTTTATTTTCAAAAAATGGCGCCGATGGTTTCCCAGAAAACCGGAAGTAATGTCATTTCATCGCTTCCAGGTTCCTGTTACGACTAGCCCAGGGATCTCCAAACTTTTTTCAAAGAGGGCCACATTTGATGAAGTGAACATGCTCGAGGGCCGACCATTTTGCCTGACATTCTTTGAACCATTAAAATTTGATCTAAGTGTGTTTGTCTGAGCAACTAATACACTGCCCAACAATAATTCTCTTGCCTTTGTGGCTGTGTGTGATGAAGAGATGAGCTTGGGTGTGTTATTTGGATATACTGTATATATCTCTTTTGTGGCCCCAACGAATCCCCAAGCGCTGCTCAGGACTAAGAATGAGCTTGGGCGTGTTATTTGGATAAAGCGTATAACACGCACAGGCTTACCATTGCCATGAATGCAACCTCACCATTACCATGAATGCAGCCTTACCATTGCCATGAATGAAGCCTTACCATTGCAATCAATGCAGCCTTACCATTGCCATCAGTGCAGCCTGATCGATGCCCATCTGCAGCCTCGGAGGGGACAGGGAGGGGGAGGGATGAGTGCCGTCAGATTACAAACAGGAGAATTTCTTGTTTACTCGTGGCCTCTTTTATACAAAGTCCTGCCTCCTATGATAAACAGAACAGTCATCCAATGGCATCCCAGGAAACGGAACTTCCTATTACAGACACCGCCGAGTAAACAGAAGATTCTCTTCATGTAATCTGACGGCGGACGTCCTGTGCCCTCCGAGGCAGCGCCGATAAATACGGTATATATCTTTTGTGGCCCTCAGGGCACATGTGAGGCTCCAATGTCTATATATATCCAAATCCCCAGGGGGGCCATATTAAATCACCAGGGGGGCCACAATTGGCCCCCGGGTCAGACTTTGGACATGCCTGGACTAGCCGATCAAAGCTGATCCCGGCTTTGCTTGGCTGCCCGGGATTCATAACCAATAATCAGATTGGAGGGCGAGTCTGAACACATTCTAAAAAATTCCTTAGTGTTTATCGAAGGAAAATAAGACGACAACAAAAGTGGAAAAAATGATATTGTATCTCAGGCCTCCTGCTAACATATCGTTCCTTAGCATTCTCCTTTAAGAGTTTGCTTGAGCTATTAGATTCTCCTTCAAGAGTTCCCCTTTAAGAGTTTGTTTGGGCTTATACAGGTGCCCAGACGGGGTCACATGACGCGCTACCAATCTCCTCTCCATCATTGCCCACACGCCATCTGCCGCTCGCTGACGCTCTTTTTAAAATTCATTTCTCAACCTTCTCGCCTTCTCTAAATAAATTCCAGGGAAACAGCAAATAATGCAGCATATGGAAATCCAGGTGGTGAATAAAAATTCAGCTCGTTCCTGACACGGTGTCTGTCTTCGGGGACCGCTGCTAACTGTAATATTTGGCAATGGCGGCCCCTGTACATTATCTTATCGAATTGTCTGTGAGTTCGCTAACTCGAGGAGACAAGAAGAAAATGTTTCGTTGTCTAACACACGGTCACCTCCTTCCCGAACACACCGCCGTTCCTCAGCAGAGCCGCCCGAGAGCGGGGAAGGTACGCTTCTGTTGCCAGGTCAGCGGAAATTTCAAAAAGAAGAAGGAAACTTTTATAAAAAAAAAAATTCAGCTCCTTTATTGTTTAATGGGGGGGCAGGCAGGCCCGCATTTCCCACAAGGCCACCGAGGCCAGGCCTCGGGGCGGCAGCATTGGGGGCGGTATTAACCCTTTATCGGCCATTTATCGGCCGCTAGCGGGGGTTAATACCGCACCGCTAGCGGGCGAATCCCGACGGTATAGCGCCGCTATTTTTAGCGGCGCAGGTTCTCTATTTTTCTCGTCTAGATTCTGGGCAGTTTTCTTGTTGCGAAACCCAGAAAGCCTCGTACACACGCTCTGTTTACTCGGCAAGAAAGCTCTGCCGGCAGTTTTCTTGCTGGTTCTTGCCGAGTATACCGAGCGTGTGTACGAGGCTTGAGAGTCAGAAATTGCCTGTTGCTGAAGAAACCCAGAGGAACCTCTGGAGGAACCCTGGTTGAGAAACCCTGTACTAGTATATTACATGAAAAGCATATAAAAAGAATATCAATATGACCTGTTTGTCCTTCCCAGCCTAAGGTGTCATCAGTGTATGATTAGGATGTTAGTTGAGATCTTTCTGGGTTTTTACTGACTCTTTTTGATTGTATGATTTTTTTTTTTTTTTTTAATGGATAAAGCAGTAATTTCCTCATTATATTTTACTCACCACATCCTATTTAGCTGATCTATGCGGGCATGAGACAAAGGCTTTACTCTTTTTATAACTTTTACGATAAAGTCAATGCATGATAAATTATAATTATAGTTTTCTCATAAACTGAAATGCATGTAAGGTGAGCAAGGTCATCGGCGTGGCGTAAAGATTACTGGGCGCAATAAAATATCCTGATGAGAATTTATGATATTTTACCATTATTCAGTAGTATTAACATATGGCTGAAAGCACTGAAACAGAACTCCGAACAAGAATACCCAAGATTATAGCAGCCAAAGCCAATTTCTCCTATCTTTCAATGGGGGTCTATATGATTGGGCAAAATAGCTTGCCGCTGACCCTCCCCCCCATCCACCCACTGTCAGCAACTTGATGTAACCTCTTGAGGGACCAGGCATAACACAGAATGCGCCTGCTTGAAGACGTTAATTTTACGAAACGTACGTCGCCGCACAGCCTGGTCACGTGTACTCCCTACGTCACATCCGCCAATCTGGCTTGAGCTTCCGACTGGTGAAAAATGCACGCCGTCGAGGAAGTGGAGGAACCACAAGTGCTTTTCCTTACGAGTCTGCAGCCTCAGTGCCGAGTTGGGCACCTTTTAATGTAAGTGGCCATTTGGCCTTTTTTGTTCTGTGTTTTTATTCTTTTAATAAATGATTTGCACTATGGAAGTTTTGGCTTTTTCGTTCCATCTCTGCAATGGAGGTCTTGAGCCAATACCCACATCTCCCGTTTATGGTCAAGTGTGCAGGCACGCTCGTGCTAAGCGCATGAGATCTTTTTCTAATCAAAACGATCCATTGAGTCTGGTAAGCACATTCCCCTTCTGTGCACTTTGGGTGTCTTATCCTTGCATATGGTGAAGGAACAAGTTTGCACTGTCTGGACAATAATCCTTTTACAGCAAGATTTTGTTTTTTGTTGGTGGATGGAATTTGGAAATTAATCAAATTTTATTTTATTTTTTTTTCAATTGGGACAATTTTTTACCTTTTTTGCTTTGTATATTTTTTCCTTAGAAAGAGTCAAACACTTTCTTTATGGACTTAAATGATGTGTGCAATACTTTTTGGTGATTTATCTTGAAGATTTATTACCACTAATTGTATATCACTGGTTTATCCACTTAGGAGAATTTTATGATTTGTATTTTTCTCACTTTAGTATATTTATGAGTGTTTTTTATAATCACTTTCTAGCGCCCTCCTTTTTCACTTATCACTTCGTAGTAAGAATTACATTTTTTACTATTAGAGGAGCAGTTTAATAATTTAATTGAATTAATAATTGGCGCGGATTTATTCTTTTTATAACACAGACTGTTTCAGATATATAAGTAGATAGACAATAACTTGCGTACTCTTGCTTTCAATTATTTTTTTTTCCAATGGTCTTTACTTTCTTTCTATATAAAAAAATAAAAAATTTGAGGCCAATGAGAATCACATTTTTTGTACATGAACAAATCCAGGATAGGCAAAAGGAGTTTTGGTAAAGCGTAGGGGCCATTTAAAGTCAAATGAACCCCTAAAAGAAAACAAAAAGAAACTACCTTTCCTTTTGGTTCAAATGTATTTCACAGAAATGGGGAAATCTTGCAAGAATGTCCCAATTTGTACTGAAATAAAATTGAGGAAATTAAGACATGCTCATGCCTATGGATTAGAATTTGGGTTAAGATTGCAGGGACACAATTCAGGGATTAGGGTTGGGTTAGGGCTCCACGGCCACCCTTAAAAAATGCAAGAAACCAACTTAGTTTTTCCTTACCCGTTGGCTTAAATGCATGTTGCCAAAATGAGGAAAATGAAAATGTGGATAAATGTTCTGATTTTCACCAAACTTTTGAGGAAATTAGGACCTGCTCATCATTCCGGGTTAAAGTTTTGGTTAGGGCTTTGGTTAGTGAATTAGGGTTGGGTTGGGGTTCTAGGTTCACTCTTGACAACCACAATAAACCACAACTTATCTACAATCTCCAAAAGCAAGACCATATCAGCCCTGTGCTCAAAGAACTTCACTGGCTCCCTGTTACAAAACGGGTCAATTTTAAAATCCTCTGTCTGATCTACAGGGGCTACCACCAGCTGGGCCCACAGTTCCTATCAGATCTGACGCCACACTATATACCTAGACGCTGTCTTCGCTCAGCCGACAAAGCTCTACTCATTGGCAATACTGACAGGCTGATTTCTATAGGAGGAAAACGGATTGGCTCCGCGGGGGCGACTCTCTGGAACCAAATCCCGCTTAACATTCGCATCTCCCCGAAGCCTATATGCGTTCAGGAAGAAGCTGAAGACCTGGCTATTCTGCCAAGCATTTCAATCCTAGGCCAATTTTTCTTCGCTGATTTCTTTTTTTTTTCTTCTCCCTTCTCTTTTAATTATGCTCCCCACGCCAGAACATCCGGGCTATTTTGTCACAAAGCGCTTTGGCACCACCGACCGGTGGTATATGCGCGCTTCCCAAATAAATAGTAATAATAAATAAATAAATAAACTTGATTTTATCTTGGCTCAAATGTATTAAACCAAAGTGGGTAATTTTGCAGAAATTTCCAGACTTTCAATGCAATTTTGCAGAAATTAAGAAATGTTGGGTTTTTTTGGGTTACAGCTGTTGGGCCACCTTAAAAACCATAAGAAACTATTCAAATTTTTCCATCACTGTTGGCTTCAATGTATTTTACCAAAATGATTTTCATAGAAATGTTGTGAAAATGAAGACATTCTCATCCCTATGGGTTAGGTTTTGGATTAGGTCTGCAGGGACAGTTAGTGGATTATGGTTGGGTAAGAGCTTTAGGGACCGAAGCAATGGGTTAATGTTGGGTTAATGCTGTAGGGACAGAGATAGTGGATTAAGGGTTAGGACTGCAGCGACAAAGTTAGTAGCTTAGGGTTGAGTTAGCATTCAGAGCTGCAGGGACTGAGTTAGTGGGTTAGGGCATGGATCAGGTTTTATGGCTGTAGGGACAGAGTCAGTGGATTAGGACTGCAGAGACAAAGTTAATAGCTTAGGTAGGCATTAGAGGTGCAGGGACAGAGTTGATAAATTAGCATTGCTTTAGGGTTAGGGCTATAGGGATAGAGAAAGTGGGCCAGCTTTAGGGCTGTAGTGGTAAAATTAGCAGGTTAGGGCTGCAGGGACTTGGGGTTGAGGTAGGGATTAGAGCTTCAGGGACAGCGTTAGTGGATTAAGTTTGGATTAGGGGTTAGGGCTGTAGGAACAGAGTTAGTTGGTTAAGTTTGGATTAGGGGTTAGGGCTATAGGGACAGAGTTAGTTGGTTAAGTTTGGATTAAGGGTTAGGGCTGTAGGGACAGAGTTAGTTGGTTAAGTTTGGATTAGGGGTTAGGGCTGTAGGGACAGAGTTAGTTGGTTACGTTTGGATTAGGGGTTAGGGCTGTAGGGACAGAGTTAGTTGGTTACGTTTGGATTAGGGGTTAGGGCTGTAGGGACAGAGTTAGTTGGTTAAGTTTGGATTAGGGGTTAGGGCTGTAGGGACAGTTAGTTGGTTAAGTTTGGATTAGGGGTTAGGGCTGTAGGGACAGAGTTAGTTGGTTACGTTTGGATTAGGGGTTAGGGCTGTAGGGACAGAGTTAGTTGGTTACGTTTGGATTAGGGGTTAGGGCTGTAGGGACAGAGTTAGTTGGTTAAGTTTGGATTAGGGGTTAGGGCTGTAGGGACAGAGTTAGTTGGTTAAGTTTGGATTAGGGGTTAGGGCTGTAGGGACAGAGTTAGTTGGTTAAGTTTGGATTAGGGTTTAGGGCTGTAGGGACAGAGTTAGTTGGCTATGTTTGGATTAGGGGTTAGGGCTGTAGGGACAGAGTTAGTTGGTTACGTTTGGATTAGGGGTTAGGGCTGTAGGGACAGAGTTAGTTGGTTACGTTTGGATTAGGGGTTAGGGCTGTAGGGACAGTTAGTTGGTTAAGTTTGGATTAGGGGTTAGGGCTGTAGGGACAGAGTTAGTTGGTTAGGTATACAGAGACAAAGTTAGTGGCTTAGGGGTAGGGTTGAGGTAGAGGTTTTAACTGTAGGGAAAGTGTGAGTAGGTTACAGTTTGGCTGCTTACAATAAGGTTATGGCTGTAAGGACAGAATTTGTGGATTCAGGATGTAGGGATAGAGTTGGTGGGATAGGTTTGGACTAGGATTTATGGCTGTAGGGAGAGAGATTGTGTGTGGGAAGTGGATGCAGGGACAAGTTAATGGGTTAGTGTTGGGTTAGGGCTTTTGGAACAGAAGCAATGGGTTAGTACATGATTAGGGGTGTAAGGACAGAGTTAGTGGATTAAGGGTTAGGGCTGCAGTGACTAATGGTTAGTGACTTAGGGTTGAGTTAGCGTTCAGAGTAGCAGGGACTAAGTTAGTGGATTAGGGGTGGATTAGGTTTTAAGGCTATAGAGATAGAGTTAGTGGGTTAGGACTGCAGAGACAAAGGTTGGGTAGGGGTTAGAGCTGTAGGGACAGGGGTAGAGAGCTAGGGTAGGATTAAGGATTAGGGCTGTAGGGACAGGGTTATTGGGTTTTGGATGTAAGAACAAAGTTGGTGGGTTAGCATTGGCCTTTGGGTTAGGGCTGTAGGGATCGAGATAGTGGCTTAGCTTTTTGGCTATAGAGGTAGAATTAGTGGGTTAGGGCTGCAGGGAAAAAGTTAGTGGCTTGGAGTTGAGGTAGAGTTTAAAGCTGCAGGGACAGAGTTAGTGGGTTATGGTTAGATTAGAGGTTAGAATTGTGAGGATAGGGTTTCTGTATTCAGGATGTAGGGACAGAGTTGGTGGGTTAGGGTTGGGTTAGGATTTAAGGCTGTAAGGAGAGAGGTAGTGGGTTATAGAGGTCGACCAATATATTGACCAGCCGATATATCGACCGATTTTTGGCACTTTTTAATTAATCGGCATTGGCCGATTGTTTTTAAAAAAAAAAGCCGATTTACTTCAGCGTGACTTGCATTGACTTCTATGATACAGATACAAGTTGCCTGAAGTTTCCCGGTGGAGCGACTTGTCTCAGGACAGCCTGCCAAGTTTGAGAAAAGAATACAATGTTGCTACTTATCAATGAACTGAACTCCACAGCGTGACTCGGGCATGCACACAGTTACTGGCACGACACCCGAAATATACTGGCACAGTCACGTTTTTACTGGCATTTTACAAAAGTTACTAAATTAAATTTTTAGGTGCAAATTTCAGTATTTAGGCTACAAACAAGTACGCTGGGCAAATAGCAATGTGATTTAAGGTAGATATTAAGGTTAAAAAAATTTTTTTTTGTTATTTTCGATATAATAAGGGCAAATTATTTAGTCACATCACCCCCTGCCTCCATCCCCCTCTGCAGTGCCACAATTACCCCCTGCCTCCAATCTCCCCCTGCTTCCATCCCCCTCTGCCACCAACACCCCTTGCCTTCACCCCCCTCTGCGGTGCCACAATCACCCCCTGCCTCCAATCACCCCTGCCTCCATCTGTGGTGCCACCAACAATCCCTGTCTCCATCCCCCACCCTCTGCGGTGCCACCAACACCCCCTGCCTCCAATCACCCCCTGCCACTAACACCCCCTGCCTTCAATCTCCCCCTGCCTCCATCCCCCTCTGCGGTGCCACCGCAGCCACCATCACTCCCTGCTCCCAATCTCCATGCGCAGTTCCAAGCCGAACCGATCCCAGCTATTTTTACTGGCACATTTCCGCAACCACGGACATTTACGAACGGGGGGAAAAAAGTGCCCATTTTTACGAACTGTCCATAAAAATATGGACGGCTGGCAACACTGCATGCACAGTAGAAAACCAGGAAGTGAAGATGCAAGGCTTCGCTTCCAGATTCCCTTACCGAAGATGGCGGCGGCAGCATGCAAGGAACGAGGAACGGGTCGGCCTTGGGTGCTGACTTTGCGGGCACCCTGGACAGGCAAGTATCCTTAATTTAAAAGTCAGCAGCTACAGTATTTGTAGCTGCTGATTTAAAAAAAAAACTCTGCTTTAACAAATGAAACCCTCTAATGAGCGGCTGGATGATGAGGTCAGTGGTGAACGCAGGATGCCAGGATCCCGGGACGTTCTGGGCTCCTATTCAAATGTCTCATGTTCGGGTATTACCCCTGGTTTGTATCTGACCGTCCCGCAGTCACGAACTCCACGACAGCCACTTCAGACTGAATCCTCAAAGACGTCAGTAAAATAAGCAATGATGAGATATTTCTACATGAAGGGGGATGAGATACTCCGACCTGAACTGACTAAAAGCTGTGGAGTTGCAAGTGAAACATGAGAAAATTATTCAGGAATAATTCACTGAATAAATATGAGTCAAATCTCCCGCAGTTCGCGGAACGAGTCTCAGAATTAAGCTAACAGTCATTTTATACTCCGAGGAAGAAAAGATATACATATTGTGTCAGCGTGCTGCTTATTTAAAATGTCTCTTTTTAGAGGCAAGTTATTGTATATTGCCGGTAAGTAGTAAGCTGTTAAATTACATTTACGCCAGAATATATATATATATATTTTTTTTTTGCTTCATTTTTTTTAGTTTTTCACGCTCGCTGTGCCGCAAATTTCAAGATCACCTGCGGCATTAAAGGAGCATGATTATCAATGAGAGAAAATGTATAATATTAATAATAAGCGCATAGTGCGGGAGCCACATTACCATATCTGCACATTCATGTTTAATAAAAGTCTGTCCTTGGCTTTCTGATCATATAGACAGAACTTGTAAACGTATGCAATACCCACTAAGCTCCACCCTCAATCTTGCTGGCTTCGGTAAAACAATAAAAAAGATTGCCTTCCTCTCAACCTAAATGGATTCGGAATTTTCCCAACTGTAGACACTTCGGCCCAGATTCACAAAGTACTTACGCCGACGTATAACAAGTTACGCCGACGTAAGTGCAAATGTGCGCCGTCGTATCTGTGCGCCGGAACCCACAAACAGATATGCGCCTAAAACCAGGCTACACCCGGCCGACGTATCTTGCTTACGCCGGCGTAGGGTGGGCGCACATTTAGGCTGGGTGCATGGTGCCGCTCCCATTGATTAGCCATTCAAACATGCAAATGAGGGAAATACTGCGATTCACGAACCTGCGTGTGCCCGACGCGAGGTGCGCGTAAGTTGTACGTCCGGCGTAAAGTTATTCCCCATAAAGGAGGTGTAACCCAGCAGCAGACATGCAAAGGTCTGCACCAGGGAACACAAGCTGGCGTATTTTACGTTGGACGTGTGTCTGGCTGGGCGTAGGTTACGTTCACGCCGTAGACAGTGATCCGGCGTAGTTTAGGCAGTTGTTCCGACGTGGTTGTGAGCAGGCGCAGGGGGATGCGTCCACGTCACGGCGCATGCGCAGTTCGTGATACGTATCTGTATGGCGCTCGGACCATCATTTGCATGGGGTCACGCCTCATTTGCATGGGTCACGCCCACTTCCACCTACGCCGGCGTACGCCTTCGATTCCCACACTGGCGCAGCGTTGGGAGCACTGGCTTGCTGAATTCATTGCTTGCCTCTCTGCGCTGCGTTGGCGTAGCGTACATTGGTTACTCTACAGCGGCGTATTCACTCTGTGAATCTGGGCCTTCACGCTTAAAACCATTTGTAAAGACAAAAAACATTTTCTCCTCTTACTTCACAGAGCTCAGCCTTCTCGTCCAAAATCAGTGTCTTATATGGTGACCAAATTTCCAAACTGCCATTCAGGGACACCACCCCCCCCCCCTTCCCAAAAATCAGCTTGTGCTGTATCGAATCAAAGCACAGTGATTGGACATAAGAGTTGGGATTTATTATTTCTCCAATCACAAGCAGGGGGCGGGGATTGTGCTCCTCCAGGCATTCCTGGACAGGACAAGTACTGTCAGTGAGTAAAGCAGTGATGTGGCGCCCTTTTTTGGGGGCATCAGATTGACCCGGGGAGGGGGGGGGGTGGCTGTGTCAGCTCTATTTGTGGGGAAAAAAGGATGCCAATTTTGTTTGGGAGCCACGTCGCACGACCGCGCAATTGTCTGTTAAAGCGACGCAGTGCCGAATGGCAAAACCTGGCCGGGTCTTTTAGCTGCCTAAAAGTCCGGGTCTTAAGTGGTTAATGTCGGCTAAAGGGCAACGCGTTTCTTTTGCATGTTTTCCTTTCCGACACACATGGATGTGAACCCAGCCTAAAAGTTTGGCGAAATAAGTCCAAAGTTCTACAACGGAGGGAACTGGGAAACGAGTTAAGAGATAACTTGATTTTCTATAAAGAAATACTTGGCGGTGGATTTCCTTATCTGCGGCTGTGTGGCCGAATCTCCCTCGACAAGGACATCTCTCCATTAAAAGTGTCATCATTTTCCACTTGTAACAAAATAACAACTCCGTCGGCTGCATTACACAGCTTGACACGGATGTTAGGACATCAGCTATGAATATATTCATACGTCTATTTCCAGGTCTGTCGGTGGAAATGGGGAAAAGCAATTTTCACGGAGCGCCTCATTAGAGGGAGAGAGAGGCGCGGTGAAAGGTGGAATCATGTCTCTCTCTCTCTGTTCCATACATCAATCCCTGTCTGTTATTAATCCTGTCAGGAGAGGTCCATGCCGCGCCGCGGCCTCCATCACAGCGGCATAGCGCTGCATTCGCTCTTGGAAATAAGATGGAGCCCCCGGGGGAGAATTCAATCTACATCTTCCCTCTCATCCCGGCTGCGAGGACGCCTCTATCTCTCTTCACCATCGCTATCACGCCTTCGTCCTTCTCGCCGGCTCTCCTTCGCGGAAAGCTCGGCTCGGATGACTTTGCAAATGAGATGTTTTATTTAAAAGACTTCCAGCGTTTTACTGAATTGCTTCACCTTAATTGGAAGTGGCCACTCCAGACACCGGTTGAGTAAAAGGTCGGCACTCCACTGATAATAGTTTTTTCCGCCGCGGATAGGGCGCCAGAAAAGACCATTTTATTCTGCAAACAATAAAGAGCAATACTTGACAGCCAGAGAAACCCGTTAGTGACCTGATAATGCTCTTCAACAACCACGGCAACCATGTTAAAAAAAATCTGATAATAAGTGGGTTGAAAATGGCGCCCAGTGTATCAATTTAAAACATAGCTGCCACTTTAAGAAAGTGTAAACACTGAACCGTGTTAAAAAAAAAAAAAAAAAATGTAAAGGTGTTGGCGCTTGTGGCGGACCCCCGTACTCAAGATGAGTCTACCCGCCGTAAATCCTTCCTTTGTCCGGTACAACACCAATAGCCGTAACTCAATGTAGGGTGAAAACATAGGGCTGGATTCACGTAGTTCGGCGCATTATTACGGCGGCGTAGCGTATCGTATTTACGCTACGCCGCCGTAAGTCAGAGAAGCAAGTGCTGTATTCACAAAGCACTTGCCTCCTAAATTACGGCGGCGTAGCGTAAATGGGGCCGGCGTAAGCGCGCCTAATTCAAATGAGGGGGGCGTGTTTTATGTAAATGGGTGGTGACCCGACGTGATTGACGTTTTTTACGAACGGCGCATGCGCCGTCCGTGTACATATCCCAGTGTGCGTTGCTCCAAAGTACGCCGCAGGGACGTATTGGTTTTCGACGTGAACGTAAATTACGTCCAGCCCCATTCACGGACGACTTACGCAAACGACGTAAAATTTTCAAATTTCGACACGGGAACGACGGCCATACTTAACATTGGCTACGCCACCTCGGGGGCAGCTTTATCTTTACGCGGCGTATCTCTTACGGAAACGGCGTATCTTTACTGCGACGGGCAAGCGTACGTTCGTGAATCGGCGTATCTAGTCATTTACATATTCTACGCCGAAATCAACGGAAGCGTCACGTAGCGGCCAGCGGAAAAATTGCACCCTAAGATACGACGGCGCAGGCCGTCGTATCTTAGCTAGGTTTAAGTGTATGTCAGTTTGAGCATACACATAAACTTACGACGGGCTTAGATTCCGAGTTACGTCGGGGTATCTACTGATACGCCGGCGTAACTCTTTGTGAATCCGGCCCAATCTGTTTATTCAAAGCACAGGTACAGAGAGGTAACACTCAGGGGCAATGACCCCTGCCTTGAATTCAGGGCGGAGTAAACTGTCCAATAAGCAATGAGAAACACACAGACATCAAAACATTTGAACAACAGACCACCTTATCAGCGGGGAGGGCTGTTGGAGGAATTCCCCCCTCCACTCTCTTCACTGCCCCCCGGTTTACATGCCAGGAACAAAAATACAAACATCCATCCCATAATACACTTCTCCTAAGGCAGACAGATACAACAGAACGATTGGACACAGCCACGCCCCAAACAATCCCAGCAAATAGTTCACAACAGCATGAGACAACACACAATTACCGTATTTATCGGCGTATACCGCGCACTTTTTTCCCCTTAAAATCAGGGGGAAATCGTAGGTGCGCGATATACGCCGATACTCGCTTCCCGTCCTGTGTTTGAACGTGCCCGCCGACATATACCGAGCGCAGTACACTTGGGTACACTCGGCCTAGGCTTGGCTCCCCTCGCGGTCACGTGTGCCGCCTCCTAGCCTTTATGCGATAGGAGCCGAGCGTGGCCTAGCGTGCCCGAGTGTACTGCGCTCGGTATATGTCGGCGGCGGCGTTCAAACACAGCACGGGAAGTGGGGATCGGCTCAGAGACAGCGCGGGAGAAGCGGTGAGGACACCACGAAGGCCACAGACGGATGCCGGACCAGACAAGGCCGCCGATGGACGCCGGGCAACTGTAAGTAACTAACTGTAAACTGTCTGTATTTCTTTTTTTTTCCTTAGGATTCCCTTCAGGTTTGGGGTGCGCGCTATACGCCGGTGCGCGCTATAGGGCGATAAATACAGTAATACATATGTACAACATTCCAGGGTGGATGTACAGTGAGTCCGACAAGCACAGATTAGACTGGGCTTCTCGGTCACCCTGTGCCCTTCCAGGTATATTGTACCTTTACAACCCCTTTAATGCCGCGTACACACGATCGGTTAAACCGATGAGAATGGTCTGATGGACCTCACTTTGCAAGATCATTGTGAGAAAAACGATGGTGTGTAGGCAACTTCGTCTTTGAAAATTGAAGTTTCAAAAACGTCGTTTTTTACTTCACAGAAAATGTCGTTTTTTTTCATCACATAAAGTGATGGTGTGTACGCGGCATAAGAGTTCCCTTCACTGGAACTGAGGGGTCAAGCCCGACCCCTGAAAAACAACCCCACACCAGAATCTCCCTGATTCTGGTGTGGGGGGTTGTTTTTTAGGGGTTGGGCTTGGCCCCCTAGTTCCAGGGAAGGGAACTCTTAAGACGTCGGCATACCAAGACATTTTGGACAATTTCATGCTTCCAACTTTGTGGGAACAGTTTGGGGACGGCCCCTTCCTGTTCCAACATGACTGCGTACCAGTGCACAAAGCAAGGTCCATAAAGACAGTGGGGCAGATTCAGGTAGCTTTTACGGCGGCGTATCCCCATTTGAAATCTGCGCCGGCTTATCTTTACGCCGATTCTCCAAGGCAGATACGTCGAAAAAATAGGCTTCCTCCGCCGACGTAACTTGAATGCGGCGGCGTATAATTGTGTGCATTTTTACGCTGGCCGCTAGGGGCGCTTCTGTTGTTTTCGGCGTAGAGTATGCAAATTACCTAGTTACGACGATTCACAAACGTACGTGCGCCCGGCGGTAGTTTTTTACGTCGTTTGCGTAAGGCTTTTTCGGCGTAACGTTGCTCCTGCTTCTATGAGGCGCACGCAATGTTAAGTATGGACGTCGTTCCCGCTTCGATTTTTGAATTTTTTACGTCGTTTGCGTAAGTCGTTCGCGAATAGGGCTGGACGTAATTTACATTCACGTCGAAACCAATACGTCGTTGCGGCGTACTTGGGAGCAATGCACACTGGGATATGTACACGTACGGCGCATGCGCCGTTTGTAAAAAAACGTCAATCACGTCAGGTCATCACACATTAACATAAAACACGCCCCCCCCTTCCACATTTGAATTATGCCCGCTTACGCCGGCCCCATTTACGCTACGCCGCCACAACTTACGGAGCAAGTGCTTTGTGAATACTGCACTTGCTCCTGTAAGTTGCGGCTGTGTAGCGTAAATACGATACGCTGCGCCGCCGTAACTATGCGCGCCCCTACCTGAATCTAGCCCACTGATGAGTGAGTTTGGGATGGAGGAACTTGACTGGCCTGCACAGAGTCCTGACCTCAACCTGATAGGGGATGAATTAGAGCGGAGACTGTGAGCCAGGCCTTCTCGTCCAAGATCAGTGCCTGACCTCGCAAATGCTCTTCTGGAAGAATGGTCAAACATTCCCATAGACACCCTCCTAAACCTTGTGGACGGCCTTCCCAGAAGAGTTGAAGCTGTTATAGCTGCAAAGGGCGGGGCCAACTCAATATTGAACCCTCCGGACTAAGACTGGGGGTCATTAAAGTTCATGTGCCTGTCCCACTACTTTTATATACTTACCCAATACTCATATATAAACATAGATAGACACAAATGTTGTCACGCTTTCTGAGTGTTATCAGAGGGATTAAATGTAATTCAATATTCCTTTACAGCCTATAACCTTCTTTCTATGGGAAATAGAGTCTTCACCCCCCACAAAAAAAAAAAAACAGAATCCTCCCCCGACTCATGTTCATTGCAGGAGATTCTGTTTATCATTCTGGACTGAGCGGCCCAGAGGAGCGAACCTCATTATAAACCGCTGACATACAGCTTTATCCTGCGGCCCCCGACCCTCTCCTCCGATACCGACCTTCACTTAATAACTGGATTTTGGGGTCCCCAGAGTTTAGAAGTCATCCACAAAGGATCTATTGAGCTTGTGATTGACAGCATGGCTCATAAAGGTGAAGAGTCAACGGAATCACTCACACTCTGCGCAGATATAATATATATACACGAGACAGAAAATACAGCACACGCAGGGTTATTCCAGGGGATTTCAATTTAAAATAAGGAATAAAAAAGTGTGAATGGTTCAAAAATGAACTACAAAGATACAGAGTAATATACAAGGAGAGATAGATAGATAGATAGATAGATAGATAGATAGATAGATAGATAGATAGATAGATAGATAGATAGATAGATGGATGGATGGATGGATGGATGGATGGATGGATAGATAGATAGATAGATAGATAGATAGATAGATAGATAGATAGATAGATAGATAGATAGAGTGGAACCTTGGATTACGAGCATAATCCGTTCCAGGAGAACGCTCGTAATCCAAAGTACTTGCATATCAAAGCGAGTTTCCCCATTGAAGTCAATGGAAATAAAAATAATTAGTTCCTCATTGACTTCAATGGCATGCAATACCGCATGCAGGCAGAGGCGGGGGGGGGGGCTCCGGAGAGACTCGAAAATGGACCAAAAGGCCCGAGGACACCTCGGCTGACCTCGGCAAACCCCGCGAAGACTTTGTTCCGGAGATTTGCAGAGGTCAGCTGAGCTGTCCTCTGGCCTTTCAGTGCATTTCCGAACGGCGTTCGGCTCCGCGCCACCAAGGGCCAAATGCGGCACTGCACACCGCTTTGGCCTGAATCGTGCTTGTTTCACGAAACAACACTTGCAAACCGAGTTACGATTTTTAAAAATACAGCGCTCGTATTGCGAAACACTCGTTAACCGCGTTACTCGCAATTCGAGGTTTCACTGTAGATAGGTAGATAGATAGATATGTATCGGTACCCCCGTAGGGGCTGCTAAGTGATGTGGCCCACCTGTCACCCTGCCCATGCCGTCATTCATTTCCCAGACACCCCAAGACAATGAACAGTCCGTCAGTTTTGTTTGTTTTTTTGTATTTTATTGATACAATTGAAGTTGGATGAGGTGTAGGAAATGCCCATTAGAAATCATAGCAATTTGCTTGGGACAACTGTATCAAATTCAGTAGGTTAACTCCATTTGTCCTCCTGCCATCTCTTTCTCTGTAAGGTTCGCTCCATTGTCCTCCTGCACATCGCTTCATCTCTAAGGTTCCAGGCACAGCTAGCAAAATGAGGTTAGGCCTTTTTTTGCAGGCAAAAGCTTGAAGACTTCCCTTTTACTGTTTCCAGACTTACTGTACAGGGATTTATTTTTCCTGAGATCCTCTTTCATGACAGCAAGTTTCTGTTCCTCCTTAACAATGCGGCAAAGTCTGTTCACCACTCTATCCTGGAGGACTGGTAGGGATTCCTCTTGCATAGGGACAGGCCCCAGGATCCATTGCAGCTTGAGCACATGGAGTAGGCCTCAGTGCCTCTGGAGAGGCTCCACCTACATCTCCCCCCACCCACTGTATGGGGGCTGGGGGAGAAGCCTGCAGGACAGACCCAGGCAGTGCCGATCCTGACCTCCCTGGGGCCCCAAGCAAAATGACATGTCACATTAAAGTTGAGACGCGGGGTCGGGGGGAGATGAGATTGCAGTCGGAAATGACATCTTACATTAAAGTGAGAAGCGGGGGGTACTGATTTCTTACCTCTTCCCTCATGCAGCCAGCGAATTGAGAGGCGGGGTGAGGGACGAAAATTACTTCTCACCAGGCGGGGCCTCTAGTAATTTAGGGGGCCCTCTGCAGCTTTGTGGGGCCCTAAGCGGCTTGCATAGTGAGCCTATAGGGCGGATCGGCCCTGGACCCAGGCTTGATGTTTCCTCTAGCTGAGATCCCAGCAGAGTGAGCCAACAGCACCTTGTAAAACAGCACCACCTGGTGGAGAACCTCCTCTGATGCAGAGACTGATGTGACTGGCTTTGTGTTCATTGTACAGCACTATGGAATATGTCAGAGCTGTTGTGGGGCAATAGAGTGTAAGCTCTGTTTGTACAGAGATTGTCATGTTCTTTGCACAGCAATGTGGAATATGTGGGAGCCATAGTTGTATAATAATAAAGTGTGTGACTGTGTGACATTAGAGTGTAAGCTCCTCTGGTGCAGAGACTAATGTGAAATGTCCTCTGTACAATACTATCATAGTATACAGGTGTAACGGTCAGGGGTTAACACCGTTTACGATATTCCATTTCACCAACCCAAGACAGCTTATCCGACACTCCACAATCCAGCAGACACAATCTATATGGATTTTCCCAGAATAACGAGACACAAGCTCTGTTCTCTGGTTCCAAACAAATCAATACTTTAATGGTAAACTCAGCTTGTTATATACAGTTAGCAACCAAATATGGACAATGACTCAACTCCACCCACAACATGACACAAGGAACTTCAATACACATTCCTTTAGATAATGACATTCAGATAATCTACATGAACTAATTACTAATCATTACCCAGACGTTCTGACTCTGCGACAAGCTATTCTCACCTGATACACAATACACATTCCTTTAGTGAACATAAGTCAGACATCTGACCTTTTAGATTGTGTTAATTCTCATCACATATTATCATCAATAGAACTTTCACACAATACAGGGTTAGTTAGCATAGCACCATGAAATATCTTAGGAGCCAGGCTTAATTAACACAATAGACAATAGAATGCAAGCTTTCATCACTACAGCCAGGTAGCTGGAGGTGATTAACATCAATTAACATCTTAACAGTAGCAGACATAATTAGCACATCAACAGTCTATGTTCCACATTGAAGGAGACACTCTCCTATTGACCTGTTGTGGTCAGAATTAACAACTTGTAATATTTCAAGATATCCTGCAATACATGAATTATCATTACTGTCCCATCTCATGTAATCCATGATATCAGTTCTCAGTCATCCTATGCCCCTACTGGACATAGGATGACCCTAGACCCAAGAGTCATTAGTGAAGCTGGCACAGGAGTACCCCGCATCCTTCAAAAGTCTCTGGGTATCACGGGCCATTCCGTTACAACAGGTATTAATCATTTATGATCATCCAATACCTCTCAGTGGATTGTTAATGTTTCCATATAAATTGGTTGGCACATGAATTCTACTTTGATTCTTTCTTATTAAAATAAACATTTTAAGCTACAAAAGATTTTTCAGTCCCTCTCAGCATTTGAACGTTCATTTTGTGCGCTGATATCATGTCATTTGCGTGCGTGTGATGTGCGGCGGGCAGACAAGTGTTCCTGTGTATCGCAGACTTCATAAACCATGAGCCGCCGTCTTCCTATCTGTCCTTCTCTTCATCTTCAAAGTTCCCTTCCTCTCATCCCAGATATTGGCTTTACTTCCTACAAACTTCTGATTGTTTGTGACTTATCTGTAGCGTTCAGTGCAGACGCTGACTTCTACACGGTTTGTTTAATACGAAGTCATTTTGTGGTATTTCATGAAAGGGTTTCTGGCTCTTTTATGATCAATAGAGCTGAGAGTCCAACATCCGGGGCTGCAATGGCGTTTAATTAAGAAACCGGCCACATAGCCATTGGGCAGGATGTATTCTCAAATGTGTGACACATAGCTCCCAACTGTCCCTGATTATAAGGCACTGTCCCTGATTTGGAGCAGTGTCCCTCTGTCCCTCTTTCCTCCTCATTTGTCTCTCATTTTGGTCTGATCTATATAGATTAGGGTTGTCCGATACTGATACTAGTATCGGTGCCGATACCGAGCATTTGCCCAAGTACTTGTACTCGGGCAAATGCTCCAATGCTTCACCCGAAACCTGTACACAGAGGCGTAGCTTGAACCTTGTGGGCCCCAATGCAAAAGTTGACCTGCGTGCAGATACACTCACCACATGGAAAGATACTCAAAGTTGCTTAAGAGTTGTTAGTCCCTCTTTACATCAGAGGACAGGAATCACCGCTGGAGAATCAGAGGACAGGGATCACCGCTGGAGAATGAGAGGACAGGGATCACCGCTGGAGAATGAGAGGACAGGGATCACCGCTGGAGAATGAGAGGACAGGGATCACCGCTGGAGAATGAGAGGACAGGGATCACTGCTGGAGAATCAGAGGACAGGGATCACCGCTGGAGAATCAGAGGACAGGGATCACCGCTGGAGAATCAGAGGACAGGGATCACCGCTGGAGAATCAGAGGGCAGGGATCACCTCTGGAGAATCAGAGGACAGGGATCACCGCTGGAGAATGAGAGGACAGGGATCACCGCTGGAGAATGAGAGGACAGGGATCACCGCTGGAGAATGAGAGGACAGGGATCACCGCTGGAGAATGAGAGGACAGGGATCACCGCTGGAGAATGAGAGGGCAGGGATCACCTCTGGAGAATCAGAGGACAGGGATCACCGCTGGAGAATGAGAGGACAGGGATCACCGCTGGAGAATGAGAGGACAGGGATCACCGCTGGAGAATGAGAGGACAGGGATCACTGCTGGAGAATGAGAGGACAGGGATCACCGCTGGAGAATGAGAGAACAGGGATCACCGCTGGAGAATGAGAGGACAGGGATCACTGCTGGAGAATCAGAGGACAGGGATCACCGCTGGAGAATCAGAGGGCAGGGATCACCTCTGGAGAATGAGAGGACAGGGATCACCGCTGGAGAATGAGAGGACAGGGATCACCGCTGGAGAATGAGAGGACAGGGATCACTGCTGGAGAATGAGAGGACAGGGATCACCGCTGGAGAATGAGAGAACAGGGATCACCGCTGGAGAATGAGAGGACAGGGATCACTGCTGGAGAATCAGAGGACAGGGATCACCGCTGGAGAATCAGAGGGCAGGGATCACCTCTGGAGAATCAGAGGACAGGGATCACCGCTGGAGAATCAGAGGACAGGGATCACCGCTGGAGAATCAGAGGACAGGGATCACCGCTGGAGAATCAGAGGACAGGGATCCCTGTCAGGTCACTTGGCAGAGCTCCTTTCCCATCCCAGCACTGTATAAGGCTTCCCCCCCCCCCCCCCCCCACACACACACAGGGCTGAAATCACATTCCTTTAAACAAGTCTGTCAGCCACAATCTTCACAGGGTGTATCTGGCTTTTATGTTGCTGTTCTGACCTGTGAAATTCTCTGGTCGAAATGGCAGTGTAGTTGCAGTAGGCAGATACACCCTGTCAGTGGCATCCATAGAGGGCGCCGGAGCGCCGCCCCCTCTCGTTCTCACACCGCCACTGTATACAATACATAGATTCATGCATTGCATGAATCTATGTATTGCCGCTGCCGGCGACTATTCAGGTGGCCGTCCCCCTGGTAAGCGCCGGCCATCTGAATAACGGCAGCTGGTTGGCTGTGGAAGTGCATATCAGAGCCAGCGGCTCTGATAGGCTTTCCGATTACAGCCCTCTGGCTTCCAGATGCTTATCCAAGGGACGCACAGGGCACAGTGGCAGCATTTTACAGGGAACAGTGGCTACAATTGCTGGGCACAGTGGCTACAATTGCTGGGCACAGTGGCGACAATTGCTGGGCACAGTGGCGACAATTGCTGGGCACAGTGGTGACAATTGCTGGGCACAGTGGAGACAATTGCTGGGAACAGTGGCGACAATTGCTGGGCACAGTGGCGACAATTGCTGGGCACAGTGGTGACAATTGCTGGGCACAGTGGAGACAATTGCTGGGAACAGTGGCGACAATTGCTGGGCACAGTGGCGACAATTGATGGCACAGTGGTAACAATTGATGGCACAGTGGCTGCATTTGATGGGCACAATGGCTGCATTTGATGGGCACAGTGGCCCCCCAAAAATGTTGAGCACCAGCAGCCACTGCACCCTGTAAAAATTTTTTTTTTAAAAAAATTAAAAAAACAAATTGATAAAAAAAAAAGTTAGATGGTGCTGGGAATTCTCCAGCAAGGAAATGAGGGCGGGGCTCTATCTGATTTGCTGAAGCTTCTAATGCACATTGTGAGAAGCTCACAGTGTGCAGTGAAATCAGATCAAGCAAAGGTTAGTAGAGGAGAGGAGCCGGTACCTGCCTTTCAATGACAATAATTGTCTTCTTTTATTGTTCCCGGGCTATGTCATTCTTAATGGAGAGTCACCAGGCCACTGGACCGCGAATAGCCCTGATGTAGGTGGATGTAGATATTTATTTTCGCTGTCTTACATTATTCTTTTAAACCAACAAATAGCGATAAATGTATCCATCTGAGAAACGTTGAATGCAACCTTTTCCGAGTTACATGACCTCTTCATATTCTCCATTTATTTATACTTCCTTTTCCCCCGGCCTCCTGCTTCAGCCTGTAATTAGGAATAAGAGGCTTTTAAGGCACACAAGTCGTGGAGAAGGCAGAACATTGCTACAAGTATTAGAGAGGAGATGATGGAAAGAGTGAGAAATAAAACTTTGTGAAGAAGTTTACATTGTAGAAGGAGAAGTTCTCGCGGGGCTAGATCAGGGCACTCGAAACTTTTGCGCATCAGTGGATGGAATAGTGCCCCATCATTGGTGTCAGTGGGAGGAAAAGGGCCCCATTGTTGGTGTCAGTGGGAGGAATAGTGCCCCATCATTGGTGTCAGTGGGAGGAATAGTGCCCCATCATTGGTGTCAGTGGGAGGAATAGTGTCCCATCATTGGTGTCATTGGGAGTAATTGTGCCCCATCATTGGTGTCATTGGGAAGAATAGTGCCCCATTGTTGGTGTCAGTGGGAGGAATAGTGACCCATCATTGGTGTCAGTGGGAGGAATAGTATCCCCATCATTGGTGTCAGTGGGAGGAATATAGGGGGAGCGGCGTTATGGATAGGGAGGACAGCGGCATGGATAGAGAGGGCGTTGGCATGGATAGGGAGGGCGGTGGCGGAGGGCGGCAGCATGCATAGGGAGGGCGGCAGCATGGATAGGGAGAGGGTGGTGGCATGGATAGGGAGGGTGGTGGCGGAGGGCGGCAGCATGCATAGGGAGGGCGGCAGCATGGATAGGGAGAGGGTGGTGGCATGGATAGGGAGGGCGGCGGCATGGACAGGGAGGGCGGGGGCATGGATAGGGAGGGCGGCGGCATGAATAGGGAGGGCGGTGGCATGGATAGGGAAGGCGGCGGCATCAATAGGGAGGATGGTGGCATGGATAGGGGGCGGCGTTATGGATAGGGAGGGCGGCGGCAAGGATAGGGAGGACAGCGGCATGGACAGGGAGGGCGGCGGCATGAATAGGGAGGGCGGCATCATGGATAGGAAGGGCAGCGGCATGGATGGGGAGAGGGCGGTGGTATGGATAGGGAGGACGGCGGCATGGCTAGGGAGGACGGCGGCATGGACAGGGAGGGCGGCGGCATGGACAGGAAGGGCGGAGGCATGGATAGGGAGGGCGGTGGCATGGATAGGGAGGGCGGTGGCGGAGGGCGGCAGCATGGATAGGGAGGGCAGCGGCATGGACAGGGAGGGCGGTGGCATGGATAGGGAGGGCGGTGGCGGAGGGCGGCAGCATGGATAGGGAGGGCAGCGGCATGGATATGGAAAGGGTGGTGGCATGGATAGGAAGGGCGGTGGCATTGATATGGAGGGCGTCGGCATGGATAGGGAGGGTGGTGGCATGGATAGGGAGGGCGGTGGCGGAGGGCGGTGGCATGGATAGGGAGGGCAGCGGCATGGACAGGGAGGGCGGTGGCATGGATAGGGAGGGCGGTGGCGGAGGGCGGCAGCATGGATAGGGAGGGCAGCGGCATGGATATGGAAAGGGTGGTGGCATGGATAGGGAGGGCGGTGGCATTGATATGGAGGGCGTCGGCATGGATAGGGAGGGTGGTGGTATGGATAGGGAGGGCGGCGGCATGGACAGGGAGGGCGGTGGCATTGATAGGGAGGGCGGCGGCATTTGCGCTACGCCGACGTAACTTACGGAGCAAGTGCTTTGTGAATACTGTACTTGCCTCTCTATGTTACGTTGGCGTAGCGCAAATGAGATGCGCTACGCCGGCTTAAACATACGCCGCTCTACCTGAATCCGGCTATATGTGTTTATGTGGTTGGCACAGGAGCCCACATCCCAACGTCGCCATCTTCGCGGAACGCACATCGCCTTATGCTTTGTGATTTGTAAGCTGATGTGAATAAACTAACAAAAAAAAATATGTGTTTTCAGAGACAATTCCCCGTGCTCTGTGCAGCGGTCACACAAATCAATAGGTCTCCCCGAGGAGTCTTGGCTTTGGAATATGAAAGTTCGTCTTTCTTCCTCTGGGGCGATGTGTAATCAGAGCGCGAGAAAACGCACTTCAATCAATCTTCTTGCCGTGTCGTTAGTTTCACAGAGAGTCATAATTCAGCCATGAAAGACGGGTGGGACTTTGTTTTCCCCTGGAAGCCTCAAACTGGTAATTCGGAAGCTTGGAAACCAACGTATAAAAAAATATAAAAATAAAACAAACAAAACAAAAAAAAGAAAAACTAAGATATAACATGCGCAATCCAGATAATAGATACAAAATGGAAAGATGGGTCAGAGTAGTAATATCTCCTATCTCCTGGAAAGGTAGTCCTGATTTTTTTAAATTAACCACTTCAGGCCCCCGACCATTTGCGATTCGCCACTTTTTGCGATTCGGCACTGCGTCGCTTTAACGGACAATTGTGCGGTCGTGCGACGTGGCTCCCAAACAAAATTAACGTCCTTTTTTCAGCACAAATAGAGCTTTCTGTTGGTGGTATTTGATCACCTCTGCGTTTTTTTTTTCTCGCTATAAACAAAAATAGAGCGACAATTTAAAAAAAAACTATTAGCTAGATTCAGAGAGAGTTACGGCAGCGTATCAGAATCTACGCCGTCGTAAATTTAAGCATATTCTGGAAACCAGATACGCTTAAATTAGGCTAAGATACGAGCGGCGTAAGTCTCCTACGCCGTCGTATCTTAGGGTGCATATTTACGCTGGCGGCTAGGTGGCGCTTCCGTTGTTTTCCGCATCGAATATGCAAATGAGCAAGATACGCCGATTCACGAACGTACGTGCGCCCGTTGCAATTAGTTACGCCGTTTACGTAAGAGATACGCCGGCGTAAAGATAAAGCTGCTCCCTAGGTGGCGCAGCCCATGCAAGGTATGGACGTCGAAACAAGCCTATCTTTTTACGTCGTTTGCGTAAGTTGTACGCGAATAGGGCTGTGCGTAAGTTACGTTCACGTCGTAGGCAGTGTTCGACGTATCTTAGGCATTCTATCCGACGCATGCGCACTGGGATACGTCCACAGATGGCGCATGCGCCGTTCGTTGATAACGTCATTTACGTGGGGTCATGCTTAATTTCCCTAAAACACGCCCACCTCTTCCTCATTTGAATTAGGCGCGCTTACGCCGGCCCATTTACGCTACGCCGCTGTAACTTAGGACGCAAGTGCTTTGTGAATACAGCACTTGCCTCCCTAACTTGCGGCGGCGTAGCGTAAATACCATACGCTACGCCCGCACAAAGTTACGCTGCCCTACCTGAATCTGGCCATATATTTTTTACTTTTTGCTATAATAAATATCCTAAAAAAATATATATATATATATATATATATATATATATATATATATATATATATATATAACAAAAAAATTCTCAGTTTAGGCCGATACGTATTCTTTTATATATTTATGTAAAAAAAATCGCAATAAGCGATTTGCGCAAAAGTTATAGCGTCTACAAAATAGGGGATAGTTTTATGGCATTTTTTTTATAATTTTTTTTTTTTTACTAGTAATGGCGGCGATCAGCGATTTTTATCGTGACTGCGACATTATGGCGGACACATCGGAGACCTTTGACGCCATTTTGAGACCATTGTAATTTTTACAGCGATCAGTGCTATAAAAATGCACTGATTACTGCCATTAGTAGCAAAAAAATAATTATTAATAAAAATGTAATAAAACTATCCCCTATTTTGTAAACGGTATAAATTACTGCTGTAATCCACAGATATTATTAGTTAAAAATGAAACTAATGACTTACATTACAAAACCTTACTCATATCTTTTGATTGTGTGTGATAGCACTGAACTGGTGGACTGGTTTGGTGTTAATATGTAGAGCACCCCCTAAAAAGCCTCTGGTGAATTGTGGTCCTATTTCCCCCCCTTTAGAGCTCACACACACACCGTAATACTACTCTCCTTGGGGCACCCAAAAGCAGGGGTGTTGCTAGGTGTGAAAAATACCAGGGGCTTCAGGCCGAAGTCCAAGCCCGGCGTCGGTGGCGCACATGCGCGCGGGGGTTAGGCTCACTTGTTGGTTGCTGCCTGGCTCACCAGTGCCCACCCATGCTGACCACTAAACTAAACTACCAGACCCCTACACTGACCCCCCTGACACTTACACTGACCCCCTGACACTTATACACTGAACCCCCTGACACATTCACTGATCCCCCTGACACCTACACTGACCCCCCCTGACACATAAACTGATCCCCCCGACACATACACTGACCCCCCGACACATACATTGATCCCCCCTGACACCTACACCGACCCCCCCTGACACATACACTGATCCCCCTGACACATACACTGATCCCCCTGACACATACACTGATCCCCCTGACACATATACACTGAACCCCCTGACACATACATTGATCCCCCTGACACCTACACTGATCCCCCCTGACACATACACTGATTCCCCTGACACATACACTGATCCTCCTGACACATATACACTGAAACCCCTGACACCTACACTGATCCCCCTGACACATACACTGATCCCCCTGACACATATACACTGAACCCCCTGACACATACATTGATCCCCCTGACACCTACACTGATCCCCCCTGACACATACACTGACACCCCCCTGACACATACACTGACCCCCCTGACACATACACTGACCCCCTGACACATACATTGATCCCCCCTGACACCTATACTGATCCCCCTGACACATACGTTGATTCCCCGACAAATACATTGATCCCCCCTGACACCTATACTGATCCCCCTGACACATACACTGACCCCCCGACACATACATTGATCCCCCCTGACACATACACTGACCCCCCGACACATACATTGACCCCCCCAACACCTACACTGACCCCCCTGACACCTACACTGACCCCCCGACACATACACTGATCCCCCTGACACCTACACTGACCCCCCGTGACATGTGACCTCTTGGAACTCCTTCACAGCAGGCTGCATGCACCAGACCAGGGAAAGCCAGGATGGGAGATCCAGGGAGAGAGAGCCAGGATGGGAGAGCCAGGGAGAGAGAGCCAGGATGGGAGAGCCAGGGAGAGAGAGCCAGGGAGAGAGAGCCAGAATGGGAGAGCCGCTCCGCTGCCCGGCCATTTACACAGAGCGAGCGGGGATCTCCGTGCCCAGCAGGGCTGCAGTGTCATTCCCGCCTCCTCCTGGACCCGGCCGCGCCTAAGATGGACGTCACACGTCCTGTGTTCTCGCCATTGGACCGGTGGGACGTTGATCATAGGAGACGGGGGCCCGGAGGCGGGACTATTTGTACGTCAGTAACGTCACTTGGCTGCGCTGCATAAGCGGGAGATCGATCCTCGTTGCCCGTGGAAATGGCTCGGGGCTAATAATGTTATTAGGGATAATCAAGACTCTGGTATTTTCGGGGCACACTCGGGGCTCCAGCCCCCCCTCCCAACGCCCCTGCCCCCAGCCCCCCCCTTCCCGACGCCCCTGCCCAAAGGGGTCCCAGGCTGCTAAAGTGTTTGGCTCGAAGAAAAGGTGGCAACCCTACTGCCCTGTGCCTTCCTAAACGACATATCAGTTCCCGTTGCTGACTGCACAGTGCTTCTCAGTGCCATCGTCAGACTGTTAGAGAATGCCAGCACTGCACTTATTAGCCTGCATCCCCCACTAGGCCTCCAGGACCCACCAGATCACAAATGATGATGAATTAATAAACACCGCTGTGGCTCTGGTCTTTTACACACATATTACTCAGATGAATTTGGTCATAGACTCAATATCTTGGTTCATACTTGGCTGCGGTTAGCGGGAGCTAATTAGCACATTTTAAAATATTTCTCTTAGCACCAGGCTGAGCTCTGGCCGTCCGCTGCTCAGGCATGTCAGCTTACACGTGCTAATTGTGTTCATTTCAGCATCAGAAAAGCCACATCCTGTGCCATGTGTGAGCCTCCCCAACCCATCCTTACAGGGCCAAAGAGCCAACGTGGCAGCCGCAGGTGCCGGGCCCAGCGCGTGACGTCTTACACTTCACACTTTCCATGTTCAGGCATTCTCTCTGAGAACACTGTAAATGATACTGGCCCAGATTCAGGTAGAGCCGCGCAATATTTGCGTGGGCAAAGGGCAACGATTTTTGCTCTGCGCCCACGCAAATATTTCGATTTGCCCGCGATTCACGGAGCAGTAGCTCCGTAAATTGCGCGGGCGCTATGCTAATTTGCCCTGCGTAAGGGCGCCTAATGTAAATGATCCCGCCGGGGGCGGGAATCATTTAAATTAGGCGCACCGAGCGAACAGCGCATGCTCCGTCGGGAAACTTTCCCGACGTGCATTGAGGCAAATGACGTCGCAAGGACGTCATTTGCTTCTAAGTGAACAGCGCCATTCACGAATCACTTACGTAAACGACGTGAAATTCAAATTTCACGAGCGGGAAGGGCGGCTATACTTTAGCATTGGCTGCCCCTACTATGAGAAGGGGCAGCCTTACGCTAAAGCCGCCGTACGGAAACTCCGTACCTGGCGTGCGCTGGGCCCGGGCAAGTTTTGTGAATCGGTGATAGTATGCTATTTGCATACTATACGCCGATCACAATGGCCGCGCCCCCTAGCGGCAAACGCAAGAATGCAGCCTAAGATATGAAGGCATAAGGAGGCTTATGCCTGTCATATCCTAGGCTGCAGTCCGCGTAGCGATGTTCCTGAATCAGGGGCATTCGCTACGCGGGAGCAAAACAGCTATTGCGCCGCGCAACCTATGGTTGCGCGGGCGCAATAGCTTCTTGAATCTGGGCCACTGTATATAAAAATTGGATATCAAAGAACAATTAAAAACTTTTATGTAGTCTTATAATGCGTATTCTTCTGTGTCTGGCACCCCTCCGAGCATGACGACTGCGTCAGGGGTCCAACAGGGGGTCACAGGATCAATAGTCAAGTTGGGGAACACCTCTTCAACTACAACATGACACTGTCAGAGCTGCTCTGTAAGAAACACCGTAACATATTGTTCAGTTGGCATACATTATGGGCCAGATTCACGTAGGGAGCGCGTATTTGTGAGCGGGCGTAACATATCCTATTTACGCTACGCCTCCGCAACTTTGACAGGCAAGTGCAGTATTCTCAAACCAAAGTTGCGGCGGCGTAGCGTAAATAGGCCGGCGTAAGCCCGCCTAATTCAAATATGGAACATGTGGGCGTGTTTTATGTTAATTTATTGTGACCCCAACGTAAATGACGCTTTTTACGAACGGCGCATGCGTCGTTCGTGAAAGTATCCCAGTGCGCATGCTCCAAATTAACCCGCAAAAAGCCAATGCTTTCGCCGTGAACGTAAATGGCGCACAGCCCTATTCGCGAGCGACTTACGCAAACGGCGTAATCAATGGAAAATTCTACGCTGGCCCGACGTCCATACTTAACATTGGCTGCGCCTCATATAGCAGGGGTAACTTTACGCCGGAAAAAGCCTAACGTAAACGGCGTATCTGTACTGCGACGGCCGGGCATACATTCATGAATAGGCGTATCTAGCTGATTTACATATTCTAGGCGTAAATCAGCGTACACGCCCCTAGCGGCCAGCGTAAATATGCAGTTAAGATACGACGTCGTAGGAGACTTACGCTGGTCGTATCTTAGAGAAGTTCTGGCGTATCTGATTCTTTGCATCAGGCGCCAAGATACGACGCCTCAGACTCAGAGATACGACGGCCTATCTGGAGATACGCCGTCGTATCTCCTACGTGAATCTGGCCCTATATTTTCAAAAGTATTGGGACGCCTGCCTTTACATGCACACAAACTTTAATGGCATCCCCAATGTTTGAGTATAATAAAAAATATTAATGCAGAGTGTCCATATAAATGTAAATATCCCCCAGTGTTCAACAAATCCAATAGTCCAGGAAAAAGTGCTGACAGGATAGTGCCTCCACCAAACAATAACACTGCCGCTTACCAGGTGGATGTGATCTCTAATTATAGGAGATCAATATGCGCATATGGTTGATATCCCAGCCTGGGGTCTCTGTTGGTAGCATAAATCCCTCAGTGTGGTTCAATATTGCATAGAAGATGTCTCAAACAACGTAGCAATTCAGGATGTACCACATAAAAAAAAAGGAAGGGACTGCCATAGCGTAAAACCCTTAAAAATGTAATAAGTAACATAAAAATGCACACTTACATCGAAGAAGTGAGATAAGGCATATAAAAAAAAAATCGAGCTGGCCGGCTCTTCAATTCAGCAGATCTTCCCGGGTCTGGTGCACAACGTGGTGACGTCAGAACGTCATTCCTCCCAACGTTTCGTCAGTCGTATCTTGTTCCCTGAATAGGGCGCATAGATACGACGGCGCATCTCAGAACTTACGCCGCGTATCAATAGATACGTCGGCGTAAGTCGTCTGTGAATCCGGGCCTTTGTTTTTATCTAAGATTTGGCTTTTAATAATGTAAGGTACAATGACAGCAGACTTTTATTTGTTATTATTATTAAAGCGGAGCTCCACCAAGAAAAAAAAATCTAAAATGCGGCAAATTTTTTTTTTTTATAAATACCTAAAGTGCCTGTTGCTAGGCAGATCGTCCAAATCTGCCACTTCCTGATCCGCAGTCCGTCTTCTTTCTTCTGCTCCTCGGCTGCATCTTGGGGAATGGGGGAGCGGTGTCTTCTGGGACCTTGTGTGTGTCCCAGGAGACATCATCCATTCACGTCGCGCGGCGTGGCTCGCGCATGCGCAGTAGGGAATCGGGCGGTGAAGCCGCAAGGCTTCACTTCCTGATTCCCTCACCGAGGATGGCGGCGGGGCAGCCGGGACCCGAGCTCGGCTTCGGCTGCCGTCATCGCGGGCACCCTGGACAGGTAAGTCTCCTTATTAAAAGTCAGCAGCTACAGTGATAGTAGCTGCTTACTTTTAGGCTTCATTTCCACTGGCGTTTTTACAGCCACTTTTGTTAGCCTTTTTTACAGCTTAAAAACGCCTGTCCATGTTTATTTTGTAAAAAAAAAAAAATTGACACCTCCCTCGGCGTGGTCCCTACGCCTCGTTCCAAGGTAAGTATTTCATAATGAGCTAGTATGCGGTGCATTATGCCTTTTGCCTTTCAGGTGTAAAAAAAATAAAAAATATTGGGTATACAACTGCTTTAAAGCGGAGGTCCACACAAAACATGAACCTCCGCTGTCCAGCCCCGCCCCCCTACAGTTAGAAACACACATGAGGTCACACTTAACCCCTACAGCGCCCGCTAGTGGTTAACTCCTTCACTGCCATTGTCATTTTCACAGTAGCCAGTGCATTTTTATAGCACTTTTCGCTGTAGAAATTACAATGGTCCCAAAAATGTGTCAAAATTGTCCGATGTGTCCGCCATAATGTCGCAGTCAAGAAATTTTTTTACTGATCGCCGCCATTAGTAGTAAAAAAAAATAATATTAATAAAAATGCTAAAAAACTATCCCCTATTTTGTAAACACTATAAATTTTGCGCAAACCAATCGATAAATGCTTATTGCGATTTTTTTACCAAAAATAGGTAAAATAATACGTATCAGCCTAAACTGAGGAAAACATTTTTTTTTTTTATATATATATATATATATATATGTTTTTGGGGGATATTTATTATAGCAAAAAGTAAAAAATATTGAATTCTTTTCAATATTGTCGCTCTATTTTTGTTTATAGCGCAAAAAATAAAAACCGCATAGGTGATCAAATACCACCAAAAGAAAGCTCTATTTGTGGAGAAAAAAAGGACGCCAATTTTGTTTGGGAGCCACGTCGCACGAGCGCGCAATTGTCAGTCAAAGCGACGCAGTGCCGAATCGCAAAAAGGGGCCAGGTCCTTAACCTGCATATTGGTCCGGGTCTTAAGTGGTTAACGACAAATGCTAAAAAAAAAAATTAAATGTTGGAATTACGGGACCAACAAACTCTTCTACACCATCATTGTACCCGATGCTTCATTTACCATTTTACCAGAGAAAAGTAATCCCAACAGACTTTTGCCCGTTCTTTACCCAGTCTCCTATTCTATAGGAAGCCCCTTCAATGAAGAAGAAAGTTCTCCCGCCACTGTACTGTCATCCCGCGATGTATTCAGAGGAATAGAAATTGTCATTGATTTCCATTAATATATCTATCATTTATACCGCGAGTTTTCAAATGTCAAATCCAATATTTTAATAAATAAAATATTTTACCACTTGCTATGATGTTTATTACATTATAAATATCTGCCAATAATATCTTCTACATAGTCTATATACTTATATACTGTATATATATATATCGTGTGCTTGTAACTTTACAGCATATATTGTGCACACCAAGACATTTTATAACTTTTTTATTTTGTAATGTGTAATTCCAGTGGCGGCTGGTGCTCAGATTTTTTGGGGGGGCGCAAACGAAAAAAAAATTGCCCATCAAACGCAGCCACTGTGCCATTAATTGTCACCACTGTGCCATGCCATCAAACGCAGCCACTGTGCCATTAATTGTCACCACTGTGCCATGCCATCAAACGCAGCCACTGTGCCATCAATTGTCACCACTGTGCCATGCCATCAAACGCAGCCACTGTGCCATGCCATCAAACACAGTCACTGTGCCATGCCATCAAACGCAGCCACTGTGCCATCAATTGTCACCACTGTGCCATGCCATCAAACGCAGCCACTGTGCCATGCCATCAAACACAGCCACTGTGCCCTTTAATTGTCACCACTGTGCCCTTTAATTGTCACCACTGTGCCCTTTAATTGTCACCGCTGTGCCCTTTAATTGTCCCCACTGTGCCCATTGTCCCCACTGTGCCTATTGTCGCCACTGTGCCCATTGATGTCGCCGCTGTGCCCTGTAAAGTGCCCCTTTTCCCCCCGCCCGGCACTTAGCTTTACTGGAGTCAGCCATCCACGTCCCTCGATGTCTTCTACCGCCCTCGATGACTGACAGGCGTCTCAGCCAATCAGGTTACCGGTAGCCAGAATCGGCCAGCCTGATTGGCTGAGACGCCTGTCAGTCTTATCCAAGGAGCGCATCCCTAGTGCTTTCCTTGTATAAGCTTTCGGGACCCGAGAGCCACTGGCTCTGATAGGCACTTCCATACAGCCAACCAGCTGCCGTTATTCAGATGGCCGGACATGAGCGCCGACCATCTGAATAGAACAGCGGCAGCGGCGATGATAACATAGATTTGTGCGATGCATGAATCTATGTTATTAGACTCAGTGGCGGTGAGAGCCAGAGGGGGGCGGCGCTCCAGCGCCCTCTATGGACGAACCGCCATTGTTAAATTCTAAATGAATGTCCTAAAAATATTATCAATTAAAGCTTAATAAATTCTTAATATTCAATAAGTAATTCATATCTTTTATTGTGATTGTTTCTTGGCGTCAATTTTTTTTACTATTTATTACTTCTAAAATATCTAAAATAGGGTGCAGCAAGATGGCGGCGACGGCATCGAATGTGACGAGCGCATGCTCGTCGTACGCGATGACGTCACCGCGTTCTTGCCTTTCAAGAGAACCGCGGTTCTTTTGAAAGGAGAAGTCTGTACACCCGGGCGGCAAGAGAGTCTTGCCAAGAATCTCATCCTGGGAAAAAAAAACGTTTTTTTTTTCCTGACGAGATTCTTGCCTGTGTGTACAGGGCTTTAGAGTTTGTCACCATTGCATACGCGATTTTAAAGCGTGACATGTTAGATATGTATTTACTCGCCATAACATCATCTTTTGTATTTTTTTAAAAAATAGGTTAGGTAACGGTATGGCCCGTGGGACCCAGAGGCTCTTGAAGGATGTGGGGTACTCCTGTTTCAGCTTCACCAATGACTCTTGTGTCTAGGGTCATCCTATGTCCACTAGAGGCATAGGATGACTGAGAAATAATATCTCGGATTACATGAGATGGGACAGTAATGATAATTCACATTGTATTGCAGGATATCTTGAAATATTACAGGTGGTTAATTCTGAACCCAACAGGTCAATAATAGTGTGATTCATTCAATGTGGGGACACATACTGTTAAGGTGTTAATTGAGTCTGGCTCCTAAGATATTTCATTGTGTGGTGCTAATTAACACTGTATTGTGTGAAAGTTCTATTGATGATAATATGTATTGTGAGTTAGCACACTCTAATTTCAGACGTCTGACTTATGTTTACTAAAGGAATGTGTATTGTGTAGCAGGTGAGAATAGCTTATCGCGGAGTCAGAATGTCTGTCTAAGATGTGGATTGGGGGGGACTCGTTAGTACCCGTTGTATGATGTTGTAGGTGGAGTGTGTCATTGTCCCTTTGATTACTGCAGCATGCTTTTTAGTGTATAAAAAGAGCCTGAGTTTGTCATTAAAAGATCTATCCATTTGGAACCAGAGAAGTGTATTTTTTTCCCAAAAATGTACTTTTGAAAAATCATGTGACCTAACAAAAATGGCAACACCCACCATTTTATTCTCAAGGGTCTCTGCATAAAAAATGTTTTGGGGGTTCTGAGTAATTTGAGCAAAAAATAAATAAATAGATTTTTACATGTAGGAGAGAAGTGCCAGAATTGGCCTGGGCTGATGGTGGCTAAAGACAATTCTGCAGTGTCGTTTTCTATAACGCCATCCTGAAAGGTCGTCTTGTAATTCTCATCACCGGTGTTGTTCTCTTGTACCTGACGGCTCCACCTGGATCCTATCCATCCCTCCAGCTTGTGCTATGGTGTCTGTAGCAGGGCCGATCCAAAGGTCACAGACGCCTGGGTGCAGAAATACTTCTGGTGCCCCCACATGGGCGTGGTAATTGTACTAACTCCTCCCCTTTACAAATGTTTCTATGGCTACGACTCAAACACAGAGCTGCTCCCTTAAGAAGTCTTCATTAGTGTTCTCCATCAGAGTCCCCCCCAGCAGGTGTCCCCCATCAGAGCCCCCCACAGCAGGTGTCCCCATCAGAGCCCCCCAGCAGATGTCCCCCATCAGAGCCCCCCACATCAGGTGTCCAAATCAGAGCCCCCCATAGCAGGTGTCCCCCATCAGAGCCCCCCAGCAGATGTCCCTCATCAGAGCCCCCCACAGCAGGTGTCCAAATCAGAGCCTCCCACAGCAGATGTCCCTCATCAGAGCCTCCCACAGCAGGTTTCCCCCATCAGAGCCCCCCACAGCAGGTGTCCCCCATCAGAGCCCCCCACAGCAGGTGTCCCCATCAGAGCCCCCCACAGCAGGTGTCCCCATCAGAGCCCCCCAGCAGGTGTCCCCATCAGAGCCCCCCCCCCCCACAGCAGGTATCCCCCATCAGAGCCCCCCCACAGCAGGTGTCCCCCATCAGAGCCCCCCCCCCACATCAGGTGTCCCCCATCAGAGCCCCCCACAGCAGGTGTCCCCATAGATCAATACTTGTCCAATAGATCCCTGTAGCTCGGGCGCGCTGGAAGCAGAAGCACATTACAGGGGGCGGGGCATATGTGGCATCTTTGGTTACTTGGAGGGTGGCACTCGGAGGGCATTTCTGGGAGTGCATGGGATGATTGGCAGCAGCTCCGGCCAACCCAGAAGCCTCTCATCACACCGCCTATGGGAGAAGAGCCGACACACGCAGAGGGGGTGGGGCAGACAGGAGACTGCTACATGCACACCGGACAGAATTAATTTGTAGAGCCTAGTGCCAGAACGTGTTCTGGTACTAGACACCGCTGTGGTACCCAGCCTGGATTCCGGGGACAGCGGGAGGTATGCGTCTTGCCAGTTGCCAGCGGAGAGAGCAAGCGGGATGGGGAACCGCCGCACCCGCTACATACACTCTGCCTCTGGACACAGACAAGGAGGAGGGAGGGGAGCACTTTGGAGTTTCGGCGCCCCCACCTCTGCGGCGCCTGGGTGCGGAGCACCCCGTGCACCCTGCCTAGGATCGGCCCTGGTCTGTAGGGTGTAGAATAGCAGCTTACCTTCAAATAGCTCCTGGTCTGGAATTGTTATAACGGTGGATGTGTGATTACGGCTATGTTTGGCTGAGATGGGAAGGGGTTAATTCCTCGCGCCGCGTTCTCTCTGGAAGCAGCATGTGGCGGGGTGTCTCTTTAGCTCACAGCATAGATTCACTATGAGCTGCAGCTAATTGACTGATAAATTGCTTTCAACCCTCCTCAATAAAGGCAGCTCTTCCCTGCAGCGGGATCTCATCAATGCCTTCCACTGCGTCTCCTCTCTCTACGCCTTCCCTGCAAGAGACAAATAAGACAACTCTACCTCTGGAGAAGAACTGAGTGTTACCTGCAATAGAGCAATGGGCTCAATGTAGGGTCAAGGAGAGATATTATGCAAAGTGTATGGGGTGATAGTGGTTGGAATGTGAGACTCGAGTCAGTGTCAAGGAGTCCTATCAAGATTCCATAATTATCTAATACTGTAAATAATTCTATGCAGAGACCTCCATCTATTTATAGTGTGTTATCCCATGTACATGGTGGGCAAGCTTTATGTGAGAGAGCCCGTTGTTCCCCCGTGGTAAAGCTTGCCCACCATGTACATGGGATAACACACTATAAATAGATGGAGGTCTCTCCATTTGGTATAAGTGACCCATACTCAGGTTCACCATACAATCATTACTTCTTGTCTGCACAGTGCCCTGGTATTAGGCACCAATTATCCACATATTATTTGGTTGACATTTATTAATATATTTTTTTAGCCACCATAGGGTGGTAAACCCTTAATTTTCACTTACAGTGCCCTGGGGGACACTCTATACATATCTTTTGTGTTTTATATATATTTTATTTGGATATCACGGAATATCGGATTTGAGCACATATTGCACATACTATCACTTCAAGGTTATACTTTGAAAGCACTTGTGATACTTAGCACATAGGACATTACCAGAATTACAATTTAACTTACTGGCTGGTTTCACACTCCCTCTGAAGCACACGTACTAATTTCACTGGAAGAACCAACGGATCATTGGGACACCAGTGCGGATTATAAGCAATAATAGGGGGTAGCACCTGGTCGTTTGGATAAACGATAATAAGGTCTAGGAGACCCACTTCCATTGGCCTCTCCTAGTAATTGGAGCTCCCCTACAAATATAACATCGCCTTATAATATAGGACATCTTGTGGACACTTAAACATAAAGCATAAGCAGCGCCACTATCCCCAAATTTAATTAATCATTACTTCCAGGTTTCTTTGAAACCTGTCAGGGAGGCAGCAGCTTAAATAACCCTTTTTATCCTAAGCGCGGATCCCCCCAATCCATCTACAGCGGGTGTACAGACCCGGGAACTCAGCATAGGGATGGTGGGAAACCCTCATAATGGGCACAGCGGGTGTACAGACCCGGGAACTCAGCACAGGGATGGTGGGAAACCCTCATAATGGGCACAGCGGGTGTACAGACCCTGGAACTCAGCACAGGGATGGTGGGAAACCCTCATAATGGGCACAGCGGGTGTACAGACCCGGGAACTCAGCACAGGGATGGTGGGAACCCCTCATAATGGGCACAGCGGGTGTACAGACCCGGGAACTCAGCACAGGGATGGTGGGAAACCCTCATAATGGGCACAGCGGGTGTACAGACCCTGGAACTCAGCACAGGGATGGTGGGAAACCCTCATAATGGGCACAGCGGGTGTACAGACCCGGGAACTCAGCACAGGGATGGTGGGAACCCCTCATAATGGGCACAGCGGGTGTACAGACCCGGGAACTCAGCACAGGGATGGTGGGAAACCCTCATAATGGGCACAGCGGGTGTACAGACCCTGGAACTCAGCACAGGGATGGTGGGAAACCCTCATAATGGGCACAGCGGGTGTACAGACCCGGGAACTCAGCACAGGGATGGTGGGAAACCCTCATAATGGGCACAGCGGGTGTACAGACCCGGGAACTCAGCACAGGGATGGTGGGAAACCCTCATAATGGGCACAGCGGGTGTACAGACCCTGGAACTCAGCACAGGGATGGTGGGAAACCCTCATAATGGGCACAGCGGGTGTACAGACCCGGGAACTCAGCACAGGGATGGTGGGAAACCCTCATAATGGGCACAGCAGGTGTACAGACCCGGGAACTCAGCACAGGGATGGTGGGAAACCCTCATAATGGGCATAGCGGGTGTACAGACCCGGGAACTCAGCACAGGGATGGTGGGAAACCCTCATAATGGGCACAGCGGGTGTACAGACCCGGGAACTCAGCACAGGGATGGTGGGAACCCCTCATAATGGGCACGGCGGGTGTACAGACCTGGGAACTCAGCACAGGGATGGTGGGAAACCCTCATAATGGGCACAACAGGTGTACAGACCCAGAACTCAGCACAGGGATGGTGGGAAACCCTCATAATGGGCACAGCGGGTGTACAGACCCAGAACTCAGCATAGGGATGGTGGGAACCCCTCCTCTACAATGGAGACCACAAGTGGCTGTTTCAACAGACATTAAGCAGATTGGCTGCAAAGAGGCTTCAGTAGATCAGCAGCACTGAGATGTAAGGGATGAAAAAAAAAATGGAAACCATATTTTAGCAATTTTGCTATATTCTGAAATAATTTTAGTGATTAGGTTTACATCTAATTTAATATGAATGGTCACCTTGGGAAATGCGGAGGGGGTGGCTTCTGATCATTGACCATTATGAGACGCAAATGACGCCATTCAAAGGCCTCATTTCTTTGGAATGGGTCACAAAGTTCTTCCACCACTTTCCTGCCTATTATTGCTCCTCACAGCGGGATTATGGCGCACAGTCCTGGCACAGACCTTTATGGTGACGGCACCATATAAAACCTCTTCATCCCGGGACATAAATATTCATCTAAAACCCGGCACATGACACCGGGACAATACTGCGGGATATTTGCTTTGGATGACGCGCGGTCTTTGGGCCATGCCAGAGAAAACGTCTGGCTGTCGTCACGGGACCCCCGATCCTGTAGAGGTGGCATGAGGCAATGCAGGGCTATGGCCGATCTCCGTTCGTGGATAAGGTGAGTTTTTTTCACCTGTAGGGATACAAATTGATACAATAAATTAAGTAAAGAGCGGATGTTGTAGATTTTACTTAACTGTCATTTTCCTAAATCTAAGTTTGAGCAAATGAACACATAAGGGGTTATTTACGAAAGGCAGGGCTGTCTTAATGCCTGGGCACACTTGGGCACTGCCCAGGGGCCCCAGGTGCATGGGGGCCCCATAATAGTCTTGCATTTCATCATGTTTGCCAGCTGTCCTATATCTGCTAGGATAGTCATGCATTTAACTAAGTTTTCCCAGGATGATGGCCTTGTGCTGAGTGGCATCCCAGAACTTTTACTTTGCCCTGCTGATGCCCTTCTGCCTCCCCCTGTGCTCTTTGTATTGATTTAGGGCCATATTCTGAGTATAGTTATGAGGGAGTATCTCAGGATACTCCATCGTATCTCTCTTTTTTGGCCCGCGTATCTATGCGAGTGATTCCTAGAATCATTTTCGCATAGATACGCTGAAGATCCGACATGTGTAAGTCACTTACACTGTCGGATCTTAAATGTAATTACTCCGCCGGCCGCTAGGTGGCGTTTACGTTCAGGTCTCATTTGTTTATGCAAATGAGCCTGATACGCCGATTCCCGAACGAATTCGCGTCGCGTAACCGTCGCTTACGTCGTTTGCGTAGGCGTAAGGTTACCCCTGCTATATGAGGGGTAACCTTACGCCAGTCCCACGTAGGCCATGTTAAGTATGGCGTCGGGTCCGCGTCGTGTTTTCCCGTCGGGTACGTCGTTTTACTAAGTCGTTCTTGAATATGACTTTACGTCAATGACGCACACGTCGGCGTCATTGACGTTTTACGCCGAGAACTGGAGCATGCGCACTGGGCTATTTTAAGCCCGGCGCATGCGCAGTTCGTTAGAATTGGGGGCGTGCTTAATTTAAATAGAAGCCGCCCCCTTGGATATACGCGGGGAGACGCCGGGCCAATTACACTCCGCCGCCCCAAACTACGGAGCAAGTGTTTGGGGAATACAGCACTTGCTCCTGTAGGTTGGGGCGGCGGAGTGTAAATGGCTTACGCGCCGCCCGCCTACTTTCTTTAAGAATATGGCCCTTAGTCTTAGAAAACATCCCATAATTCATATTGTTTAAAATCTATTTTATTGGAAGTACTTATATACTGTTAGCTAGATTCAGATAGGTTACACCGGCGTGTCAGTAGATACGGCGTTGTTACTCTGAATCTACGCCGTCGTAAATTTAAGCGCATTCTGGAAACCAGATACGCTTAAATTAGGCTAAGATACGAGCGGCGTAAGTCTCCTACGCCGTCGTATCTTAGGGTGCATATTTACGCTGGCCGCTAGGTGGCGCTTCCGTTGAGTTCGGCGTAGAATATGCAAATGACTAGATACGCCGATTCACGAACGTACGTGCGCCCGTCGCAATTAGTTACGCCGTTTACGTTAGAGATACGCCGGCGTAAAGATAAATCTGCTCCCTAGGTGGCGCATCCCATGCAAGGTATAGACGTCGGAACAGGCCTATCTTTTTACGTCGTTTGCGTAAGTCGTACGCGAATCGGGCTTGACGTAATTGACGTTCACGTCGAAACGGCAGACTTTGAAACAATACACACTGGGATATGTCCACGGACGTCGGGTCACCAGTCATTTACATAAAACACGTATGACGGCACGTAGGGCCCTGCAGTTGGGTGTCAGTGGGATGAATAGTCAGTGCCCTATTGTTGGTATAGAAGGAATAGTGCCTTGTATCAGTGTAGGGGAATAGTGTCTCAAGGGCCTGATAAAGGCAAGCAAAGGGCCACATCCGGCCCCCCGGGCCACAGTTTGGAGACCCCTGGTTTATGGTGTCAGTAGGGGGAATGATGTCCGTTCCTTGGTGTCAGTGGGAGAAATAGTGCCCCGAGGGCCAGATAAAGGCAAGCAAAGGGCCACATCTGGCCCCCGGGCCGTAGTTTGGAGACCACTGCTATAAAGAAATAGCTGTTTGTTTTACCAGACTGATTGCATATTCATTCTAAATGGTGTGGTCTGGTTCATTATAATCACCTGGTGCACTCTCTAATGAGAAAAGTTGCACTTAGGGGGATATCACATCAACACTTATGTTTCTATTACAAGGTGCTTAAAATGTGCCTAAAATCTAATTTATATCTTAGTGCGGACTTCTGGGTAAATCAATGAGCCGATCACACAAGCAAGAAATTACACTTTTACACAGAACACCTCCAGGTTGCCGTATTTCATTGAATTTGACCGAAAATTGCAATGGCGGCAAATCGAAAATGAAAGATCATTTTTTTTTAATAACATTAATTTACAATACGACTTGTTTAGCAATTTTACGTTATATTATTTTTTTATTATTATTATTATTTTTCCACAAGAGTGTAGTGACCCTTTAACTGTTTTCTAAAAGGGACCTCGATCTATGTAGGGCACGCCAACAACACCGGGCGACGGCACATTAATGATCTCCCGTCCCCGTGACCTCCTTGCCATAAAGAACAAAGATGACTCCACTTTGCTGTAATAACACGTTGGCCGCTGATTGCCGCTTCACCGTCTGCGGTGGAACAAAACCGACACCAAGCGCACATAATCCTCTACTTCCAAAATAGTGTTTGTTATTAACTGGTTGCCGACCAGCCGCCGTCGTTTTACGGCGGCAGGTCGGCTCCCCTGCGCGAGAGAACATAGTATAACGTCTGCTCTCGCGCAGGCCACTAAGGGCGCGTGCGCGCCCCCCCGCTCACCCCCGACCACTTAACCCAGTTCTTCTTCAAACTCCCCCTTGTGTCTATGTGTTGCATTTGATAAATATTATGATTTTATATCTCGGACTAGTGTAGGTGTGGAACAATCTGTTTTGTAGTTTGTCACAGAAACAGAAATCAGGTTGTGTTTGAGTTGATGCTTCTCAAACGAATGCCTTGGTAACAATTACACCGGCTGTCCTCAAACAATGGGAACTTAGATATCATTGTTGCATTTCAATTGACTATTGTTCAGTCTATTGTTGTGTAATTGTAGCAAACAATAGATTGACAACATGACATATATGTCCTTTGGCATGGATAATGCTATAGTGCAATCTTGAGGTAGAATTTGAGAATGCCTCTCCAATGGAAAATGGTACAGTTGGAGCAGTTAGTTGTCTTGTAACTAAGGTATAGAAGTTTGTAACCATTGTCGACAGAAGCTTGACAACCTGACATATAAAAGGTTGTTAGGCATAAGCTGGACAGGACTCCATAATGCCTTAACATCAATAAAGCTCTGCACTAGCCATAAGATATCTGAAGAAGCTTTAGCCTGATCTCCAGCAACTGCTTAAGAAGCTTGAGTCGTCGTTGTCAATGGAGATCATGAACAAACCATAACTGGAGTTAAAGCTTCGTGTTTTTTCACTTTAATGCATCCTATGGGACTTGGGAGAGCGCCTCCCAGAACGGGGTTTAGCTCTTGCGGGGAGGAGCCGAGACAGCCGCCGAGGGACCCCAGAAGATGTGTTTGTTATTTAAAAAAAAAACGGTAACCTTTACTAACCCCATTAAGTAACTTTTAAGCGTATTTCTACAGCTACAGACCATAGTTTCTGCTTATTTGCCAGGCACTTTGTTTGTTGTAGGTATGTCTGCCAGTCTTGAATTGTATTCCTAATATTGTAAAAGTTTTGCATGTACTGTACAGCAGCCCTCAAAAAATCCACTCGCCTGCTCGCATTTTGTGAGTGGATTTTGAGGGCTGGTGTGTGGGCTGCCTATGGGCGATGGAACCCACATCTCTCCTCCAGGCTGGAAAGAATGAGATCGCGAAAAAAAAATTCACAGATCTCATTCTTACTAGCCCCAATTGCGGTTTGTTTACTTCCGGGTACCCGGGCGTGACGTCATCACATCGCTCCCGGGCCTCCGACGGTCATAGAGATGACTGGTGCCCATCTGGTCACCAGTCATCTCTATGTTGCAAATCCGGCGGACGGCCATCATCTCTCAGGGCCCCCGATGGCACGGGAGAGACCGGAGAAGCACCGGATGGCGGCGGGAGGGGGGGATGTCCCCTCCCGCCGCCTGTAAGAACGATCAAGCGGCGGAACCGCCGCTATGATCATTCTTATGGTGCGCAGGATCGCCGCCGGAACATAATGATATCTGAATGATGCCTCTAGGTGCAGGCATCACTCAGATATCACCGCACAAAGTACAGGACGTCATATGACGTCCACCCGTGATAACCGATCTCCTTTTTGGACGTCATTTGACGGCGTGCGGATTTAAAGTGGTTAAAGAGAAGAAAAAAATACTTTTTTTTTTTTGGTCTGTTATTTGTTTGTCGATCCTTGGCTGAGGGAGATTTTAGCTGTTTTCAGAGGACGTAACATAATCTACTATTTATATTATAATTTTGAAAAAAGTTATCGAATTTATAATAATAATTTTATATAAACAAACATCTCAGAAAATTGTTTAACCACTTGCCGACCGCCTTACGTATTTTAATGGCGGCACTTTAAAGATGGATATCTCGGTAACGGCAGCTGCTGCTGCCACAACCGAGGTATCCATCTTTAGTGCCAACGGTCCTGTAAACGATAACGGCGGTCTCCGCGGCGGATTCGCCGCAAGATCGCCGTTATCCCCCTCCCACCGCTCTCCCGCGCCCTCCGCCGCTTACCGGAGCCGTCGGTAGCGGCGGAGGCGATCGGGTCCGTTCGGCGCCTGTGTGAGGATGCGACTGAGGGAAAAATCGCCCCCACCCGTCCCCATATCTCCGCTGGGCGGAAGTGACGTCAAAACGTCAGTCCCGCCCAGCGTCTTAAAGCAACATTTTTTTTTTCTGTCATTTGAAAAAATTACAGTTTAATTTTTTTTTTTTTTTTTGCATTTAAGCCCAAATATGAGATCTGAGGTGTTTTTGACCCCAGATCTCATATTTAAGAGGACCTGTCATGCTTTTTTCTATTACAAGGGATGTTTACATTCCTTGTAATAGGAATAAAAGTGATATTTTTTTTTTTTTATTTCAGTGTAAAAAATTATAAAAATAAATAAGAAAACAAAAAAATAATTTTTTAAAAATGCCCCGTCCCGACGAGCTCGCGCACAGAAGCGAACGCATACGCGAGTAGCGCCCGCATATGAAAACGGTGTTCAAACCACACAAGTGAGGTATCGCCGCGATCCTTAGAGCGAGAGCAATAATTCTAGCCCTAGACCTACTCTGTAGCTCAAAAAATGAAACCTGTAGAATTTTTTAAACGTCGCCTATCGAGATTTTTAAGGGTAAAAGTTTGACGCCATGCCACGAGCGGGCGAAATTTTTAAGCGTGTCATGTTGGGTATCATTTTACTCGGCGTAACATTATCTTTCACAATATATAAAAAAATTGGGCAAAAATTATTGTTGTCTTATTTTTTAATAAAAAAAATGTTTTTTTTCCCAAAAAAAGTGTGCTTGTAAGACCGCTGCGCAAATACGGTGTGACAAAAAGTATTGCAATGACTGCCATTTTATTCCCTAGGATGTCTGCTAAAAAAAAATATTGTTTGGGGGTTCTGATTAATTTTCTAGCAAAAAAATTTAGATTTTTACATGAAGGAGAGAAGTGCCAAAATAGGCCCGGTGGTCAAGTGGTTAAAGAATTCTGAGAAGAAGGAAAGAGGGAGAAAGAGATGTAAATGAATTCGGATCTTTTTCTGCATTGACTTTTTTTTTAAAACATCTGCAATGTATTTAATTACAGTCAAACAAATTAAAGAAAGTGTTTGATGATCTGACAAGTGTGAACGAGTCTCTTCTCCTCCTGACAAGCTGCGGCGACGTTCTTCAGGCGCAGACAATTAAAAGCCGACCGTCGTTACTGTTCTTCCCGTCCCGGCTTCCTGACGCTCGCTGGAAACATTGACAAAGTGTTTTTCTTTTGTTTCTTTTGGGGAAGAATTGATGAAAACAGTGATATCGCCAAACTACTAATTCTCCCTCGTTATCTCTCGCTTCAACTACTGCAACTCCCTCCTCATTGGCTGACCTCTACACAGGCTATCCCCCTTCAGTCTATCATAAGGCTGCATTCACACCTGAACACGGCGTATTGTACCGCGATTTGCCGCGACAAAACGCGGCGTTTTTTACCGCGGTTTTCGCTGGAGGGGTGATGTACACATTGTCGGCTATGGCCGAACGCCGAAGCCGCCTGAAAAAAAAGGTCAGGGACTTCTTTTGAGCTTCAGGCGTACGGCGTTTCGGCGTTCGGCGCGGAGATGTGAACTATCTCCATAGCCGACAATGTTAAATCACCCCTCCAGCGTATTTCAGGCTGCAATAGCGTCGGGCGTAAAAACGCCTAGGTGTGAACGGAGCCTAAATGTTGCTGCCGGACTCATCCATCTTACCGACCGCTTGTGTCCAGGGCCGCCATCAAGAATTATGGGGCCACTTACACAGTATCAGACATGGGCCCCCTAGAGCAGAGAACCGGTGCTGCCGCCTCAAATTGAGAAGCGGGGTGAGGGGGCGCTGCCGCTGCAAATTGTTGAGGTCGGGGGGCTTTGGATGCTGACGGAAAAAAAAGGGGGGGCCTCTGGGCCCCTTTACAAAAAGGGGGGGGTAGCCATCCGTGGGCCCTTTAACCACTAGCCGACCAGCCGCAGACGGCAGGTCGGCTCAGCTGCGGGAAATCACGTAGCTATACGTCATTTCGCATTGCAGCCACTAGGGGCGCCGGGCACGATCACAGCTGGGCAACCGCGATCGCTCGTTACAGAGCGAGAACAATTTCTTAACTACATGCCGACCAGCCGCCGCAGTTCTATGGCGGCAGGTCGGCTCCACTGTGCGAGAGCACGTAGTATAACGTCACCTCGCAAAGCGGCCACTAGGGGCGCGTGCGCGCCCCCTTCTCGCTCCTGACTGCTGCGCGCGTGCCCGGCGATCACAGCCGGGCACCCACGATTGCTCGTTACAGAGCGAGAACCGGGAGCTGTGTGTGTAAACACACAGCTCCCGGGCCTGTCAGGGGGTAAAATGACTGACCGTCTGTTCATACAATGTATGAACAGCGATCTGTGAATTCCCCAAGTCAGTCCCCCCCTACAGTTAGAACACACCCAGGGAACATAATTAACCCCTTCCTTGCCCCCTAGTGTTAACCCCTTCCCTGCCAGTGGCATTTTTACAGTAATCAATGCATTTTTATAGCACTGATCGCTATAAAAATGCCAATGGTCACCAAAAATATGTCAAAAGTGTCCGCCATAATGTCGCAGTACCGATAAAAATCGCTGATCGCCGCCATTTCTAGTAAAAAAAAAAAAAATATTAATAAAAATGCCATAAAACTATCCCCTATTTTGTAAACGCTATAATTTTTGCGCAAACCAATCAATAAACGCTTATTGCTTTTTTTTTTTATACGAAACATAGGTAGAAGAATACGTATGGCCATAAACTGAGGAAAAAAAAAATATGTTTATATATGTTTTTGGGGGATATTTATTACAGCAAAAAGTAAAAAATATAATTTTTTTTCAAAATTGTCGCTCTATTTTTGTTTATAGCGCAAAAAAAATAAAAACCGCGTAGGCGATCAAATACCACCAAAAGAAAGCTCTATTTGTGGGGAAAAAAAAGGACGCCAATTTTGTTTGGGAGCCACGTCGCACGACCGCGCGATTGTCAGTTAAATCGACGCAGTGCCGAATCGCAAAAAGTCCTCTGGTCAGGAAGGGGTTTAAGTGCCCAGTAAGGAAGTGGTTAATGCCCCTTCAAGACCCTTCTACTGTTTATGAAATCTGAACGGGGTCGTGGTTGAGTTCCTGCACCTATTTTCTGAGAAAAAAATCTCGGGTTAAGAGAATCCATCCCCCCCAGGCCCTCAGAACTAGTGTCCCCACTCGAAAATTTCAGGCTGGGTCTTAAACAGAAAGGGGGTGTGGCCTTGACAGGAAGGGGTGGGTCATATTTAAATTAGGGGGTGCACGAGTTTAGTCAGGCCTAGGGCAGCACAAAACCTAAATACACTACTGAGCACAGGCTTCCATTTTATATATAAATACAGTTTCCACACAGAAACCCTCCATCTGTCACAATGTGGCTCCTTGTTTTCTTCCTCCTCGAGGACGTCACCCGCTGGATTGCGGCATTTTTCTCCTCCGCCGGAGAAATATTATTACCTGGAGTTTGGCTCTTCTTTCCCTGCCAATTACGTGCTCTTCCCTCTCTATTAGGATCTCTGATTTCAGGAAAAGCAGCGACTCTCCGGGAATCATCTGTCACTTTATCGCCACCGCTGCAGAATTATTCCGCCGATCTTACACCAGGAGCCGTGAATGTTATTCCAGGTACATCAAGAATTCTGAATGTTGGCCTCGTCCTTATTTGCTGGAAATTTATTTTCTACAAATACCGGGAAAAAAACAACTATGTATTCATTAATATTCATGAAGCGATTTATACAGCGACTCCGCGCACCTTTTCCTTGCTTATTAGGATCATTACTATGGGCCCATTTACACTTCGCGTAGCGGGAACTCGCACTCCCGTTTGGGATTTTGTGGGGGAGATTTTCACGCGATTCCGCGTGTCACGCATAGGGCAGTCCATTTACTTCAATGGACGTCTGTTGCCCAATAGAAGCTCCTGCACCTTTTTAACCACTTCATTACTGGGCATTTGAACCCCCTTCGTGTCCAGACCAATTTTCAGCTTTCAGCGCTGACGCATTTTAAATGACAATTGCGCGGTCATACAACACTGTACCCAAATAATTTTTATCATTTTTTTCCCACAAATAGAGCTTTCTTTTGGTGGTATTAGATCATCTCTGCGATTTTTATTTTTTGCGCTATAAACAAGAAAAGACAGAAAAACGCTATAACTTTTGCCCAAACCAATCAATAAACGCTTATTGCGATTTTTTTTTTACAAAAAATAGGTAGAAGAAAACTGAGGAAAAAAATTGTTTTCTTTATATATTTTTTGGGGGGATATTTATTATAGTAAAAAGTAAAAAATATAAATATTAATACTAAAACTGCGGTCCGAGGGCCAGAAAAAAAAATTGCAGTCTCACTGTGCCCAAACGCAGCCACTGTTACATGCCATCAAACGCAGCCACTGTGCCATCAATTTGCACCACTGTGCCATGCCATCAAATGCAGCCACTGTGCCATCAATTTGCACCACTGTGCCATGCCATCAAATGCAGCCACTGTGCCATCAATTTGCACCACTGTGCCATGCCATCAAATGCAGCCACTGTGCCATCAATTTGCACCACTGTGCCATGCCATCAAATGCAGCCACTGTGCCATCAATTCGCACCACTGTGCCATGCCATTAAACGCAGCCACTGTGCCATACATTGTCACTACTGTGCCATGCCATTAAACGCAGCCACTGTGCCATCTATTGTCACCACTGTGCCATGCCATTAAACGCAGCCACTGTGCCATCCATTGTCACCACTGTGCCATGCCATTAAACGCAGCCACTGTGCCATCCATTGTCACCACTGTGCCATGCCATTAAACGCAGCCACTGTGCCATCCATTGTCACCACTGTGCCATGCCATTAAACGCAGCCACTGTGCCATCCATTGTCACCACTGTGCCATGCCATTAAACGCAGCCACTGTGCCATCCATTGTCACCACTGTGCCATACATTGTCACCACTGTGCCATGCCATTAAACGCAGCCGCTGTGCCAATTGTCCCCACTGTGCCCTGTAAATTGCTTTCCCCCCCCCTGCCCGGCACTTACCTTTACTGGAGTCAGGCATCCACGTCCCACGATGTCTTCTCCTGCCCTTGATGACTGACAGGCGTCTCAGCCAATCAGGTTACCGGTAGCCAGAACCGGCCAACCTGATTGGCTGAGACGCCTGTCATCTTATTCAAGGGGCGTACAGTCTGTGCGCTCCGAGAATAAGCTTCCGGGACCCGAGGGCTGTATTAGGAAAGCCTATCAGAGCTGTTGGCTCTGATAGGCACTTCCGTACAGCCAACCAGCTGGCGTTATTCAGATGGCCGGACATTGAGCGCCGGCCATCTGAATAACAGCGGCAGCGGCGAAAATAACATAGATTCGTGCAATGCATGAATCTATGTTATTTCACTCAGTGGCGGTGAGAGCCAGAGGGGGCGGCGCTCCAGCGCCCTCTATGGACGAACCGCCACTGCCTACAACTGATATGAGGCACCAACAAGGACGGGATACTACTCCTCCTACTAATAGGGGCACGACTCCTCCTCCTATTGACCACCAACCTTGAGGGCATATTTATTCTCACTGATGCTGGGCACGGGACATTTGCTGCCCCCGCTGGCCACAATCCAGCTCTCCTAAAGTCTTAAAGGACAATAAACTGGCCCTTTGTTTGAAAAGTTTGGAGACCCCTGATCTACTCCATTGAACAGCACTGTAAATCTAACATGTTTCAGGCACTGAGGACTGGAAACGGAGGTGCGGTTCACAGGGTGGACCTCTCTGGTGCAGTGATCAGGAGCGTTGCTAGGTGGCAAAAAGACCAGGGGCTTTAGCCCGAAGTCCAAGGCCGGAAACTGGGGGGGGGGGTGATGTATGTGATGCAGGCTTTTTTTTTGGCTGGGCCGTGACCTACCTGACCTACATACACTGACCTACCTGATCTACCTACTGTGAGAGTAGGCAGGTTAAATCCCATGGTTGCATCCAAGATGCTGTACATTTTTCTCCTAGGTTCAGGCTTTATGCCAGTTTGTACCTCTAGGGGGAGTGCTGGGAGTCCTACTGGGAGGACTTGATGAGCCCAGCTGTATCAGGTGGGCTCGTTAGGTCCTCTACATAAACTCCCAGCATGCTAAGAGATGTGCACCAACCTGGAACCAGATCTGTGTGAATAGTCTGGGGAGTGATCTTTGTGCGGTGAGACAACGCCTGCGTGGCTACTATTACCAAATCTCTAACCAGCAGGAAGTCAGGGACTGGGGCAGCACTAGGCTGTACCCGGGCGTTAGTTAGGGACACCAATGTGTTTAGTAAGCGGTCAAGTGACCGGGATTTATTTTTGTATTTCTTTTGTTTCTGTTACATTTGTTTTGTATATAGTTCAAATAAAATCCGCACCTTCGTCTGCTGTGTGTTGTTTTTGTGTGCTGAACCCGTCCAGGGGGTCACACACACCCACTGACGGGCTAATCCCCTCACACTACACTGACCTACCTACACTGACGGTAGTGACCTACATACACTGTCCTACCCGATCTACCTACACTGACCTACCTACACTGACAGTAGTGACCTACATACACTGACCTACCTGACATACACTGACCTATCTACACTGACGGTAGTGACCTACATACACTGACCTACCTGATCTACCTACACTGACCTACATACACTGACGGTAGTGACCTACATACACTGGCCTACCTGACCTACCTACACTGACCTACATACACTGACGGTAGTGACCTACATACACTGTCCTACCTGATCTACCTACACTGACCTACCTACACTGACGGTAGTGACCTACATACACTGTCCTACCCGATCTACCTACACTGACGGTAGTGACCTACATACACTGTCCTACCCGATCTACCTACACTGACCTACCTACACTGACGATAGTGACCTACATACACTGACCTACCTGACATACACTGACCTACCTACACTGACGGTAGTGACCTACATACACTGACCTACCTGATCTACCTACACTGACCTACATACACTGATAATAGTGACCTACATACACTGGCCTACCTGACCTACATACACTGACCTAGATACACTGACCTACCTACACTGACCTACATACACTGACATTTACATACACTGTCTCTGACCTACCTCAGCTCAGCCGTGGTGTGCGGTGTCACTGCAGGCAGTCAGTCATTCCGTCAGTCGTCTGAGGAGGAGAGGAGAGCCGAGGAGCCTGGAGGGGAGGAGAGCCGAGGAGCCTGGGGGGAGGAGACCTGAGGAGCCTGGGGGGGGGGAAGGAGAGCCGAGGAGCCTGGGGGGGAGGAGAGCCGAGGAGCCTGGGGGGGAGGAGAGCCGAGGAGCCTGGGGGGGAGGAGAGCCGAGGAGCCTGGGGGGAGGAGAGCCGAGGAGCCTGGGGGGGAGGAGAGCCAAGGAGCCTGGAGGGGAGGAGAGCCGAGGAGCCTGGGGGGAGGAGAGCCGAGGAGCCTGTAGTGGAGGAGAGCCGAGGAGCCTGGGGGGGGAGGAGAGCTGAGGAGCCTGGGGGGAGGAGACCTGAGGAGCCTGGGGGGGAGGAGAGCCAAGGAGCCTGGGGGGAGGAGACCTGAGGAGCCTGGGGGGGAGGAGACCTGAGGAGCCTGGGGGGGGGAGAGCCGAGGAGCCTGGGGGAAGGAGAGCCGAGGAGCCTGGGGGGGAGGAGAGCCGAGGAGCAGAGGAGCCTGGGGGGGAGAGGAGAGCTGCCCGAGCACTCAGCGGGATGTGGCGCGGTGGCCGTATTGTAATTCCCACCTTCTGGAGCCTGCAGCGCCTATGATGGACGTCACACGTCCGTGTGGCATTGGAACAGTGGGACGTCCATCATAGGCGCTGCGCAGACTCCAGAAGGCGAGACCTGCTATAGAACTCGGCCACATTCAGATAGGTCCCGGCGCTCGCCGCTCACTCGGGGCTGACAATGCAGACCTGCCAGCATGAGACTCTTGGCTTTTTGGGGTGACACTCCGGGCTCCAGCCCCCCTAGCCACCCCCTCCCGACGCCCCTGGCGGTGATCCATCATGCATGTCTCCATAGTCTAAGAAGCAGGGTTTCTGAGTTGTAGGAAGCTGCAGACTCCAAATAGTGGTGTCACCTCCTGACTATATACACAGGGTAGAGAACATCGGGATATCATTCAGAGGCAGACGTGAGTCCGCCAATTAAACCCTCTCCCCGCACATCTCGGCGCTGCGCAAGAGAAGCTGTCCAGGACTTCTAAGCGAAGATGAATACGTAGAAAAATCTTCCGGCTGAACGCTGATCACCATGGAAACAAACAGAATTATCAAGGAGAGAGTTATAAAAATGGTACAAAGAGCAGGACACAGGCGTGACCGCCGATCTCTGGAGCGCGTCATCGTTCGGTCACGGCGGGCGGATCCGGGGACTAGGCCCAGCCAAAGTTCAGGATGAAAAAGCCCCAATTCTGCACATCTTTATAAACAGGTGAGGCTCACCCTCACGGTTCAATGTACCACCAGCGCCAATTCTTCGACGGTTCAGTATTTAGCGCCAATATAGCGCCATTTAGCGCAAATCGCTGGACAGGAGTATTTTGTGCGACTAAGATTCAGAGATTAACTCGTTTCTACAATTTCCCCCCTAGTGTCTTCTCTCTAAGGCCCCGTACACACCATAGAATCCATCCGCAGATAAATCCCAGCGAATGGGTTTCAGCGGATAGATCCTATGGTGTGTACACTCCAGCGGATCTGTTTCCGCGGATATTTCTCCCCTGGGATGGATTCCAGCAGATCGAATATTCGCTGACATGCCAAACAAATGGTCTGTACAGACTCACCGGATCCATCCGTCCGAAGGGATCCCCCACATGCGTCGTAATGATTCGACGCATGCGTGGAATTCCTTATATGACAGCGTCGCCGCGTCATAATCGCGGCGACGGCGCGACACGTCATCGCCAGAGGATTTCGGCGCGGATTTCAATGCGATGGTGTGTACACTCCATCGCATGAAAATCCGCCGAAATCCTCGAGAGGATTTATCCGCGGAAACGGTCCTGGACCGTATTCGCGGATAAATTCTATCGTGTGTATGGGGCCTAAGATATGAATCCTCAACACTGGGGCCGTGTTTATTCTCACTGATGCTCGGCCCCAGGGGCATTTTCTACCCCATCCGGCCCCCCTGAAGTCTGAAAGACCTTAAACTGGCCCTTTTCTTGAAAAGTATGGAGACCCCTGATCTAGAAGATATATATATGGCAATGGACAGTGTCATTATCGCAGAGGATGGTGTCAGAAGTTTATTTTTATTCTTCTTTTTTTATTTATTATTATTATTACTTTTTAATTTGTTTACAATCATTTTTTTTTTATTTATTTATTTTACCATTTTTAGAAGCACCATAGGAGAGGGGGGGGGCTTTGGTGAGGTAGCAGTGGTCTAAACAGACTCTTTCACCTTTACAAAGCGCCGCGGTGCGCAGGCTGTGTACTCTGCGCCCGCGTCTCAGCAGGAGATTGTAACGCGGTGAGTGAGAGCGAGGTTACCGCAAAGTGATTGTAAACCTGGCAGGAAAAAAAAAAAAAAAAAAGAAAGAAAAAGCCAACTTTGTATGAACAGTATTAGAAGAGCAGGACATCGGAATAACCGCACTGTCCCCTAGTGGCTGCAACTGGAATGGCGGCCTGACTTTAGGACACGCAGACGGTGGTGGGGGGGGCAACAAAATAAATAAAAAACTCCCCAGCACTTCATTCTGCTGGCCAGCAACGAGAACCATAATGAATTCTTAAAGAGAACCGGTCACCAGACCATTCATTTCAACATCCATCTTCCCTGAAGATTATTTGTCCATATTACCTACTGGGCACTTTTACCCCTTTCAGCCTTCAGTGCTGTCACACTTTGAATGACAATTGCGCGGTCCATGCAACGCTGTACACAAATTAAATTTTTTTGGAGACAGATAAAGCTTTCTTTTGGTGGTATTTAACCACTTAAAGCGGAGTTCCACCTAAAAATGGAACTTCCGCTTAACCCACTCCTCGCCCCCTTACATGCCACATTTGGCATGTAATTTTTTTTTGGGGGGGGGGACTTCCTGTCCCACTTCCTCTTTCCGCCGAGGGGCTGGAAAGGCGATTAGCTTAATCGCCTTTTCACAGCCCCTCCCTGTAGGCGAGCGCCTGTCCAATCGGACGTCGCCGCTCGCGCATGCGCACTGCCGCTCGCGCATGCGCAGTGTGTGCCCGGCCGTGAAGCCGAAAGCTGTCACTGCCGAGTGCCCACACTAAGAATGAAGACGCCGGCCGGCGAGGGGGGGGTGAGGAGCAGAGCCCCGGCCGCTGCCGCTGCCACAACCGAGATATCCATCTTTCCTGTGAGCGTTCCACTAAACGATAACGGTGGTTTCCCTGGCAGATTCCCTGCGAGATCACCGTTATCGGCAGCGGGAGAGGGCCCCCTCGCCCCGCTCTCCCGCACCCTCCGCCGCTTATCAAAGCACCTTTGGTGCACTGATAGGCAGCACTGGTGGACACTGTTGGGGCTGCACTGATGATCAGTACCCTGGTTATCAGTGTAGATGTCCCCTGTGTGGATTTGCCAGTTATCGGCTCTCCTCTCCTCACCTGCTGTCAGTATTTGAAGAGGGAATGTTGATGGGGACAAGGGCCTCATCCCCACAACCCTGGCCGGTGATTGTGGGGGTCTGCGGGCGGGGGGTTTATCGGAATCTGGAAGACCCCTTTAATCCCGAAGGGATGGCGGAGCGGGGTATGCCAGGAATATTTCTCATTATAAACTCCAGGCAGTGGCGTAGCGTGGGGGGGCAGGGGGGACAGTTGCCCCGGGCGCAAAATTCGGAGGGGCGCAGCGACAGGTTACCTGCAGCTCTTCTCTTCTGTGCTGTGAGCTCTTCCACGTCGCTATGAGAAAGAAGTGGGCTCCAGCGGTGACACTGACACAGCAGTGAGTAAATGTACACTGAAGACCATCCATGATGATCCCAGGGATTGTTACCGTGCAGAGACTGGGGGGAAGGAGGAGGGAAGGTCAGTAAAGGAATCGGGTAGGTCAGTGTAGTGGTCAGTAAAGGAATCGGGTAGGTCAGTGTAGTGGTCAGTATAGGAATCAGGTAGGTCAGTGTAGTGGTCAGTATAGGAATCAGGTAGGTCAGTGTAGTGGTCAGTATAGGAATCAGGTAGGTCAGTGTAGTGGTCAGTATAGGAATCAGGTAGGTCAGTGTAGTGGTCAGTATAGGAATCAGGTAGGTCAGTAAAGGAATCAGGTAGGTCAGTGTAGTGGTCAGTATAGGAATCAGGTAGGTCAGTAAAGGAATCAGGTAGGTCAGTGTAGTGGTCAGTATAGGAATCAGGTAGGTCAGTGTAGTGGTCAGTAAAGGAATCAGGTAGGTCAGTGTAGTGGTCAGTTAAGGAATCAGGTAGGTCAGTGTAGTGGTCAGTAAAGGAATCAGGTAGGTCAGTGTAGTGGTCAGTAAAGGAATCAGGTAGGTCAGTGTAGGAATCAGGTAGGTCAGTGTAGTGGTCAGTATTGGAATCAGGTAGGTTAGTGTAGTGGTCAGTATAGGAATCAGGTAGGTAGGTCAGTGTAGTGGTCAGTAAAGGAATCAGGTAGGTCAGTGTAGTGGTCAGTATAGGAATCAGGTAGGTCAGTGTAGTGGTCAGTATAGGAATCAGGTAGGTCAGTGTAGTGGCCAGTATAGGAATCAGGTAGGTCAGTGTAGTGGTCAGTATAGGAATCAGGTAGGTCAGTGTAGTGGTCAGTAAAGGAATCAGGTAGGTCAGTGTAGTGGTCAGTATAGGAATCAGGTAGGTCAGTGTAGTGGTCAGTATAGGAATCAGGTAGGTCAGTGTAGTGGTCAGTATAGGAATCAGGTAGGTCAGTGTAGTGGTCAGTAAAGGAATCAGGTAGGTCAGTGTAGTGGTCATAATAGCAATCAGGTAGGTCAGTGTAGTGGTCAGTAAGGGAATCAGGTAGGTCAGTGTAGTGGTCAGTATAGGAATCAGGTAGGTCAGTGTAGTGTTCAGTGTAGGAATCAGGTAGGTCAGTGTAGTGGTCAGTATAGGAATCAGGTAGGTCAGTGTAGTGTTCAGTGTAGGAATCAGGTAGGTCAGTGTAGTGTTCAGTGTAGGAATCAGGTAGGTCAGTGTAGTGGTCAGTGTAGGAATCAGGTAGGTCAGTGTAGTGGTCAGTAAAGGAATCAGGTAGGTCAGTGTAGTGGTCATAATAGCAATCAGGTATGTCAGTGTAGTGGTCAGTAAGGGAATCAGGTAGGTCAGTGTAGTGGTCAGTATAGGAATCAGGTAGGTCAGTGTAGTGTTCAGTGTAGGAATCAGGTAGGTCAGTGTAGTGGTCAGTGTAGGAATCAGGTAGGTCAGTGTAGTGGTCAGTAAAGGAATCAGGTAGGTCAGTGTAGTGGTCAGTAAAGGAATCAGGTAGGTCAGTGTAGTGGTCAGTATAGGAATCAGGTAGTCAGTGTAGTGGTCAGTATAGGAATCAGGTAGGTCAGTGTAGTGGTCAGTATAGGAATCAGGTAGGTCAGTGTAGTGGTCAGTATAGGAATCAGGTAGGTCAGTGTAGTGGTCAGTATAGGAATCAGGTAGGTCAGTGTAGTGGTCAGTATAGGAATCAGGTAGGTCAGTGTAGTGGTCAGTATAGGAATCAGGTAGTCAGTGTAGTGGTCAGTATAGGAATCAGGTAGGTCAGTGTAGTGGTCAGTATAGGAATCAGGTAGATCAGTGTAGTGGTCAGTATAGGAATCAGGTAGGTCAGTGTAGTGGTCAGTATAGGAATCAGGTAGGTTAGTATAGTGATCAGTGTAGGAATCAGGTAGGTTAGTATAGTGATCAGTGTAGGAATCAGGTAGGTTAGTATAGTGATCAGTGTAGGAATCAGGTAGATTAGTATAGTGATCAGGTAGGTCGGTGTAGGAATCGGGTTGGTCAGTACTACTGTACTAGTGGAAGGGACTCAGAGAGTGCTCAAAATCTGCGGGTTAGGGGGGCGCAAATCTCTTGCCCTGCCCCGGGCACTGACAACCCACGCTACGCCACTGGGGTAGATTCAGGTACTGCTGCGCACTTCTTACGGAGGCGCAGCGTTACGTTTTTACGCTACGCCTCCGTAAATTACTTGCGCTACGCTTGATTCAGGAAGCAGTAGCTCTGTAATTTGCGGAGGCGCTCCGTAAAAATGGCCGGCGTAAGCACGCATAATTTAAATGATCCCGTAGGGGGCGTGGATCATTTAAATTAGGCGCGTTCCCGCGCCGAACGTAGTGCGCATGCTCCGTCGGGAAACTTTCCCGACGTGCATTGCGACAAATGACGTCACAAGGACGTCATTTGCTTTAACGTGAATGTAAATGGCGTCCAGCGCCATTCACGATTCACTTACGCAAACGACATAATTTTCAAACATCGCGACGCAGGAACGACGGGTATACTTAGCATTGGCTGCCCCTGCTAATAGCAGGAGCAGCCTTACGCGGAACTCGACGAACGCAAAAGACGTATAAAATGCGTACGCAGGGCGCGAGTAGGGTTGTGAATCGGCGTGAGTATGCAATTTGCATACTCTACGCAGAAAACTAACGGAGCGCCACCTAGCGGCCACCGCAAGAATGCAGCCTAAGGTACGAAGGCATAAGAGACTTATGCCATTCGTATCTTAGGCTTAAGCCGGCGTATCAAGCTTTTTTGAATCAGGAGAAGTCGATACGCCGGCGCAACTAAGCAATTACGCTGCGTATCTATGGATACGCAGACGCAATTGCTTTCTGAATCTACCCCACTGACTCCAGGGATTCATGTCCAGCTGACGGGAATCACAACGCAGGTCCCTGTTGCTTCTCCCACATTGGCTTTGGCAGTAATTAATATGAAATCACCATAGCGGCGCTCACTTTGCGGTGGCGGAGCGTAGAAACTCGAATATTTAAAACGGAATACGTGAATAATATTTTAAGGAGAGGCGATCGCGGTATCTCGCACCGATGCCGCGTTAACCGGCTCGGCCCCAAACGATCAGGACCTTTTCGCTGATCTAACAAGCTTCATTGTGTTCCCGGAGCCGTAGACTTGCTGACCTTTTCGCTCCCCTCCCCCCCTTCCGAGGCGCGCTGCGCCGGCGCGCTGATCTTGTCTAACTGCCCTAATTATGTATCGCAGGAGCTGCGCGACGCGGCGCCGCGTCCTGTATGTTTATACATGACCCAAAGGGCACCGGTGGGGCAGCAGGATGTCGAACAAAACCGCTGCAGTTATAAGTGATTCCTAACGCCCGGGGGCGGAGTCACCAGACAAAAAAAAACACGATAAAAATGAACAGTCCTTTAAGGATCCAATAACAAATCCCTTTGTCTTGCTGCAATAGTCAACTCCAATCCAGAGATTTACAGTGCAGTATTATTATTTTTTGCCACTAGATGTCCTCAGTCGGATGGCCAGTAGACAAGACATGTGCAATTTGTTTAGTTGCAAATTAGTTTTTTAAGGAATTTTTACAAATTTGTCAATTGCGAAATTTTCAAATTTTTTTCATTTCCGAAATCTCTAATTTCCGAATTCACAATTTTTGAATTATTTGAATTTCCGAATTTCCGAAATTCCAAATTCCCAATCTTCGAATTTCGAAAATTGTGAATTTGGAAATTGGGGAATTTGGAAATTTGGAAATTGGGGAATTGAGAAATTGGGAATTGGGGAATTGAGAAATTGGGAATTGAGAAATTGGGAATTCGGAAATTGGGAATTGGGGAATTGAGAAATTGGGAATTGAGAAATTGGGAATTGAGAAATTGGGAATTGAGAAATTGGGAATTCGAAAATTGGGAATTGGGGAATTGGGAAATTGGGAATTGGGAAATTGGGAATTGGGAAATTGGGAATTGGGAAATTGGGAATTGGGAAATTGGGAATTCGAAAATTGAGAATTGGGAAATTGGGAATTGAGAAATTGGGAATTGAGAAATTGGGAATTGGGGAATTGGGAAATTTGAAAATTTGGGAATTGGGAATTGAGAATTCGGAAATTCGAAAATTCGGAAATTCGTAATTCCCAATTACCAATTTTCGAATTTCGGAAATTCTGAATTCCCAATTTTCGAATTCCCTTATTTCCGAGTTACAAATTTTCGAATTTCCAGAATAAAGCTAAAAAACGAATAAAACTAAAACCAAAATGAACAAATTTTTCGGCAGTGCACATGTCTAATGGCCAGCGTCGTTCACTTCCAGGTCATCCCGGACGCACCCCCAACCTGCGACTGCACAGGCAAAGGAGAAGCAGCACAGAGATGATCTTGGCCACTCTGCTCTCTCTCCTCCTATCAGCATGGTCAGCACATGAACTGATTGGCTTGTTGTGCTACTTCTCCCTCTCCCGGTCTGAATTCTGCTGCACGGGGGGGGGCTGATGCCAAGTCAGATTCAGTTACTTACACCAGGGCTCGACAAATCCCGGGCGCCAGGTGGCATTTGCGACTAGAATTAGCGACCTGGGGCGGCACAGCTGGGGTATATCCTGTCTCCTTGCCTGTACCCCGCCCCCCCCCACGCGTGCGAGATCGCCGCCATTACTAGTAAAAAAAAATGGCCTAAACTCCAGTTGGAATGCCTCCTCCTCCCATCTCTATCTTGGGCTGCACAGAGAGAGAACCGAGGTGAGTCACATTGTTCAGTGTGCTGGGGGATGGAATCCCCAGCATCCCTTTACACATGCTCTGGGCTGCCCCGCTCTAGATGTTTTATGGCATGATAGATTGCATAGGATACACAGCCCCTGCCCATCTCCTGTACTACGTCTGCAGTCTCTGACCATCTCCTGTACTATGGCCCGGATTCATAACGGAGTTACGACGGCGTATCTCCGGATACGCCGTCGTAACTCTGAGTTGCGGGGTCGTATCTACGCATAGATTTCCCTAAGATCCGACCGGCGTAAGTGTCTTACACCGTCGTATCTTAGGCTGCATATTTACGCTGGCCGCTAGGTGGCGCTTACGTATATTTCCTGCGAGGAATGTGCAAATTAGGTAGTTACGCCGATTCAGAAACGTATGTCTGCCGGCGCAATTTTTTACGTCGTTTACGTTAGGCTTTTTCCTGCGTAAAGTTACCCCTGCTATATGAGACGTATCCTATGTTAAGTATGGACGTCGTTCCTGCGTCGAATTTTTAAAATTTTACGTCGTTTGCGTAAGTCGTTCGCGAATAGGGCTGGACGTAATTTACGTTCACGTCGAAAGCAATGACGATTTGCAGCTGAATTTCGAGCATGCGCACTGTGATTTTTTCAAATACGTCAAATACGTGGGGTCACAGTGAATTTGAATAAAACACGCCCACATCATCCACATTTGAATTACGCGGGCTTACGCCGGACCACATCCGTTACGCCGCCGTAACATAGGGCGCAAGTTCTTTCTGAATACGGAACTTGCTCCCTAAATTACGGCGGCGTAACGTATCTGAGATACGTTACGCCGCGCGGAGAGATACACCAATGTATCTGAATCCGGCCCTATGTCTGCAGTCTCCGACCGTCTCCTGTATCATGTCTGTAGTATGTCTGGGGGTCTTTCTAACAGACTCTCTAACAGAAGCCCTCTCTGTGTCCATCACAGAGGCCCCCCCTCCAGGTCCCAATAAAGTACTCTGCTTCTCTTCCTGTATTTTGTTTATTGTTAAGAGATCATGTAAGGATCCCAGGGTAATGAAGACTTCGTGGGGGAGCATCTCTGTGGTTGAGTCATTGACATAGAAACATTTGTAAAGGGGAGGAGTTAGTAAAATGACCACGCCCATGTGGGGGCGCCAGAAATATTTCTGCACCCAGGCGCCTGTGACCCTAGGATCGGCCCTGAGAAACATCCGACCAGCAGAATAATTTCCCGGTAACATTTTGCCGGCATTCGCACAAAAAAACGATTGTACCTGCAGTTTTCTCGGGATGAATAGCTGTGCAAATGTTTAATAAACGCCCCCCTAAGACTTCTACACCATAACGATGCCCAGGAAAAACCTGGCGGTGTGGCCATGGGATGTGACCCCCCAACAAGGAGACGTCACCCCCAGCCGACCCGTCAGCAGGCGGTCTCCCGGAGAGACCACTCGCCGGGAATGGCGCTCGATGTAGGTCACCGCCGCCTCGTTTTCTTCCCGAACTCCATAAAACGGAAAAAAAATCTTGCTCTTTAAAGGTAATTTGTTACCATCCATTTGCTTTTTAAGACAATGTGCTGACGCTTCGCTCTTCTGCGCTGTTAATCATGGTAAGATGTTCCTGTAATGGCCTCTCAGAGTGATTATAGAGGGAACCTGAGCTGTAATGATTTTAATTAGGAAGCAGGGACGGGGAGGACCGTCTCCCACCATCCCGGAGAAGCTTTATGATCTGTTAACATTTGTAAAACCCAAACTTTCCAAATTTCCCCGCCGAGCCTCCTTAATAGCGCGGATCGTAGCAGTCGGAGGTTTTATTGTTTAATTCCTCCTTTAATCTGCGTTCTGCGGCTTCGTCTGGCCCATAATGAGCGTTTCCTGCCCCGGCATGCCCGGGACCCAGCAGATAATACGATTGGTCATGGATGGGATGCTTGCTGAACTGTACCCGCCACCGGGATCGGGAAGGGTTTGGACATTGGTCCCTGGGAGTGTCTGGTTTTCAGCACCTATCAGGGCACCGTTTTGCCCTGCGCCCCCGCAAATTTTCTGCGCTACCCTCGATTCACGCAGCAGTAGCTCCGTAAATTGCGAGGGCGCTCTGGCAAAATGCCCGGCGTAAGCGCGCGCAATTTAAATGATCCCGTAGGGGGCGGGAATCATTTAAATTAGGCGAGTTCCCGCGCCGAGCGTAGGGCGCATGCTCCGTCGGGAAACTTTCCCGACGTGCATTGCGGCAAATGACGTCGCAAGGACGTCATTTGCTTCAAAGTGAACGTGAATGGCGTCCAGCGCCATTCACGATTCACTTACGCAAACGACGTAAATTTCAAATTTCGCGACGCGGGAACGACGGGTATACTTTAGCATTGTCTGCCCCTGCTATAGAAGGGGCAGCCTTACGCAAAAAAACGATGTACGCAAACGACGCAAACTGCGTACGCAGGGCTCGCGTAACGTTGTGAATCGGCGTTAGTATGCAATTTGCATACTATACGCTGACCACAATGGGAACGCCACCTAGCGGCCAACGTAAGAATGCAGCCTAAGATATGAGGGCATAAGAGCCTTATGCCACGCATATCTTAGGCTGCAGTCGGCGTAACGATCTCTCTGAATACAGAAAAGTCGTTACGCCAGGGCAAGTTAGCAATTGCGCTGCGTAACTATGGTTACGCAGGCGCAATTGCTCTTTGAATCTGGGCCAATGGAGATATCATGTAAACCACATGTGTCAGACACAAGGCCTGGGGGACCGAATCCAGACTGCATGCCATTTCATGTGGCCCTTACACAAGGGTGACCACATTTCCAAACTACCATTCAGGGACACCCTCCCTTCCCAAAAATCAGCCTGTGCTGTAACGAATCACAGCACATTGATTGGACACGAGAGGCGGGATTTATGATTTCTCCAATCACAAGCAGTGGGCGGGATTGTGCTCCTCCAGGCATTCCCGGCCAGGATGAGTACTGTCAGTGATGTGGTGGCCTTTTTTGGGGGCATCAGATTGGCCCCCGGGGGGGGGGGGGGTGTCTGTGTCAGTTTAATTCCGAGACACTGTATTGTCCTTGACTATGGTATAAATACATACACCCTTATCTGCTAAGACCCACATTTTACTCAACTTTTACCTTAAATAAATAACTGAGACCACTACTGTAATCTTTGGAGTAAAAACTGGCCGTAGCAGCCTCCATTTATTTTTAAATAACCTTTTTTAAATATTAAAACACATTAAATAACATTTCCACACATAAACATAAGTAAACCTGAAACACAATATTAACACTACTGGTGCTGGACTTTGCAGGCACATTAAACCATTTTAACCATGCTAAAACTTTTATGAGCACTGCGATACCTAAATCTGGTCTTAGGCCTCAAGCCGAAAACCTGACTCAGAGACGACCTTACCTGACCGCAGTGCCCCCATTAACCCCTTCCCAGCTACACCTTGGTAGACTGGACTACCAGCCCCTTCAGAACCCATACCACCTCTGGGTAATGGCATCCACTTTAGGGTACTTTCTTCTCCTGCAAAGTCCAAAACACCCGCCGCCGCCACGACATCATAACTTCGCACCTGTGTGGAGAGACAGAAAAAAGAAAAAACAGGAAAGCACCCCAGACCACAAACACCATATCACATCCCCATTCTTACCCCCATAAACCAATCGCCCCCTCCAACCAACCAGCAAAAAAGGGAGGGTGGGTGGGAAACTTCGCTCCTCGTGCTGTTAGCCCGGGAAGCGTGGGAGGGTGATTTATAACCTCCCCTCCCACCGCTCTCCTTCACTGCAACCCCTCCCACTGACCATGGCAGGGCTTTCCTTTAACCCCGTCATGGCCGGCCCTGCGCCTATGCTGTGGGTTTTTGCTCCGGGCCTCTCTTGACTATGGTATAAATACATACACCCTTATCTGCTAAGACCCACATTTTACTCAACTTTTACCTTAAATAAATAACTGAGACCACTACTGTAATCTTTGGAGTAAAAACTGGCCGTAGCAGCCTCCATTTATTTTTAAATAACCTTTTTTAAATATTAAAACACATTAAATAACATTTCCACACATAAACATAAGTAAACCTGAAACACAATATTAACACTACTGGTGCTGGACTTTGCAGGCACATTAAACCATTTTAACCATGCTAAAACTTTTATGAGCACTGCGATACCTAAATCTGGTCTTAGGCCTCAAGCCGAAAACCTGACTCAGAGACGACCTTACCTGACCGCAGTGCCCCCATTAACCCCTTCCCAGCTACACCTTGGTAGACTGGACTACCAGCCCCTTCAGAACCCATACCACCTCTGGGTAATGGCATCCACTTTAGGGTACTTTCTTCTCCTGCAAAGTCCAAAACACCCGCCACCAGCACCCAAAGGTAACTCCTTACCTTTGGGCGCCCCTCCACACCCTCAACGCTCGCTGGATCCCGTCTTGCAGGCCCAACACCCACATATCAATCCCCACGTCGGTCAAATGTACTCCATCTTTCAGCTGATACCTCCACATATCAACCTCCAGCTCAGGGTGTCTAACCACCAAGCCACCATTCCTGATCACAAACTTAGCCACGTCCCGATTGATCTTTCTCCTGGCCCTGTTCACGCCTTCCCACGATCTGGCCATCCGCCATGATGACCTGCCCACAATGTCTGACCATATCACTACCGTATCCGGGTAGGACATGCGAATTCGCAGAAAATCGAATTTGATGTCGCGTGCGACATCCAACATACTACGAATCCCAAGGTCGTTGCCCCCCGCATGTATCAATAAAACATCCGGCGGGCGATCCAACCGTGCAAACTTGTGCACTTCCGGCACCACCCTGCTCCACAACATCCCCGGGAACCCCAACCACCGCACCATCGCTTCCTGTCTTGGGATCCCCAGCTGTCGACCGTCCGGTCGCCTATCTGCTCTTGCCGCCCCCCTATGAACGAAGGAGTGGCCCATTATCCAGACCAGCCCTTGTCCCGCACCTGAAAGACAGCAAGTAAGAAAACCATCACAAATAAGTCCCATCGGGAGACAAACCCCATCCCCGACCCCAACATGTTCCCTTAACCAAAAAAAAAAAAAAAAAAAAAAAAAAAAAAAAAAAAACCCCGTTCCACTCCCACCAACATTGGAAGTGGCCCCTTAACTTTCTTGGGACGTATGTTAACCTGCACCCCCACTCACCCCTAATTCTACCATGAGCTGGGGCCTGACATATAGTCGAAACCTCCTAGACTCCCATCTGCCAATCCTCTTCACCAATTCCTCATCCAAGCCACAACGGGCCGCTTCCGTCGCAGCCCCAATCCGAAAAGAATGCGCCGAGAACTCCTGAGCCACAAGGCCCAAAGCCCCCAGGCACCGTCTAAACACCGTCACGAATTGATACCGCGACAACGCCGTACCATCCTCATGCAGCAAAAAAGACCCGCCCAACTCCGGCCGTACGTCCAAAAATTCCTGCACCACCCTAACAGGGCATAATTCCGACCCCTCAATAGGGAAAACTCGCACCACTTTTCCCTTCCCTTTCTGGTCCGTCTTGGACCGACGTAGTAACATTTTCACCCCTTCTCGCGTCCATGCCACATCCCCGGCCAACATGCCACCCTGTACCGTCTTCGAGGGGCTAACCAATTCCCCTATTCGAAAAGCTCCAAAAAACGCCAACGCGAACGCCACCCTGAACAATAACACCTCAAACTGGGATGAACAAACTGTCCCCAACTTTCCCATAATACCCTTCAATATTTCAAACGACACTGGGCGCCGGGAATCCGCCCGACGCCCCTGTTTCCTGTAACCTTTAAGGGCCTGCCGGACACAAAAGTCCTTCGTAAAGTCCGGACACCCTTGCCACTTAAAGCGGGGGTTCACCCTATCGACAGGAAAAAAAAAAAATTTTTTTCTTTTACCTTTAAATCAGGCACTGTAGCGCGAGCTACAGTATGCCTGTCCCGAATTTTTTCCCCCCATACTCACCTTGTAGTCGTCCATCGAAGATACCGGGGAATGGGCGTGCCTCTGGAGACGGAGGATGATTGACGGCCGGCTCTGGCGCGTCACGCTTCTCCGGAAATAGCCGAAATAGGCTTGGTCTTCACGACGCGTGCGCATAGCCTGTGCGCACGCGCCGTGAAGAGCCGAGACCTACTCCGGCTGTCTTCGGGGAGAGTGACGTGCCAGGGCCGGCCGTCAATCATCCTCCCTCTCCATAGGCACGCCCATTCCCCGCGGGAGCCGGAATCTACGATGGACGACTACGAGGTGAGTACGGGGTTAAAAAAATCGGGACAGGCATACTGTAGCTCGCGCTACAATGCCTGTCTCGATGGTAACATCATGGGATTGTGGGTGAACTACCGCTTTAAACAGAAAAGCCAAGCCGGCCAATTTTTTGTCCAACATGGACTGAGACACCCCGGCCTCCATGTTCCTGGCCAAGAAATAAATCACCAATCCCTTGACCTCAGGACCGGCCGGGTCCACCTCGGCCTCCCTGACCAGAGCCTGCCATTCTGCCCAAACCTTCTCATAAGCCCTCCAAGTGGTCACACTTACCGACTTTTTGATCCAACTGGAGACGATTCCAACGGAATCCTCCAAAGCCACTCCGGACATGGTACCCCTTGCTCCTCTGCCTCCGGCACCAGCTCCCGAAACCGGTCCCACTGAAAGCGAGACAGAGCGTCAGCCACTACATTCTCCACCCCCGGTAAATGCACCGCATACACAAATATGTTCATCTGCAAACAGCGCAGCACCAGGTGCCGTAATAGCCGAATAACTGGAGGAGAGGACGCCGTAACTTTGTTGATCACCTGGACCACCCCCAGATTGTCCCCATGGAACCGCACCTTCCGGTCCCGGAAGGCCGCCCCCCACAACTCTACTGCCAGCACCACCGGAAACAATTCCAACAGCACCAAGTTCTTTGTGAACCCCGCCTCCAACCAGGCCTGAGGCCAAGGGCCCGCACTCCATTGCCCCTGAAAGTATGCCCCAAAACCTGCGCCTCCGGCTGCATCCGTGAACAACTCCATGTCAAAGTTACTAACCGGACCGGACATCCACAATGCCCTGCCATTGAAGGATTCCAAAAAGGAGTGCCACACCAACAAATCCTCCCTATGTTCTCTCCCCAGGCGCACATAGTGCCTGGGTGACCTGACCCCCGCTGTGGCCGCCGAAAGGCGCCTGCAAAAAACCCTCCCCATGGGGAGAATGCGGCACGCAAAGTTTAGCTTCCCCAGGAGCGACTGTAGCGCTCGGAGTTGCACTTTCCGCAAACCAACCATCTCCTGTACCTCAGCCTTGAGGCCTTCCAGCTTGTCCAGTGGCAACCTACACTCCATCACCTCTGAATCAATTACAATGCCCAAAAATTGGATGACCGATCTCGGACCCTCCGTTTTCTCGGGCGCCAGCGGCACCCCAAAACGCTCCGCAATGTGTTCCAGCGTGGCCAACAACACTGCGCAAATCCGTGACCCCGCCGGTCCAACGCAGAGAAAGTCGTCCAGATAGTGGATCACGGAGCTCACTCCAGCCACATCCCGAACCACCCACTCCAGGAAAGAACTAAACCGTTCAAACAGCGCGCAGGAAATGGAGCAGCCCATCGGTAGGCACTTGTCTACGTAGAACTCCCCACCCCAATGGCAACCCAAAAGCCGAAAACTATCCGGGTGGACCGGCAGGAGCCGAAACGCCGCCTCAATGTCCGACTTGGCCATCAAGGCCCCCCGGCCATACCGCCTAACCCAGCCCACCGCAGCGTCAAAGGAGGTGTAGCTCACCGTACACTCCTCCATGCTGATAGCGTCGTTAACCGACCCCCCCCCTTGGAAACGACAAATGATGAATGAGCCGGAATTTGTTCGGCTCCTTCTTAGGCACCACCCCCAAAGGTGAAACCACCAAATCGTCCAAGGGAGGCGAAACAAATGGGCCCCCCATCCTGCCCAACGCCACTTCCTTCAGCAGTTTCTCCGAAACCACCTCCGGATGTTGTAACGCGGAACGCAAATTCTTAGCCACCGGGGGGACCACCGCCAACTTGCACGGAATGCTGAAACCCACGGAGAATCCCCTTTCCAACAACAGGGCGGCCGCCCTGTCAGGATATCTACCGAGAAACGGTCGCATCCTTTCCACCATCACCGGAGTCCTCCCTCTTACTTGAAGCATCTCCGGAACGGCCCTTGCCGTGTTTAAAACACCGGGAAGAGGGGTGATTGCCACCACAGCCGGAGCACTCGTGCTTGAACCGGCAAGACCCTCCGAACTTGCAGTTTCCTTCGTTGAACTGCCAGCAGACCCCCTTTTTCTTTCCGGCCGACTGTCCTGGGGAAGAGGTTCCACCGGCCCCCCCCTGAAAAAACGGCGTGGACGTCCGTGGGGCCGACATAAGCCGCATCCAAAGGCCGATGTCTTTAGTGTCCCACCTAATATCCGGCCTGATAGCCCGGCGTTGCCGGAACTGCTCATCATACCGGAGCCACCCAGTGCCCCCGTAGCACCGGTAGGCCTCGCTAATCGCCTCCTGGTAACTAAAAAGCGCCGAACAGTGTTCGGGGTTTTTCTCGCCGATCACGCTCGCCATGATCGAGTATGCCTGCGACCAGTTCGCAAAAGTTCTAGGTATAAGCCTATACCTCCTCTTCTCCTCGTCCTCTTTTTTGGACTCCTCCGGCTTAACCCTATCAAGGTTAAACTTTTCCAGCGGTAACAACGCAAATATCTCTACATATTCGCTCTTCCAAATCTTTTCCCGCACCTCTGGCTTCAAATGTGAACCCAGCGGTGCCTCATAACAGGTATACACCTCCCCTTTAGCTGCGTCCGCCAACCGGACCAAATCCCTCTTCTTTGCGGAATCGACCCCCGCATCTCCTTTATCCGCAGGCGGCACCCCATTACCCGCTGCCACCGCCCCTACCTCTTGCCCCTTGTCCACAGGCACCACTGGCCCCGACACGGCGACCGCCACTGCAGGTGACGTGACCCCGGACCCCCCCGCCGGACCCCATGCTGCCGCGGGGCTAACGGCGGGGCTGCTCCCCCCCTTCAGCTGGCTCACCAATGCTTCTAAACCCACCAAAAACCGATGCAAACCCCCATCCTCTCCCGACTGTTCCCCCAAGGCACCCGAACCCCCACTACTCGCCCCTGCGGGCACCCCTAAACGCCTACGGGGACCCCCCCGTCCCCCCACTGACACCCCCACATTCTGTACATTAGAAGACAAAGCCAAAAACGACTCACCGGGCTGTCTGGAAGCAATCCCATCAGCCGTCCGGCTTGGCTCCCGCGCTGCGACCTCCGTCCTGGGCACGACTTCCTCCTCCGACAGCTCCCCTTCCGATCGATCTCCAGGGTGACCCTCCTCACCCGATGAAAGCCCACCAGGCGACTCGGGCCTGGGAGCCGTGGGCCCAGAGCTGGACTCGCTCTCGCTGCGCACCCTGGACCCGTGAACCGACTTCCTCGTTGCTTTCCTTGGTGCCTCGTACATTCTGCCGTCTTCCCCTCCCCCACGCTCCCTCACCACGGGGCTGGATTGGAGGTGGCTAGCCGCGGATGCTGGGGAGCTAGCCACCGCAGGGACCGATGTGCGTTGCTGAGGCTCTCGGCCCTCCGGTGCAAAACCGGGGTTGGAGCCCGCATCCCTCCGATCGTCTCGCCGAGCGGACCTGGCCGCCGCAGAAGAGCCCCCTGGCCGCCCCCTCCCTGCCCCACGCTGCCGCTCAATGGTCTTCTCCTGGCGCCCCCCCGCCGCTGCACGTTTCGCTGGGGGGCCCGAGGGGGCCCGGATGGGGCTGCCCTCCCTCCTATGGGACCGGGTGGATGGTCCGGGTGAATAACGCACAGGGGGCCGGGACACCCGTGAACGCGGGGTGTCCCCCCCCCCCCCCCGGCCCGGTGATCTAGTCACATTGCCCCGCTCCGCAGGCCGAGGCCCATGTGTTTCTGAGGTGCCCCCCTCCCCCCCCCGGACGGGTGAAACCGACCTGGCATCCCCCTGTGGCAGGAGCGGCCCCAGCATGGACTGGAGCCACCCCTCACCGCGGCGATCTGCCTCCTCCCTAAGCTGGGCGAGCATAGCCTCAACCCCAGACATAGTAGCAGGCAGCTGGGTAAAAATTGAGCCCCCGGCTGCGGCCTAGCAGCGCTCGTTTTTTTTTTTTTCTCTTTTAGGCAGAGCCAGCTACACCAGCAGCGCCTGTCCCTGGAGCCGATCGCCCGAAAATATAGCCCCCGGTCGCGGCCTGCCTCTAACGGAAGTCTCTGGCAGAACAACAGGCCCCAGCAGCGCCCCTAACACCCGCCGATCGCCGGAAAATAGAGTCCCCGGTCGCGGCCTGCCTCTCCCTGGTATCTACTGGCAGAGCAATGGATCCCCAGCAGCGCCTATGTCCCGCCGGACGCCCGCAAATAAAGTCCCCGGTCGCGGCCTACCTCTCCCCGGACGTTTCTGGCAGAGCACAGAGTCCCCAGCAGCAAACTTCGCTCCTCGTGCTGTTAGCCCGGGAAGCGTGGGAGGGTGATTTATAACCTCCCCTCCCACCGCTCTCCTTCACTGCAACCCCTCCCACTGACCATGGCAGGGCTTTCCTTTAACCCCGTCATGGCCGGCCCTGCGCCTATGCTGTGGGTTTTTGCTCCGGGCCTCTCTGGAATGAAGGTGCCCGGGGTCTTCTTACGACTTCTCCGGTTCTTTCTCCCTTCTGCCGGGCACCTCCGCTATCTTCTTTCAGCTCGTTTACTAGCGGGGGCCCGGTCTTCTCCCTTCTTCCGACTCCAGGGGGGTCTTCTTCCGACTTCTCCGCTCTCCGGTTCTTTCTCCCTTCTGCCAGGCACCTCCGCTATCTTCTTTCAGCTCTTTTACATAGGGGGGGCCCGGTCTTCTCCCTTCTTCCAACTCCGGGGGGTCTTCTTCCGACTTCTCCGCTCTCCGGTTCTTTCTCCCTTCTGCCGGGCACCTCCACTATCTTCTTTCAGCTCTTTTACTAGCGGGGGCCCGGTCTTCTCCCTTCTTCCGACTCCGGGGGGGTCTTCTTCCGACTTCAGAGGGGTCTTCTTCTGACTTCAGGGGACTTCTTCCAACTTCTCCGCTCTCCGGTTCTTTCTCCCTTCTGCCGGGCACCTCCGCTATCTTCTTTCAGCTCTTTTACTAGCGGCGGCCCGGTCTTCTGCGTCGCCTTCTTCCCTCTTCTCTTTTTCCGATGTGGACTCAACGCTCCCTCCCGCCGTAATGCCGGGTGTGCGGTGCGCAACAATTTATATAGGCCTCTTATGACGTCACAGTCACAGCCAAAAAAAGTCAGATGCAAAAAAAGAAAAAAAAAAGAAATCGGGACCCTTGCGTCCAAAAGAAAATCGCTCCTCGTCGCCAGTCTTCGGAGTTTCAGGTGTTTTATACGGAGAGACTCGGGAAGGTCATAAAGCCTATTGGAGGTGTCGGTGCGTAACGCTGTTAATTTGGAGGAGGTGTAACATATCGCTGCGCCACCTTAAAGGTACCCAGAAATAGTAAGCACATGCAGCCCACATCACCTTCACCAATCATGGACATCGGAGTCTCAACCGATTCCCAAACCGCAGATTCCTCCCCCGTCCTCCCCTCTCCGTCTACGCTCCCAGAGTCATCCCTCAATGACTTCCCTTTCACCCTCAATAATCGCACATAAAGTGAGATGATTATTATATATTTTTTTCACTATGTGACTTACATAAGCGATTCCTTAGCGCTCTCGGATCAATTAGACAAGGCAACAAGTGGTGCGGCGCATCTTTGTCTTCGTACAATAAGATTATCTTAATACGCAGAGCCGCGTTTGGCGTTATGATGTCATCGCCGAGCTGTTTGTGTTTAATAAGGAGCAGATGTCTTCTCCTACTCGGCATTGTCGCGGAAGCGTTTTTTCGGCGTGAGTAATTAGAGAGTAAGAGATTGTGAGTGCCTCTGAAAAATTGCAACACAAATAACTGCAATTAGCCAGGAATAAACCCATACAATGCGCTCAAGTGTTGTGGCGTATGGGGGGGGGGTTCTCAAAGCCACATGGGACCTGAATAAAGAGATGGCAGGCAGCACATTAGAGGCTAAAATAAACCCAAAAACGAAATTTCAGGTAAAGTAGAACTAAAGGAAAAACTTTTTTTTCTAATTTGGAATAGAGTAAGAGGGGGTTAGAACCCCTGTCCTCTTCATTTTTGCAACCCCCCACCGGGCACATTCCCGATCAGCTATAAATCAATGGAGTACTTACAGGTTTTTCGTTATGTTGGGTGCAGACTAGTCAGAAGTTTTGTCATTGAGATTAGACCTTAGGGTTTAGACCTGAATCTGCACCATCAAGGAGGAATATTATTCTGCTATTGAGTTGTCTATATATTTACATGATCTTTTTTGTTGGAGGTGGAGGGATCAGGGAGCCCTGTCCATGCTCCAAGCCACAAGAGACTATTATAAACTAGTGGGGGGGGGGGCTAAAGAACAGAGTAGATAGACTAACTGAGTTCTAGTGTCACACCATAGTTCCTGATGGTGAGAAGCACCGTTCCAGGCTGGTTGGACAACAGATGAAGGATCCTTCCATGATCACTGATCTTGTCTTCAGGCCTCCGACAGAAAAAGCCACATAAATCTCCTGATCCAGTATCACAACACAGTTCCTACTGATGAGAAACTCCATTGAAGGGTAGTTGGACAGTACCCCCTCTGTGACCGCTGATCTTCACTTCAGGTCTCCGTCACAAAGATGCCATATCTTCCTCAGAGGCCACATCTAGAGAGGGACATTTCTGCCCATTCTTCTTCTTTGTAAAATATCTCAAGCTCTGTCAGATTGGATGGAGAGCGTCTGTGATCAGCAATTCTCAAGACTTGCCACAGATTCTCAATGTGATTTAGGTCTGGACTGTGACTGGGCCATTCTAACACATGAATAGGCTTTGATCTAAACCATTCCATTGTAGCTCTGGCTGTACTTTAGGGCCGTTGTCCTGCTGGAAGGGGAACCTCCCCCCCCCCCCCGTCTCAAGTCTTTTGCAGACTCTAACAGGTTTCCTTCTAAGATTGTCCTGTATTTGTCTCCATCCATCTTCCCATCAACTCTGACCAGCTTCCCTGTCCCTGCTGAAGAAAAGCATCCCCACCACATGAAGCTGCCACCACCATGTTTCACGGTGGGGATGGTGTGTTCAGGGTGATGTGCAGTGTTAGTTTTCCCTCACACATAGCGTTTTGCTTTTAGGCCAAAAAGTAAAATGTTGTTCTCATCTGACCAGAGCACCTTCTTCCCCATGTTTGCTGTGTCCCCTCCCCCACATGTTTGCTGTGTCCCCTCCCCCACATGTTTGCTGTGTCCCCTCCCCCACATGTTTGCTGTGTCCCCTCCCCCACATGGCTTCTCACAAACTGCAAACCGGACTTCTTATGTCTTTCTTACTCCAATGTCTTTCTTCTTGTCACTCTTCCATAAAGGGCAGATTTGTGGAGAGACCACTAATAGTTGTCCTGTGGACAGATTCTCCCCCCTGAGCTGTGGATCTCTGCAGCTCCTCCAGAGTTACCATGGGCCTCTTGGCTGCTTCTCTGATGAACTCTCTCCTTGCCCGGCCCGGTCAGTTTAGGGGGACGGCCACGTCTTGGTAGGTTTGCAGTTGTGCCGTACTCTTTCCATTTTCCGATGATGGATTGAACAGAAGCTCCGTGAGATCTTCAAAGCTTGGGAGATTTTCTTTTTATAACCTAACCCTGCTTTATACTTCTCCACAACTTTATCCCTGACCTGTCTGGTGTGTTCCTTGGCCTTTATGATGCTGTTTGTTCACTAAGGTTCTCTAACAAACCTCTGAGAGCTTCACAGAACAGCTGTATTTATACTGAGATTAAATTACAGACAGGTGAACTCTATTTACTAATTAGGTGACTTCCCCCCCCCCCCCAAAAGAGGGCTACAAAAGCTTTGTCCGGTGGTAGTAATTTTTTTATTGGCATGGGTCATGAACTGTGTGAACCCCCCAGCCTCGCTCCCTGTTGAAGTTCCCTAAAACAAGCATGTAGCCAGTGTTAAATAAAAAAAATGGTGGCCCAGACTTTCAAAGCAGTGAAACCAGAATGTCAGCAAACTCAGTTTCCATATTTCCTAGTCTGACGGCTTCACTGTAATCTATGCGTCGTTTAGCGCTATACTAAGCGATCTCGCTTCAGGAGAGGCGCCGGCGGCGGCGGCGGGATACGGCAACAAATCTCATCTTTAATTCATAGCCGGTCGGAGGAACTGGACTGTTGTTCCAATTTATTTGTTTACTTTACTCAATTATGCATTTTTATGATTCTTGGGTGGATTGTGATCATTTATTGCCTCTGCAAAGCATGCCGAGGCCTCAGCTGACCTGTGAGGGGGAGCCACAGTGTGGATCTCCTAATCTCTGCGCTCACAGGGTAAGTGCCAGAGGCGGCTGGTGCTCAAAATATTTGGGGGGGGGGGGCGCAAACAAACTGAAAAAAAAAGAAAACATTAATTGCAGCCACTGTGCCAATCAAACTCTACCACTGTGCTCATCAAACGCTGTCACTGTGCCCATCAAAAGCAGCCACTGTGCCCATCAATTCTCGCCACTGTGCCTATCAAACGCAGCCACTGTGCCATCAATTCCCACCACTGTGCCCATCAAACACAGCCACTGTGCCATCAAACTCTACCACTGTGCCATCAAACTCTACCACTGTGCCATCAAACTCTACCACTGTGCCCATCAAACTCTACCACTGTGCCCATCAAACACAGCCACTGTGCCATCAAACTCTACCACTGTACCATCATAAGCAGCCACTGTGCCCATCAAACGCAGTCACTGTGCCCATCAAAAGCAGCCACTGTGCCCATCAATTCTCGCCACTGTGCCATCAAACACAGCCACTGTGCCATCAAACACAGCCACTGTGCCCATCAAACGCAGCCACTGTGCCATCAGTTCCCGCCACTGTGCCCATCAAACGCAGCCACTGTGCCATCAAACGGAGCTACTGCAGACAATGCATGAATCTATCTATTGGAGATTGACGGGTGCAGGAGAGAGGGGGGCGGCGCTCCCGCGCCCTCTATGGATGCACCGCCACTGGTAAGTACGTGTTTAAAAAGCACTCAGTGATGTAATTTGTCGAAACAACAAAATATGAATTTTGTTCTGCTTTCTTCTATTGAAGCTTTTATCAAGTGTCCCCCCAAACCAAACCCCTTTCTATCCCCCTAGACAGACACAAGGCTCTATTCACTAAGCTAAAGCACAAGGATAAGAGAAAAAAAGTGACAGTTGTTTTCATCCAATGGGATTCAAAAATGAAAGTCACATGGTTAAAATAAGGATCCTCCAAGGGTCCCGCCAAAGGATCCATCAGGGGTCCCGTCATATCAAACCCCCTACTGTTTACTGTAATTTTTCTTCCCAGGCATACTCAATACTCATTTCACACAACTACAACACAAGAATAAGAGAAACAAAGTGACAGTTGTTTTTAGTTGAGTCCAATGGCATTTAAAAATGACAGTCGCATGGTTAAAATAAGGATCTGCACCCTGTATATAGCACACTCCTGAGCTCTGCACTCTGTACATAGCACACCCTTGAACTCTGCAGCCTGTTAATAGCGCACTCCTGGACTCTGCACCCTGTACATAGCACACTCCTGAACTCTGCATTCTGTACATAACAAACTCTTGAGCTCTGCACTCTGTACGTAGCACACTCCTGGACTCTGCACCCTGTATATAGCACACTCCTGAGCTCTGCACTCTGTACATAGCACACCCTTGAACTCTGCAGCCTGTTAATAGCGCACTCCTGAACGCTGCATTCTGTACATTCTGTACATAGCACACTCCTGAACTCTGCATTCTGTACATAGCACACTCCTGAACTCTGCATTCTGTACATAGCACACTCCTGAACGCTGCATTCTGTACATTCTGTACATAGCACACTCCTGAACTCTGCATTCTGTACATAGCACACTCCTGAACTCTGCATTCTGTACATAGCAAACTCCTGAGCTCTGCACTCTGTACGTAGCACACGCTCACCCTGTATATACCACACTCCTGGACTCTGCACTCTGTACGTAGCACACTCCTGAACTCTGCACCCTGTATATACCACACTCCTGGACTCTGCACTCTGTACGTAGCACTCTCCTGAACTCTGCACCCTGTATATACCACACTCCTGGACTCTGCACCCTGTATTTACCACACTCCTGAACTCTTCACATTATATGGATCACAGTGCTGAATTATGCACTCTCTACACCCTCTACGTAGCGCACTCCTGCACTTGAACTCTGCACTCTGTACGTAGCACACTGCTGAACACTGTGCTCAGTGCATAGTCCACTCCTGAGCTCTCTGTATGTAGCACACTTCTGGATGCCGCATCCTGTACGTAGCCCACCCCTGAACTCTGCACTCTGTGCATAATGCACTTCTGAGCTCTGCACTCTGTATGTAGCGCACCCCTGTGCTATGCACTGTGTACATAGAACACGCCTGAAGTCTGCACTCTGTACATAGCACACTCCTGAACATTGCACATTGTACGTATCACACTTCTGAACTCTGTAATCTGGGCATAATGCACTCCTGAGCGCTGCACTCTGTATGTTGCACACCCCTGAAATCTGCACTTTGTACATAGAACATCCCAAAAGTCTGCACTCTCTCTGTACATAGCACACTCTTGAACTTTACACTTTGTACATATCACACTGCTGAACTCTGTACTCTGTGCATAAGGGCACTGCTAAGCCTTGCACTCTGTATGTAGCACACCCCTGAACTCCACACTCTGTACATAGAACACCCCTGAACTCCACACTCTGTACGTAGAACACCCCTGAAATCTGCACTCTGTACATAGCACACTCCTGAACTTTGCACATTGTACGTATCACACTTCTGAACTCTGTAATCTGTGCATAATGCACTCCTGAGCTCTGCACTCTGTACGTAGAACACCCCTAAAATCTGCCCTCTGTACATAGCACATTCCTGAACTTTGCACTTTGTACATAGCACACTTATAAACTCTGTACTCTGGGCCAGATTCTCAAAAGAGTTACGCCGATGTATCTACAGATACACCGGCGTAATTCGAAATTCCAGCCGGCGTATCATTGTTTTGTATTCGCAAAACAAGATACGCCGGAATTAGGCTAGGATCCGACTGGTGTAAGTCACTTACACCGTCGGATCCTAAATGCAGTACTACGCTGGCCGCTAGGTGGCGTTTACGTTCAGGTCTCATTTGACTATGCAAATGAGCCTAATACGCCGATTCCCGAATGAATTTGCGTCGCGTACTGGTCATTTGCGGCGTTTCCGTAAGCGTAAGGCTACCCCTGCTATATGAGGGGTAACCTTACGCCAGTCCGCCGTATTCCATGTTAAGTATGGCGTCGGGTCCGCGTCGTCTTTTTCCGTCGGTTACGTCGTTTTCCTAAGTCGTTCTTGAATACGACTTTACCTCAATGACGCTCACGTCGGCCTCTTTGACGTTTTTCGTCGTGAGCTGGAGCATGCGCACTGGGCTATTTTTTAGCCCGGCACATGCGCAGTTCAATCGGCGCGGGGGCGCGCTTAATTTGAATACAAGCCGCCCCCTTTGAATTACGCGGCCATACGCCGGGCCATTTACACTACGCCGCCGCAACTTACGGAGCAAGTGTTTGGGGAATACGGCACTTGCTTTAGGTCGAGCATTAGTGACTGTTCTCCTTTGATCCTTTGATATCTAATTAAAGAATCTCTGCCAGGTGTCTTTCCTCTTCCGCTGTGACGCGGCGTCTCTGTGACATCTGCCTGAAGCCGAGCGGCACAGGGGAGTCTCACTGCCGCATTCCCACATCCACCCCCGCCGAGGGCCAATGAGGCATTAACAATACCCGCTGGTAGTTTAAATTGGCCTGGCAGAGTCCCGGAGTCCGGGATCCTCATGAATTATGCAGCCGCCTTCTCTGTACCGATCTGTCACCGTTATCCCGACGGATTAATAGAAGCCACCGCGCCGAGCCAAGAGCGCGGACAATTACAAGTCGCAACCTCTCGTGGGGATAATGGAAAGATTTCCTGAATAGATAAAAATCCCCAGAGCCGCGAGGAGACGGCAGATCCGCCTCTCAAAACATCAAAAAACGTAGGGCCAGATTCACAGAGAAAGTACGCCGGAGTATCTGCTGATACTCCGGCGTACTTTGAAATTTGCCGCGTCGTATCTTTATTTGTAATTCACAAACAAGATACGACGGCATTTGGCTAAGATCCGACAGGCGTACGGCTTCGGATCTTAGGATGCAATACTTTGGCCGCCGCTGGGTGGAGTTCGCGTCGTTTTCCAGCGTCGGGTATGCAAATTAGCTTTTACGGCGATCCACGAAGGTACGCGCGTTCGTTAAATCGTTGCTAGTCGGCCTTTCTCGTCGTAAAGTTACGGCTGCTATTGAGGTGGTGTAACAATAGACAGCCTATGTTAAAGTATGGCCGTCGTTCCCGCGTCAAATTTAAATTTTTTATTTTTTTTGCGTAAGACGTCGGGAAATATGAAAGTACGTTACGCACGTCGCCGTTCAAAAAACACGTCGGGGCGCCGTAATTTCGCGCAAAGCACGGCGGGAAATTTCCAAACGGAGCATGCGCAGAACGTTCGGCGCGGGAACGCGCCTAATTTAAATGGTACACGCCCCATTTGAATTAGGCGGGCTTGCGCCGGACGGCTTTACGTTACACCGCCGTAAGTTTACACGCAAGTGCTTGGTGAATCAGGCACTTGCGCTGAAAACTTGCGGCGGTGTAACGTAAAGACGATACGTTACGCCGCCGCGGATGTACATGAATCTGGCCCGTAATTTCTAAATATGCCAATGGAACCAACCAGAGAGAACGAAAGAACGAAGGGTGAAAGGGCCGAAGGGGCAAATAGTGGAAGGGTTTCTGTGGTGTTAGTCAGTGGCGGTCCGTCTATAGAGGGCGCTGGACCCTCTGGTGGCTCCGCACCGCCACTGAAATAACATACATTCATGCATTGCATTGTATGAATGTATGTTATTGTTGCCAGCTGCCGCTGGTCTATTCAGAGATGGCCGGAACTTGGGCGCCGACCACCTGAATAACGGCAGCTGGTTGGCTGTGCGGAAGTGCCTATCAGAGCCAGCAGCTCTGATAGGCTCTCCAAGTACAGCCCTCGTCTCCCGGAAGCTTATCCTCGGAACGTACGGGGGGTGCGTTCCTTGAATAAGACTGACGGCCGTCCCAGCCAATCAGGTTCTCCGATTCTGGTTATCGGTAACCTGATTGGCTGAAGCGTCACCAAGGCGGAAGAAGACATCGAGGGATGTTGAAGGAGAAAGGTAAGTGCATTTTACAGGGCACAATGGCGACAATGGGCACAGTGGCATCAATGGGCACATTGGCGACAAAGGGCACAGTGGCGACAAAGGGCACAGTGGCATCAATGGGCACAGTGGTGACAATGGGCACAGTGGCAACAATTAAAGGGCACAGTGACATGCACAGTGGCAACAATGGGCACAGTGGCGACAATCAAAGGGCACAGTGGTGACAATTGGCACAGTGGCGACAATTGAGGGGCACAGTGGCTGCGTTTGATGGCATGGCACAGTGGTAACAATTGATGGCACAGTGGCTGTGTTTGATGGCATGGCACAGTGACTGCGTTTGATGGCATGGCACAGTGGCTGCATTTGATGGCATGGCACAGTGGTGTGAATTGATGGCATAGTGACTGCATTTGATGGCATGGCACAGTGGTGACAATTGATGGCACAGTGGCTGCGTTTGATGGCATGGCACAGTGGTGCGAATAGATGGCATAGTGACTGCATTTGATGGCATGGCACAGTGGTGAATATTGATGCCACAGTGGCTGCATTTGATGGGCACAGTGAGGCTGCAATTTTTATTTTTTTTTTGTTTGCGCCCCCCCCCCAAAAATTTTGAGCACCAGCCGCCACTGATGTTAGTAGAAGATCGAACCCCTATGTGACCTTGGCTGAATCTTCTCCCAACGCGTTTGGCGCGTCTTCTAAAGGATTTTTCAAGGTCTCCGATATATCATTATATTTATCTCGGCGCTCCATTGTTACGACTCCTTCACAACACCATGAATAAAACTCTGCCATCATTGTAATGGGAAGTGGGACAATCTTCAGGATCCAGAGCATTGACCCCACCTGCCCCCCATTATCTGGATTAATTATCAAACCGCGACGCACATCATTAGATAGATGAGCCGCCGAGATGAACTAAATGTGAAGCCGAACGGTGCGCCGAGAGCTCGGGAGACCGGCGGGAACAATGGACGATAACCGGCGCTCTCGTGATACGGCCGGTCATCTTTTAATTATGAATATTACACGACTCTGATCTGCCTCTGAAGCCGCGACCATTTTTAACCCCTTCCTGCCCAGGCCAATTTTTAGTTTTCAGCGCTGTCGCACTTTGAATGACAATTGCGCGGTCATGCGACACTGTACCCAAATGAAATCTTTATGTTTCCCCCCACAAATAGAGCTTTCGTTTGGTGGTATTTGATCATCTCTGCGGTTTTTATTTTTTGCGCTATAAACAAAAGAGCGTCGATTTTGAAAAAACACCATGGCCCGGATTCAAGAAGTAATTGCGCCTGCGTAACCATAGTTACGCAGCGCAATTGCTTACTTGCCCCGGCGTAACGAATGCTCCTGATTCAGGAACCTCGTTACGCCGACTGCAGCCTAAGATATGCGCGGCATAAGGCTCTTATGCCGTCATATCTTAGGCTGCATTCTTGCGATGGCCGCTAGGTGGCGTTCCCATTGTGCTCAGCGTATAGTATGCAAATTGCATACTAAGGCCGATTCACAACGTTACGCGAGCCCTGCGTACGCAGTTTACGTCGTTTCTGTACGGCGGTTTTCGCGTAAGGCTGCCCCTGCTATTAGCAGGGGCAGCCAATGTTACGTATACCCGTCGTTCCCGCGTCGCGAAATTTCAAATTTACGTAGTTTGCGTAAGTGATTCGTGAATGGCGCTGGACGCCATTCACGTTCACTTTGAAGCAAATGACGTCCTTGCGACGTCATTTGCCGCAATGCACGTCGGGAAAGTTTCCCGACGGAGCATGCGCACTACGTTCGTTTAAATGATCCACGCCCCCTACGGGATCATTTAAATTACGCGCGCTTACGCCGGCCATTTTTATGGAGCGCCTCTGCAAATTACGGAGCTACTGCTTCCTGAATCAAGCGTAGCGCAAGTAATTTACGGAGGCGTAGCATAAAAACGTAACGCAGCGCCTCCGTAAAAAGTGTGCGGCACTACCTGAATCTACCCCCATATTTATTTATTTTTTTTACTTTTTGATTTAATAAATATCAAAAAAAAATTGTTAACCACTTGAAAACCACTTGGCATGAGCCCCCTAGTGACCGCTCTCTCTTTCCCTGTGATACCGCGTAATGTTAATTGAAACAATAGTCAGGGACGTTTTTAACACAGGGCACAAGGGGCAGCTGCCCCCCCCCCCTCCCCCGGGCCCAGTCATTGTTGTGGGGCTGCCCCTTGAGCCCACAGTGCCCACAAATAGTTGATAAGTGGATTCGGGAGGGCCAAGAAAAATGTTTGTCCAGGGTCCAATCAATGTTAAAGATGGCCCTGACAATAGTGTCATTGATTTTGCCATAAAATAAACCGAAATCAAGGGCAGGCAGCAGGAGAGCTGGCAGCATAGTCACTGAACTATTAGGGATTAGTGCTGAGATCGCCAAGGAAGAGCGGCGGAGCAGGCAATTAACTTGTCGTGCTACCCACTAGGAGCCGCTGCATTTTTGGGCTCCCCTATACCTGCACAGCCAGGCAACACGCATTTTTCCAACTTGTATCCAAAGTCAGTAACAAATTAACCACTTAAGACCCGGACCTTTAGGCAGGTAAAGGACCTGGCCAGTTTTTGCGATTCGGCACTGCGTCGATTTAACTGACAATTGCGCGGTCGTGCGACGTGGCTCCCAAACAAAATTGGCGTCCTTTTTTCCCCACAAATAGAGCTTTCTTTTGGTGGTATTTGATCACCTCTGCGGTTTTTATTTTTTGCACTATAAACAAAAATAGAGCGCCAATTTTGAAAAAAAAGCAATATTTTTACTTTTTGCTATAATAAATATCCCCCAAAAACATATAAAACAAAATATTTGTTGCTCAGTTTAGGCCGATACGTATTCTTCTACCTATTTTTGGTAAAAAAAAAATCGCAATAAGCGTTTATCGATTGGTTTGCGCAAAATTTATAGCGTTTACAAAATAGGGGATAGTTTTATTGCATTTTTATAAAAAACATTTTTTTTACACCCAAGGCCCCCCCCCTGACCTCTCAGGGCCCCGGATGGCTTCCCCCTCTGTTAATTTTTTTTAAAAGCCCCCAGACCTCTAAGGGACTCGGTGCTCCCCTGGGGCCCGGATGGCATCCCCTTTTCTTTTTTTTCTTTTTTTTTTCGTCAGCACCCAAAGCCCGCCCGACCTCTAAGGGGCCCAGTGGTCCCCTGGGGCCCGGATGGAATCCCCCTTTTTTTCCCGTCAGCACCCAAAGCCCCCCGACCTTAATTTGTGGCGGCAGCACCCCCTCCCATTTCTCTGCTCCAGGGGGCCCATGCCTGAAGCTGTGTAAGGGGGCCCCAAAATTCCTGATGGCGGCCCTGTGTGTGGGACTTGTAATTTTGCAACAGCTGGAGGCAGGGCTGGACTGGGACAAAAATTTGGCCCTGGACTTCATCCAGACTGGCCCACTTTGACAGGTCTCTCCCATGGCAGCCGGACAACTCCCTCACCCCCCCCGGCCACCCAAGCCCCCTCTCCCTCTTCACTAGCCACTAGCCGTTCTACTTTATTAGAGTAGAACGGCTGGTACTGGTACTCTTATAGGCAGTACCAGTGGGGAAGCTAGACATTATTTCACCCGGGGGCAAAGAATCAGTTTGGTGCCCCTCCTTATGGGACAAGATTAGGCAGAAGTGAGAAACTCCCAGTCCGCTGTCACTGAAGCCAGCCCACTGAGCCATCGGCCCACCGGGAAACTCCCTGTAGTCCCAATGGCCAGTCCATCCCTGGCTGGAGGTCCTGCTAACCCATATTAGGTATGTGGTATTTCTGGATGACCAACCTCAAGATGCTCTTTTCTATTCTTTTTTCTTTTCTTTATTGTTTTTACACTTTTTTCCACGAACCTGGAACAGATTTTGGAAGGTCTCAGTTGAATTTTCTGCTGCATAGAGGAGGACAAAGTCGACACAAAGTGGGGCCGCAGTTTAGATCCTTCTGTTCTGGCTGGCAGCCCCCCCCCCCCCCCCCAGAACACGGTGGATTGTCATTACTCTCTGTCTGCTTCAGCCAGCTGCTCAGTTGCGTGTCACCGCGGCGATGTCACTATCTATTAATTACTTAATCAATAAGGTCCTTTAATGGCGAAACATAAGATTCCCGCGAGGTTTAAGCGCAGCCAGGACAACAACTTCCACATTTACATCTAAATGAGAGAGTGCGCCGTCCTATCTCACAGACTCATCACACGCAGCGGTCAGTGACTGAGCCTGGGACGCCGGCGCTGCTCGCCATTAACCCGATAAAAGATCTGCCCCCCCCAGCACCGGGAAATAAAACCGATTAAGCTAAATGTGTATGAGGAAAGCAAGGCGAGGGGTCGGGTGGGAATTGTTCTTTGGGCAGCGGCGGCTGGTGCTCAAAATTTTTGGGGGGACGCAAACGAAAAAAAAAAAAAAAACAATTGCAGCCTCACTGTACCTATCAATTGTCACCACTGTGCCATGCCATCAAATGCAGTCACTGTGCCATCAAAACGCAACCACTGTGCCATCAAAACGCAGCCACTGTGCCATACCATCAAACGCAGCTACTGTGCCATCAATTGTTGCCACTGTGCCCCCAATTGTAGCCACTGTGCCCCAATTGTTGCCACTGTGCCCCCACTTGTAGCCACTGTGCCCCCACTTGTAGCCACCGTGCCCAGTACCCCCCCCCCCCCCTGGCACTTACCTTTATGGCTTCTACGTCCCTCGATGTCCCTCGTCCCGCCCTCAATGACGCTTCAGCCAATCAGGTTACCTGATTGGCTGAGACGCCTGTCAGTCTTATCCTCGGACGTACGGCCGGTACGCCCCGAGGATGAGCTTCAGGAAGCCGACTACAGCCTCAGGGCTGTACTCGGCCGCTGGCCCTGATAGGCACTTCCACACAGCCAGTCAGCTGCCGCTATTCAGCTGACCGGCGCTCAATGTCCGGCCAGCTGAATAGCGGGCGGCAGCGGCGAAAATATACAGATTCATACAGTGTATGAATCTGTATATTTTACTGGCTGTGAGCGAGCCAGAGGGGGCGACGCTCCTGCGTCCCTATGGACGCACCGCCACTGACTTTGGGACGTTCGTCTGCTGCTACTAAATAGAGGGAAGGCTTTGGGGTCATCACGCCTTATCTGAGACTCATGCCGCGTTCATGCCGGTTTTAAAAAAAATGAAGTTTTTAACCACTTCCATACCGGGCACTTACGCACCTTCCTGCCCAGGCCAATTTTTAGCTTTCAGTGCTGTCGCAATTTGAATGACAATTGCGCGACCGTGCTACACTGTACCCAAATGAAATTTTTATCATTTTGTTCCCACAAATAGAGATTTCTTTTGGTGGTATTAGATCACCTCTGCGATTTTTATTTTTTGCGCAACAACTGAAAAAAAGACCCACATTTTTGAAAAAAATTAAGGCCCAGATTCACATACATTTGGGCGTAGCGTAGCGTAATCCATTTACACCATGCCGCCGCAAATTATTTGAGCAAGTGCCGTATTCGCAAAGCACTTGCTCCGTAATTTGCGGCGGCGTAGTGTAAATGGCCCGGCGTATGGCCGCGTAATTCAAAGGGGGCGGCTTGTATTCAAATTAAGCGCGCCCCGCGCCGATTGAACTGCGCATGCGCCGGCCGTAAAAATAGCCCAGTGCGCATGCTCCAGCTCACGATGGAAAACGTCAATGACGCGACATGAGCGTCATTGACGTAAAGTCGTATTCAAGAACGACTTAGTAAAACGACGTAACCGACGGAAAAAGACGACGCGGACCCGACGCCATACTTAACATGGCATACAGCGGACTGGCGTAAGGTTACCCCTCATATAGCAGGGGTAATCTTACGCTTACGGAAACAACGTAAACGACGACGACGCGCAAATTCGTTCGGGAATCGGCGTATCAGGCTCATTTGCATAGTCAAATGAGACCTGAACGTAAACGCCACCTAGCGGCCAGCGTCGAATTACATTTAAGATCCGACGGTGTAAGTGACTTACACCAGTCGGATCTACAGTGTATCTATGCGAAAATGATTCTAGGAATCACTCGCATAGATACGCTGGCTCAGAAACAGAGATACGATAGTGTTTCCTGAGATACTCCGTCGTAACTCTTCTGAGAATCTGGCCCTACGTTTTTATTTTTTTCTGTAATTTTTTTTGTAAATAAGTAAGTTTTCTTCTTCAATTATGGGCACTGATATGGCGGCACTGATGGGCACCAATGAGGTGGCACTGATGGGCACCGATAGGCGGCACTGATAGGCGGCGCTGGTATGCTGCACTGATGGGCACTCATAGGCGGCACTGGGCACTCATAGGCGGCACTGGGCACTCATAGGCGGCACTGGGCACTCTTTGGCGGCACTGATGGACACTCATGGGTGGCACTTATGGGTGGCACTGATGGGTACTTATGGGTGGCACAGATGGGCACTGGGCATAGATGGGCACTAAGAGGTGGCACTGATGGACACTGGGTGGCACTGATGGACACTGAGGGGTGGCACTGATGGCATTGCTGGGCATCATTCCAGCCAGAGCCCATGTTGCCAGTCAGTGCCCATTTGTGGGCACTGATTGGCATTGATTGTGCTAATTTTTTTTTGTGTGTGTGTGTTTTTTTTTGCTCTATTGAGCACCAAGGGGCACTCCCTGGTGGTCCAGTGTTGGCATCCGAGGGGGGCGGGGCTGCGCTGATAAACAATCAGCGCGAACCCCCCCTGTTTCACAAAGCATTGTTTGCGCCCCCCCCCAACCCCCCCCCCAAAAAAAAATTGGAGCACCAGCCGTCACTGCTTCCCTCTGCCATTGCCTGTACCCGTATGGAAAGAGTGTTTTAATTATTTTCCCCGGAGTTCCTCCTACATGTGAGCGGGCTTCCATCCAACGTCCTTTAATCAGGATTATCCGCACCTCACTTACCCCTCCCCCCCCCCCCCGGCCCGGCAAGAAATGAATGAGAATGGTTTAGGAGCGGAGCTGGCTGGGGAATATTCCTCTCCTATAACTGTAATTAATTCAACCTCTCCGCAGGGCTCCCACCTCCTTCATCAGAAACTTTTAGGGCGTTTTTTACACAATAGAAGGAAAACTACTCCAATGTGATCATAGCGCAGTCCTCCGACTCCTCATCAGCCCCCCCCCCCGCGCTATCAACTGCCGAGGGCTGCCAATTGGAGGACAATGAAAGGTGATGCTGATTGGTGGAGGTGGATGGTGGCCCTGCATAGCTCCCAACTGTCCCTGATTTGGAGGAATGTCCCTCTGTCAATCTTTCCTCCTCATTTGTCCCTCATTTTGGTCTGATCTATATAATTGTATATAAAATTCACTTTTTATTTTTCAAAAAGAATTTCCCAGCCCTAAGCCTTTCCGTCTGATTTCTAAATTGCTGCATTTGTAATTATTTAAAGCCAACATAAAGGAATAGTAGTGAAGCCTGTGATACTTATGTACATGGGAGGAGTCTGTGATACTTATGTACATGGGAGGAGTCTGTGATACTTATGTACATGGGAGGAGCCTGTGATGCTTATGTACATGGGAGGAGCCTGTGATACTTATGTACATGGGAGGAGCCTGTGATACTTATGTACATGGGAGGAGCCTGTGATACGTATGAACATGGGAGGAGCCTGTGATACTTATGTACATGGGAGGAGTCTGTGATACTTATGTACATGGGAGGAGCCTGTGATGCTTATGTACATGGGAGGAGCCTGTGATACTTATGTACATGGGAGGAGCCTGTGATACTTATGTACATGGGAGGAGCCTGTGATACGTATGTACATGGGAGGAGCCTGTGATACTTATGTACATGGGAGGAGCCTGTGATACTCATGTACATGGGAGGAGCCTGTGATAATTATGTACCCGGGAGGAGTCTGTGATAACTATGTACACGGGAGGAGCCTTTGATTCTTATGTACATGGGAGGAGCCTGTGATACTTTGTAATAGATTAATTAATTTTCTGACACAATTTCTCAGGGCGAAATCCATTCTGCCGCTTGTCCAAATTAATATGGTGAGACTGTGCAATCCATAGACAAAACAGACCACATCTCACCTTTCCAGCATTCACCAGCAAAGAGGAAGTGACTGGGCTTACCCAGTTCTTTTTTATTATTGGTAAAATGACATCACAAAACATTATGCATACTGATTGGTTCACATTATACATTTTAATCCCAGTTTACCCTCCCCCTGTGTGGTTTGTCCTTGGCATGAAGCTCTCATAGGTCAGTTCATATAGGGATGGTTTCCTGTTCCATGTTCTTCTTGGAAATCCATTCTTGGGCATGCACACACACCCTTGTGAATCCACGTGTCATAAAGAGTCCATTGTCAGCTCTGCAAATTTCCTTCCAAGCTGGTCTGAGTGAGAAGGAGGGGGAGGGGAAGGCTTTCCTGTTACAATTGAGGAATTTAGGAGGGAGTGAAGAGTGGGGGGAATGGAGCTGCTTTCAATAATCCTTTGTATTTTCAATGCTGAGTTCATTACTTTAAAACAATATCTGATATAAAATCCTCAAGGAAAATAAGCAGTATTGTGACATACCCATACATACATACATATGCATAATGCGTATAAAAACAAATAAACAGTATAAGGAATATAGGAAAGAGAAACATTTCAGTGATTCTAATAATAAAAAGAATTAGCCTAATTTGAAAATAGGAATTTTAGAATCATCCACCACAACTTATGTACATGGGAGGAGCCTGTGATACTTATGTACATGGGAGAATCCTGTGATACTTATGTACATGGGAGAAGTCTGTGATACTTATGTACGTGGGAGGAGCCTGTGATGCTTATGTACGTGGGAGAAGCCTGTGATGCTTATGTACGTGGGAGAAGCCTGTGATACTTATGTACGTGGGAGAAGCCTGTGATGCTTATGTACGTGGGAGAAGCCTGTGATGCTTATGTACGTGGGAGAAGTCTGTGATACTTATGTACGTGGGAGGAGCCTGTGATGCTTATGTACGTGGGAGAAGCCTGTGATGCTTATGTACGTGGGAGAAGCCTGTGATACTTATGTACATGGGATTTTTTTTATTTATTTTTTCTCAATAAATATGTTATTTTGGGGGATTGTTTGTAGAAATTTGAGGAAAATTATAATCTATTTTAGAATAGGGCTGTAACATAACGAAAATGTGGAAATCTCAGATTGTTGGCTAGGCATGCTTTTGTGCACCTGAATATGTGTTCATGCCCAGAGTCAGTATTGGCGCCAGATGGCCTATTTAACCACTTCAGCCCCGGAAGGTTTTACCCCCTTGGCACCAACCTGACACTAACTGACAGTGGGGGGGGGGGGGGGCCATAACATCATCTTTTATATTTTATCAGAAAATTGAGTTACATTCTTTATTTTCTTGCAATAAAATCCCCCCCCCCCCCCCCCCAAAATGATGTTTGAAAAATTGCTGCGCAAAAATACTGTGTGATATAAAAAATTGCAAGGACCACCATTTTATTCTTAGGGGGCTCTGCTAAAATATATATATATATAAAAATGTTTTGGGGTTCTGAGTAATTTTTTAGCAAAAAAATATGATTTTGTACATTTAGGAGAGAAATTCTAGAATTGGCCGGATGGGAAGTTTTCAAGTTTTCCAGAGATCCACTTCAATAAACATGCTGACGCTTGCATTTGTTTTCCCTGTTCTTCTGAACCGATAAATATAGAGGACCGCGATTGTGAGGAACGTCCTTCTATAACAGAAAAGCCTAATTGGCGCACTCAGAAAATTCCACTTTTCGGCTTGTTTATAAAGTGTGAAAAATAAATTGCGTTCCCGCGCCGGCAGACACAACCCGCCGAGGTCGGGGAGTCGCACGCCGCGTATCCGTTTCCCTAATTACATCTTTATAATGACTTTGCAGACATTGGACTCGACAAAGAGAAAAGCGTCTTCTCAGGTGCAGTTAAGGGCCATAAAGTCCTGTAAAGCTGAATCTTAATCTGCATATATTTTGACTTCCCTGGTCCTCCCTTCCCCCGCCTCATCAACGCGCAATTCATTCAAACCTTTCCGTTTTTATTACATAACTTTATTTACGACTGAGTGATATTATCACCGGCATTCCTCACAACTTTTGAAATTCAGAATGAGGGACAATCGAGGGAATACGTGAGCTGCGGCGCGCATAATGGAAAAATATGGGTGTGGCCAAAGTCTTAATGGTGGGAGGGGCTTAAGGGGTGTAGTTAACCACTTAAAGCGGAGGTTCACCCTCAAACTGAACTTTCTAGCTATCCTATCTGCAGCCTTAATAAAGGCTTGTAGCGTAACTAGCGTTGTCATTTTTTTTTTTTTTTTTAATCTGTACACTTACCTGTCTTCAGCCTCACTTCCGGGTCTTCTTCCTTGCGGGGAGTGGGCGTGTCGCTCCTTTTCCCCGACTCTGCGCAATGTCTCCTGGGAGTGAGTGTTGATCCTCCCAGGAGAAGCGCTGTGCTGTAATACCGCGTTATCTCGCGGGTCACGTGACTCGGCAAGCTGGTCATGTGACGTGGGCGGCTACTATTTCTCCATTTTAGGTAGGGGAGCATTCACCGTATTCCGGAAGACTATCCTGTGGGATTCAGAGTGCCCACCGTTAACCACTTGCCGCCCGCCAATGACAAATTGACGTCGGCAAAGTGGTTGTAGAATCCTGACTGGACGTCATATGACGTCCTCAAGATTCTGAGCCGCTGCACGCCCCCGGGGGCGCGCATCGCGGCGATCATTGTTGCGGGGTGTCAGTCTGATACCCCGCAACACCGATCTCGGTAAAGAGTCTCTCACGGCTGATCACGATGTAAACAGGATAAGCCATTGATGGCTCTTCCTCACTCGCGTCTGACAGACGCGAGTAGAGGAGAGCCGATCGGCGGCTCTCCTGACAGGGGGGGTTCGCGCTGATTGTTTATCAGCGCAGCCCCCCCTCGGATCGCCACATGGACCACCAGGTAAGCGGGCAAAAAAAAAAAAAAAGTCTTGAAGAAAAAATAAAGTCTGGAAAAAAAAAGCAATAAAAAAGATGCCAATCAGTGCCCACAAATGGGCACTGACTGGCAACATGTGTAAATCAGTCCCGCCCCACAGTGTCCATCAGTGCCACACCACAGTGTCCATCAGTGCCACCCCACAGTGTCCATCAGTGCCACCCCACAGTGCCCATCCATGCCCAGTGCCCACCTATCAGTGCCCATCAGTGCCACCCATAATTATCCATCAGTGCCGCCCATGAGTGCCCATCTGTGCCGCCTATGAGTGCCCAGTGCCGCCAATGAGTGCCCATCAGTGCCGCCCATGAGTGCCCATCAGTGCCGCCTATGTGTGCCCATCAGTGCCGCCTATGTGTGCCCATCAGTGCCACCTATGTGTGCCCATCCGTGCCGCCTATGTGTGCCCATCAGTGCCGCATACCAGCGCCGCCAATCAGTGCCACCTCATCTGTGCCCGTCAGTACTACCTCATCGATGTCCATCAGTGCCATCTCATCGGTGCCCATCAGTGCCGCCATATCAGTGCCCATAATTGAAAGAGAAAACTTACTTATTTACAAAAAAATTAACAGAAAAAAGTAAAAACGTAATTTTTTTTCAAAATTTTCAGTCTTTTTTTAGTTGTTGCGCAAAAAAAAAAATTGCAGAGGTGATCAAATAGCACCAAAAGAAAGCTCTATTTGTGGGGAAAAAAGGACGCCAATTTTGTTTGGGTACAGTGTAGCACGACCGCGCAATTGCCATTCAAAGTGCGACAGTGCTGAAAGCTGAAAATTGGCTTGGGCGGGAAGGTACGTAAGTGCCCGGTATGGAAGTGGTTAAGATGGAAACGTCCATTGCTGGATTTTATAAAATACAGTTTGCGGGACAAAAACGGATCCAGCCGGCTAAACGATTGGGACACACGGGTTGCCGAGTACAAAAGGTAAGAGCGCTAGAACGATCCAAAAAAAAAACTGAAAACCCGCGGAACCCCCGCTTTAAGACCCCTTTCACACTGGGGCGTTTTTCGGGCGTTTTTTAGGCGCTTTGGCGTTTAAAAAAAGCCTGTAAAGCGCCTGAAAGAAGCCTCATCTGCAATCCCAATGTGAAAGCCCAAGTGCTTTCAGAGGCCTTTCACACTGCCAGCGCCCGAAAAACGCTGGTAAAGCGCTGCTAAGACCCCTTTCACACTGAGGCGCTTTTCAGGCGCTTTGGCGTTAAAAAAAGCTTCCTCAATGGGAAGGGGGCTTTAGGAGCGGTGTATTAACCGCTCCTAAAGCGCTGCAAAGAAGCTGCATGCAGGACTTTTTTTGACGCCCTGCCAGCTCAGCGCCTCAGTGTGAAAGCACTCAGGCTTTCACATTGGGATTGCAGATGCAGCTTCTTTCAGGCGTTTTACAGGCGCTTTTTTTAACGCTAAAGCGCTTGAAAAATGCCCCAGTGTGAAAGGGCCCTAAGACCCGTACCAATGTGCAGGTTAAAGCAAAAAAAAATGTTAACATTAGATTGAGGCTCATTTTGTGAAGGGGAATCGGGTGTTTTTTTTTAAATCGAAGCCGTACTTACCGTTTTAGAGAGCGATCTTCTCCGCCGCTTCCGGGTATGGGCTGCGGGACTGGGCGTTCCTACTTGATTGACAGGCTTCCGACGGTCGCATACATCGCGTCACGAGTAGCCGAAAGAAGCCGAGCGTCGGTGCGGCTCTATACGGCGCCTGCGCACCGACGTTCGGATACTTTCGGAAAATCGTGACGCGCAGTATGCGACTGTCGGAAGCCTGTCAATCAAATAGGAACGCCCAGTCCCGCAGCCCATACCCGGAAGCGGCGGAGAAGATCGCTCTGTACAATGGTAGGTACAGCTTCGATTTTAAAAAAACTACCCGATTCCCCTTCACAAAATGAGCCTCAATCTAAGGTTAAAAATTAAAGCGGAGTTCCGGCCACAATTTCACTTTTTAAATATAAATACCCCTGTAATACACAAGCTTAATGTATTCTAGTAAAGTTAGTCTGTAAACTAAGGTCCGTTTTGTTAGGTTGTTACAGCATTTAGACACTTTATAAAATAGAAATTGACTAGGGCCATCTTAAGTGTGGGCATCATGAAGCCAGACTGTATGACTTCCTGGATTTCAGCCTTGCAGATCTCGCACATGCTCAGTGCTGCACAAGCAGTGTCAGATCAGGTTTCAGCACCTGTGCTGTCCAAGTCACATGATTCTTTGAGACTGGGGAATGCACAGACTCCTGGAAAGTTACACCCACTACATTCCCAGGAGTCTGTGCGGTGTAGGTTAGGAAGCATTAAGCACCTAGGTGCAGGAAGTGGGAAGATTAACTATTCTGCCTAGCAACAACACTTTGAAGGCATCTAAAAATATTTTTTTTTTTCGTAAAGGACTAATGACATTTTTTTAAAACTACTGATGTAATGTTATATTTATGGGTGGAACTCCACTTTAACTTTTCGGGTGAACTCCCGTTTTAGTTAGTAAAACACGGGCGTCCAAGAGGACCATGTCTCATCCAGGTTGGGTAATCCAATAGAGATGGTGACAAAGATGTGGCGGGGAAAGCTTCTTCCATCCAAGGTGATGTAGAAGACAACGCTCGTGTTTCATGGCGGCGAGTTAGATGAGGATTATCGCAGCTCCCCTGAGACCAGAGCGGCGTTAATGGAATCTCCGAGACTCGATCCCCCGGGATTGGTGTCATTGAGAGATTCACAATGAATCTGAAGTTTTGACCTTAAAGTGATCGCCATCTAGATTACTACCTTGATAGGACGCAACAATGGTGAAGGTCATGTGACTTTGGGGGGGGGGGGGGGTATAGGCACATCTGTATGTGAAGTGAATTCCAACCAGACCATTACGTGTTTTTTTAATGTAGTGTCTTCTCCGTGCCGCCCGTCCTTCCCCTATTACTGTCCCCCCAACCCTGGTTCACCCCGAAGAATAAAACTCCCATTTTCTGAGCCAGAAACTGCCTAAAAATCCTCTAAACTCTCCTAGGACCTGAAATTTGATGCGGTCGGAGCTGCTATGCTTTATTCAATCATACAGATGAAAAAAAAGACATGTGGAGATAATGGGGTTCATACTGAACTCTGCCGACCTCCACGTCTCCCTGAATACTGCGTCCTGGCAGGATCACCAGGGATTATTGTAATGGAAACCGCAAATTATAAAGGATGGAAAATATCTGTTGGAATGACGTTACCATGTTAAAGAATGTGTGAGATGTTACTGATCAGCTTTGCGTCACTACTTGAGTTGTCTGCGTTTTTTTTTTTTTTCTTTTTTTTTTTTTTTGCGTTGCTGTACAATTTTCTTTTTCTTCACAGCAGAAGCCAAATCACTAATGAGCTGCATATAAACGCAACATGCCTTATATTCACCCAGCGCATATCAAAGCAGCACATTGGTGGGAACTGAGCTCATTCAAATCAATGCATTTTAATTTGTTGTTGCATTGGGCTTACATTGAGCAACACTGCCTAACACAGCCCTATACAACATTACCCAACACAGCCTTACACAACCTTACCCAACACAGCCCTACATAACCTTACTCAACACAACCTTACCCAACACAGCCCTACACAACCTTACCCAACACAACCTTACCCAACACAGCCCTACACAACCTTACCCAACACAGCCCAACACAACCTTACCCAACACAGCCCTACACAATCTTACCCAACACAGCCCTACACAACCTTACCCAACACAGCCCTACACAACCTTACCCAACACAGCCCAACACAACCTTACCCAACACAGCCCTACACAATCTTACCCAACACAGCCCTATACAACCTTACCCAACACAACCTTACCCAACACAGCCCTACACAACCTTACCCAACACAGCCCAACACAACCTTACCCAACACAGCCCTACACAACCTTACCCAACACAGCCCTACACAACCTTACCCAACACAGCCCTACACAACCTTACCCAACACAGCCCTACACAACCTTACCCAATACAGCCCTACACAACTCAGCACAGACTAATGCAGCCCAATTAATGCAATGAAGCACAACCCAACACAGCCTAATGCAGCCCTACACAACCTTTCCCAACACAGCCCTACACAACCTTACCCAACACAACCTTACCCAACACAGCTCTACACAACCTTACCCAACACAGCCCTACACAACCTTACCCAACACAGCCCAACACAACCTTACCCAACACAGCCCTACACAACCTTACCCAACACAGCCCTACACAACTCAGCACAGCCTAATGCAGCCCAATGCAATGAAGCACAACCCAACACAGCCCTACAAAGCCCAACATACCCTAATGCAGATTAATACAGCCCAACACAGCCCTACACAACCCAACACAGCCCTACACTACCCAACACAGCCCTACACAACCATACACAATCAAACACAGCCCTACACAAGCCAACACAGCACTACACAACCCAACACAGCCCTACACTACCCAACACAGCCCTACACAACCATACACAATCAAACACAGCACTACACAACCCAACACAGCCCTACACAACCCAACACAGCCCTACAATACCCAACACAGCCCTACACAACCATACACAATCAAACACAGCCCTACGCAATCCAACACAGCCCTACACAACCCAACACAGCCCTACACAACCCTACACAACCCAACACAGCCCTACACTACCCAACACAGCCTTACACAACCATACACAATCAAACACAGCCCTACACAACCCTACACAACCCAACACAGCCCTACACAACCCAACACAGCCCTACATACCCCAATGCAGCCCTTCACAATCCAACACAGCCCTACACAACCCAAAACAAGCCCAATGCAGCCCTACACAATCCAACACAGCCCTACACAACTCAACACGCCCTAATGCAGATCAGCACAGCTCAATGCAGCCCTACTTAATCCAACACAGCTCTACACATTCCAACACAGTCTAATGCAGCCCAGTGCCATGTAGCACAACCAAACACAGTCCAACACACCCTAATGCAGCTCAACACAGCCCTACACACCCAACAGAGCCCTACACAACCTTACCCAACACAGCCCTACACAACTCAGCACAGTCTAATGCAGCCCAATGCAATGAAGCACAACCCAACACAGCCTAATGCAGCCCAATGCAATGAAGCACAAAGCCCAATGCAACCCTACACAATCCAACACAGCCCTACACAACCATACACAATCAAACACAGCCCTACACAACCCAACACAGCCCTACACAACCCAACACAGCCCTACACAATCCAACACAGTCCTACACAATCCAACACAGCCCTACATACCCCAATGCAGCCCTTCACAACCCAACACAGCCCAATGCAGCCATACACAATCCAACACAGCCCTACACAACCTAACACAGCCCAATGCAGCCCTACACAATCTAACACAACTCAACACGCCCTAATGCAGATCAACACGGCTCAATGCAGCCCTACTTAATCCAACACAGCTCTACACAACCCAACACAGTCTAATGCAGCCCAGTGCCATGTAGCACAACCAAACACAGTCCAACACACCCTAATGCAGCTCAACACAGCCCTACACCACCCAACAGAGACCTTTAGAAACCCAACGCATCCCAACACAGCCCAATGCAGCACAACACAAGCCAGAGCAACCCGATATAGCTCAGAACAGCTCAACATGGCCCAGTGCAGACCAACACAGGCAAATGCAGCTCAACACAGTCCCATGCAGACCAACATAACCCAGTGCAGCCCCGTACAGCTCAATATAGCTGAATATAGCCCAGAGCAGGCCAGCATAGTTCAATGCACCCCAACACAGCCAAGCACAGCCCAACACAGCTCAATGCTGCTCAACACACACCAATACAGCCCAACACAGACCATTGCGGCACAATAGCTCAGAATAGCTCAACACAGCCCAATGCATACCAACAAAGCCAAGTGCAGCTCAACACAGTCCCACGCAGCGAAAATGCAGACCAACACAACCCAATGCAGCCCGATACAGCTCAATATAGCTCAACACAGCCCAACATAGCCTAAAGCAGGCCAGCACAGTTCAATGCACCCCAGCACAGCCAAGCACAGCCCAATACAGCCCAGCACAGCCCAATGCCACTCAACATTGCCAAGTACAGCCCAATGTCACTCAACACAGCATACCACAACCCAACACAGCCTAATGCCACTCAACACAGCCCAATACAGCCCAGCACAACCCAACACAGCCTAATGCTGCTCAACACAGCCCAATACAGCCCAGCACAACCCAACACAGACTAATGCCGCTCAACACAGCCCAATACAGCCCAGCACAACCCAACACAGCCAAATGCTGCTCAACACAGCCCAATACAGCCCAGCACAACCCAACACAGCCTAATGCTGGTCAATTAGGCCCAATTCAGCCCAACACAGCCCAGCACAACCCAACAAAGCCTAATGCTGCTCAACTCAGCCCAATACAGACCAGCGCAGCCCAATGTCACTTAACATTGCCAAGTACAGCCCAATGTCACTCAACACAGCATATCACAACCCAACACAGCCTAATGCCGCGCAACACAGCCCAATACAGCCAGCACAACCCAACATAGCCCAATGCTACTCAACACAGCCCAATACAGCCAGCACAACCCAGCATAGCCCAATGCTACTCAACACAGCCCAATGCCACTCAGCAGAGTCCAGCACAGCCTAATGCCGCTCAACACAGCCCAATACAGCCCAGCACAACCCAACACAGACTAATGCTGCTCAACAATGCACAATACAGCCAAACACAAACCAATACAATTGCAGTGCAAAATGCGCTGGATCAGGCATTTAGATGCTACCATCCCGTCCGGCCTCAATGAGGCAGAAAGCTTCAGGCCCTTTCTAGATGGCTTTAGCTCTGGGAAAACAGATTAACAGGGTGATCTATACACCTGAGATAAATACGTTTCCAATCTCCCACCCTTGACACACAGGGTTTATCTGTTCAATCTGACTGGTTTTATTGGGGTCCTCTCCTTTCCCATGGGGAGATCTTCCTCCAGGGGTTTTTACCCATTTATTTGTCAATTTCTTTGTGGTATAGACAATCCAAAGTATATCTATGGGGTTTTTATCATTTTTCTTTCCTCCTTTCCTTCTTCACCTTTTCATTTACAAAATATGATGTACCCGTGTTGTCTTTTCGGATAACATTGGGCACATCGTTATTTTGGATGTGATATATTTTGTTAATCAATTTTTGTTATGTTATATTGTGTTTCAAATAGGATTGGATCCGCCCATGTTGGCTGCCACCATCGCATGCCTGGCACACCAGGCCCTCTCATTCTATATATGTGGGGGCTATCCTTCCTGTTGTCCGTGGTCACGGCACCTAGACTCCGGTCCATGGATGGGTTAAGGTGTTGTTCTGTGTCGGGGGGTTATTTAGTTCTCCTTGGGTTGGGCCCCTTACTCCGGGATGTGCATATCTTGTTGATTTATAGTACAGGGTCTTTCCCTGACCTGACCTTGTTGGGTCTTCCTAGGATTGGTTCTTTTTGGGCAGCCAGGCTGTATGGTCTGACCTGCCTGGATTTTCATCTCATGGGATGGTTTCGCTATTCTGCATTGTTGCGGTTTCGGCATCACCATCTCAGTGCCAGGTCCCCCCATTTACGCAGGGCTGGGGGAGGGATTGGCCTCACGCTTATGCTAGGGCGTGTGGTGGCCTCTCCCCCTTCCTGTTGATTGGCCGGGTCATCCTTTTAACCACTGGTGCGGCCGGGCCTCCCGCCGGATGGCTCGACGGCACTGCTACGGTGTGCGTGGGATGTTCTGGCGTCATTTTCGGGGATGGCCTCATAATTTAAGGGCGCTTTGTGCGTTCCCACTCTGACCACTCTGCAGGGACCTGTTGGCCATTACAAGAATTGATGCCGCGGCTCCTCCCATTGATGTCACTTCCTGGCGCCATTCCCGGGATTCATAATGAGGATGCCGGGAGCCCTAGAGACGCCCGCTTTCTCCATGTGTTCCTATGGATGCCATCCAGGGAGACCGATGTCTCCCTAACCTCCTGAGGACTTTACCGGCCAATCTGACCAAACTGATTTGGACGTTGGGTTTCAAACCAGGTTTGCTATTTGGGGAAACCGACACCAGGACATCTCTGTTGTAAGTTTACAGCCCCTCTTCCTCCTTATGACTTGGCTTCTTATTACTCCCTTTCCTCTGTGGTTTTTCTCTGGGGAGTTAGTTAATATGGGCTATTTATTTTTAAGGAGGTTGATAGTTGGGGTTTTCTTTTAATGGTCCTGGTTTGACATGGTTATCCTGGGTTCATGTTCCCTCCCAGGCGGTGGCAGGGGTTCCCCTTGGGGTCATGAGGTCATCTTTCCCAGGGGTCTCTTTGGGGGTTGGGTTAGGTTTAACTCTATGCCGGTTGGTCTTGGCAGTTTGACTTTCTTTTCCCTCCCCTTGTTTGGGTTCGGATGTAAATGGTGGCGATACTTTTGCGTCCTTATGGAGTGCATTACTCTGGGGCTCCTCTATGCTTTGGAGGGCATATGCCGACCTTGGTGGAATGTCCTGGAGGGAGGAGCTGTCTTTTCCAAATGAACATAATGACATGTAAGTTAATTGTATTGTTCTCTTTAATAGGCGTGGACTCACACGCTGAAGTATAAATGCTACGGATGTCTATGGTCCAATGTATTTTGTACCTTATGCACTTTTTTTTTATTCTGCACTTTCAGAAGTGGTCGTTGTCCCTGACGAAGATTGTTTATACATGCACATTTTCAAAACGCGTCGGTCTTCTCAACCACTCATCACTTTGAAGTGTTTTTATCGTGTTCTTAGTATCTGAAGCAGTCATCATATACCACTTCTATATGTTCATGCATATGCATATTTGTGCATCTAATATTTTATACTGTGTTGCTTTATAATGTATAGAGTATTTTTGTCCTTATGATCTTTTTTGAAATAGATATTTTTTTTATATACAGCGGAACCTCGGGTTTAAGAGTAACTTGGTTTGAGAGCGTTTTGATTTGCGAGCAACTTTTTTTTTAAAATTCTGACTCGGTTTGCGAGAGTTGACTCTCAAGACGAGCAGAATTCAAGCTAAATAGGCCTGCAGTACCTCATTTGGCCTGAGGTACGGGGGGCGCAGAAGCCGAGCAGAGCCGAAAATAGGCCTTCAGTACCTCATTTGGCCTGAGGTACGGGGGCGCAGGAGACGAGAAAAGCCGAGCATTGGCCTGCAGTACCTCATTTGGCCTGAGGTACGGGGGCGCAGTAAACAAGCCAAAGTGTCCTCGGGCATTTTTGGCCATTTTCGGCGCCCCCCCACCTCTGGCCACATTCGGTATTGCATCCCATTAAAGTCAATGCGGAACAAATTATTTTCGCTTCCATTGACTTTAATGGGAAAACTCGCTTTGATATGCGAGTACTTTGGATTACGGGCATTCTCCTGGAACGAATTATGCTCGTAACTCGAGGTTCAACTGTACATTTTTTACTTCATTGTACAATTTCCTTCCTGCACATATACGTCGGCAGAATGGCATGGCTGGGCACAAGCACGTACAGGTACGTCCTCTTTAAGTGCCCAGCGTGCGCCCGCGACCTGGTCCGAAGCTCCGTGCCTGCCGGACTCGCGGACCCGATCGCCGCTGAAGTACCGCGATCGGTCCCCGGAGCTGAAGAATGGGGAGAGCTATATATAAACACAGCTTCCCCGTTCTTCACTGTGGCGCTGTCATCGATCGTGTGTTCCCTTTTATAGGGAAACACAATCAATGACGTCACACCTACAGCAACACCCCCCTACAGTTAGAAACACAGATGAGGTCACACTTAACCCCTTCAGTGCCCCCTAGTGGTTAACTCCCAAACTGCAATTGTCATTTTCACAGTAATCAGTGCATTTTGAATGCATTTTTTGCTGTGGAAATTACAATGGTCCCAAAAATGTGTCAAAATTGTCCGAAGTGTCCGCCATAATGTCGCAATCACACAAAAAAACGCTGATCATTAGTAGTAAAAAAAATAATAATTAATAAAAATGCAATAAAACTATCCCCTATTTTGTAAACGCTATAAACTTTGCGCAAACCAATCGATAAACACGTATTGCGATTTTTTTTCTTCCAAAAATAGGTAGAAGAATACGTATCAGCCTAAACTGAGGAAAAAAAATAATTGTTATATATCTTTTTGGGGATATTTATTATAGAAAAAAGTAAAAAATATTGCATTTTTTTTTCAAAATTGTCGCTCTATTTTTGTTTATAGCGAAAAAAAAAAAAAAAACGCAGAGGTGATCAAATACCACCAAAAGAAAGCTCTATTTGTGGGAAAAAAAGGACGCCAATTTTGTTTGGGAGCCACGTCGCACGACCGCGCAATTGTCAGTTAAAGTAACGCAGTGCCGAATCGCAAAAACTGGCCAGGTCCTTTAGCTGCCTAAAGGTCTTAAGTGGTTAAAATCCCAAATCTGAGGTCATGCCTTTTCTAACACAAACCAATACAGCCCAAAAACAGGAAGGGTTAAAACAACGAAATAGTTGTTCTATCCTGTTGAGATAGCTACAGTACCAATCATGTTCAGTTGATAGAAGAAACCCATTACACATAATGTAGCTATTACATTATTGCAGCTTGGCTGGGGAAGGGTTAAATGGGAGCACTTTCGCCGCTGTCTGATATAAATGCGCCGCATTATCTGCGCAGAAAACACTTATCTGGAATTCTTCATTCTAAAGAGGAAGAAAAACACCCGATTTACATTTTCATTTTTTATTTCAATTCGCTCTGCGAGACAATTTGACATTTTTAAAAGTAATAAAACATTGAGTCTGCCGCTCCCGCAAGATTGATTTTTTTTTTTTCTTCTTGACTTTCTGTTCATCGGGAGAAAATAAATATTTCCACATGCAAATGATCAACCTGGACTGTGCAAAGAGAAGAAAGGAAAAGGCCAAATGGTACAAAATATACAGTATATTGTTACAGGTGCAAATTCCTCCTCATTGAAGGGCAGTAGCTCAGGAGTCTCATTTTCCCTCATTTTTACCCGAGCCCGCTCCGATCCAGCGATGTGCACAAGCGCAGCGACTCCAGACGCTGTCTCTTTCCTCATTGGACAGATTGATAGTAGCAGGAGCCATTGGCTCTCGCTACTTCTCAGGGAACTATTCTGTCAGGTCACCTGTGGCCAGGTGACAAGTGCACCCCGTTGGGGGTTAGGGATGCACCACAGGGTAGTGAACCCTATGGCCGACTGCTGCAAACAGAGGGGAAGCGTGAGCCCAAGATTCCCCAGGGCGCGGAGTCTAAGACCCAGCTTTGTGTTCACCAGAGCCTCTGGTGGTGAGGATGGCCTTCGCCGCAGCTGGATCCAGGTCACGACGCCTGGGGTACCCAAGGTCACGCTCCGCAGGGAGAGAGGGGTAACAGCAACCAGGACAAGCGATAGTGATGGGTAAGCCGAGGTCGGGGCAACAGGCAGACAAGGGTAATCAAGGAACAGGCCAAGGGTCAGGGAAACAGGCAAACAGGAGAGGTCAGAGACGAGCAAAGGTCGGTACACAGGAAGGTAAACGTAACACACTGCAGACAGGAACAAGCTACAAACAAAGGTTGAACAGCAGAGCAGACTAGCAGTGCAGTGGTTAATATAGGCTTCCTAGGATGGCCTGGGGTGGAGCCATACAGGGGGGAAGGTAATAAAAGACAGCCAGAAAGAGGGTCAGGCCTCTAATGAACACATGAGACAGGTAAGCTGCCAGACTTTATTGCATATCCATGACATATTCACAGAAGGACTGGCAGGTCTCTCCATGTTCAGCAGAATCACGGATTAACAAACGCAATACGCGCACGCACATAGGTGCGCACACGGGCAACAACGGTAAGAAATCTACGTTTTCCATTGCGCATGCGCGTGTGCCATAGCGCACGCAATAGGTGAGTGACTCTTGGCGCCCTGTGCCCTATTTAAAGACTGCTGCAGCAGTCACCAACTGCTGCATGATCTTCAGCCTTCCTGTGTGTGTTTCTGAGTTCCTGCTTCTGCTACCTTGAATTACCGTTATCGACCCGGCTTGCCTGACCAGTCTTCTTTGTGTTTGACCCTCGGCTTGTTCCTGTATCCTGTTCCTGTCTGCTGATCCAGTGTATGACCCCAGCTTGTCCTTTGACCTGTTCCAGTGACTTTACCTCTGCTTGCTAACCTGTGTATGACTTCCGGCTTGGCTTCTGACTCCGCATCTGGTTCTCCCTGCTGCACAGCCTCATCTGATACTTCCGGGGTACCCCTGCCTGACAGTCTACCCTGCTCACCAGCTGATCTCCAGCATCACCTCAGCTTGTCGCAGCTGGCAACTCCTGCCTCTTTGGGTATAGCACTCCCTGTACCACCTTCAGGGGGCGCTCTGCACTTAGTCGCAAGGGAAGCCCTCCCAGCACTTCGGCCTCTGGTAAGGTACGTGACACTGCTATCAATCAAAAGCTGTGACAAGGGGACGGGGGCGGGGTCAAGTCCCACTGTCTGCATCAATGGGCACGGCAGCGGGACTCGGAAGACAGCCCGCACGCGTGCCCCCCATGGCAAGCGGCTTTTTGTGAGGGCACCCAATGAAGAGGACGGGCCTTGAGCACCAGCAAGAAGAATAGGACCAGGGCTCGATCGTCGCGGGCATACCCGTGATCGTTTCACAGAAGATGTCATGCCGCGTACACACGATCATTTTTCGGCATGAAAAAAACGAAGTTTTTAAAAAAATTACATTTAAAATGATGGTGTGTGGGCTTCACATCATTTTTCGGGTTCTGAAAAACGACAAAACATTTTTTCGAACATGCTGCCTTTTTTAACAACGTTTTAAGCGATGTCGTTTTTCGGGTTGTAAAAAATGATCATGTGTGGGCTAAAACGACGTTAAAAATCCGCGCATGCTCAGAAGCAAGTTATGAGACGGGAGCGCTCGTTCTGGTAAAACTAGCGTTCGTAATGGAGTAAGCACATTCATCACGCTGTAACAGACAGAAAAACGCGAATCGTCTTTTACTAACACGGAATCGGCTAAAGGAGCCCCAAGGGTGGCGCCATCCGCATGGAACTTCCCCTTTATAGTGACGTCGATGTGAGCTTTTGGTCGGAAATTCCGACTGTGTGTAGGCCCATCTGACTTTTTCTGTCAGAATTTCCGCCATCAAAAAGAGCTGGTTCTCAATTTTTCCGACGGGAAAAGTTCTTGTCGGAAATTTCCGATCGCCTGAATGCAATTCCAGCAAGGACAACACAATAGCGGAATGTAGTTTTTTGCTTTGCAGTAGCAGTGTTGGCACAAAGGTTGCACAGAAAAGAGCGCTGAAGATGCTCCGGGCCCGGCCCGGCCGGCGCGCTGATGGGGTTATTGATCGGCCGGCGTAATCCACTTGCAATTTCCTCTACGAGCCGGCTGCGGTGTGGTGCTGGGCTGGTAAGATTTGTGCGAGGGCCAGTTAATTACCGACACATCTGAAGCACCTCGCTCGGGCGCCCGGCCAGAGGACGCAGCGATCGAAGTGGAGAACGGTGCCTCCCACCAGCAGTAGCGCCTCGCACGCTGGCACTCCGCGGCGGGGGAGCGAGCGCCGTGGCAACAACATGAAAAAGATTCTGCCTGACCTGACAAGACATGCAAACAACATCCACATGAATCATTCATTAAACAGATTTCAGCACAAACAGGAATATTTTGTATTTGAACTCACGCAGGGGGGACATTGGCGGCCTGCCGGGCGCCTCTAATTTCAGGCCGATGCCGCTGGTTGTCAGAGATGCTAGTTAACAGGCTGCAGGTTTCAGTAGAAATGCAAGCGAAAAAGTCCTAACGTTAAATATTTATTATTTATTACCGTTTTTTATATAGCACCAGCGCTTTACGTAGAGCTCTACATACTCTATATTTTGTCCCTACCTAGGAGCTTACAATCTAAGAAACCCATCTCGCATACATATCCTAGGGCCCATTTGGACCGGAGCCAATTAATCTTACCAACATGTCTTTGTAAACCGGAGCACTTGGAGCAAACACATGCCGGCACAGGGAGAGCATGCAAACTCTGTGCAGATAGTGTCCTAGCCAGAATTGTAATTCAGGACCCAGTGCTCCGAGGAAGAAGGGCTAACCACTGAGCCACTGTGCTGTCCTTTTCATTTTTTAGGGCAGATGGTTATGAATCAGTTCCTGCCGAAGTGGAACAGAGTGCTGGGCAGTGAGGTGACCCAGGAACAGAGTGCTGGGCAGTGCCGTGACCCAGGAACAGAGTGCTGGGCAGTGCCGTGACCCAGGAACAGAGTGCTGGGCAGTGCCGTGACCCAGGAACAGAGTGCTGGGCAGTGCCGTGACCCAGGAACATAGTACGGGGGAGTGCCGTGACCCAGGAACAGAGTGCTGGACAGTGAGGTGACCCAGGAACAGAGTGCTGGGCAGTGCCGTGACCCAGGAACAGAGTGCTGGGCAGTGCTGTGACCCAGGAACAGAGTGCTGGGCAGTGCTGTGACCCAGGAACAGAGTGCTGGGCAGTGCCGTGACCCAGGAAAATAGTACTGGGCAGTGCCGTGACCCAGGAACAGAGTGCTGGGCAGTGCTGTGACCCAGGAACAGAGTGCTGGGCAGTGAGGTGACCCAGGAACAGAGTGCTGGGCAGTGAGGTGACCCAGGAACAGAGTGCTGGGCAGTGAGGTGACCCAGGAACAGAGTGCTGGGCAGTGCCGTGACCCAGGAACAGAGTGCTGGGCAGTGAGGTGACCCAGGAACAGAGTGCTGAGCAGTGAGGTGACCCAGGAACAGAGTGCTGGGCAGTGCCGTGACCCAGGAACAGAGTGCTGGGCAGTGAGGTGACCCAGGAACAGAGTGCTGAGCAGTGAGGTGACCCAGGAACAGAGTGCTGGGCAGTGAGGTGACCCAGGAACAGAGTGCTGGGCAGTGCCGTGACCCAGGAACAGAGTGCTGGGCAGTGAGGTGACCCAGGAACAGAGTGCTGGGCAGTGAGGTGACCCAGGAACAGAGTGCTAAGCAGTGAGGTCACCCAGGAACAGAGTGCTGGACAGTGAGGTCACCCAGGAACAGAGTGCTGGGCAGTGCTGTGACCCAGGAACAGAGTGCTGGGCAGTGAGGTGACCCAGGAACAGAGTGCTGGGCAGTGAGGTGACCCAGAAACAGAGTGCTGGGCAGTGAGGTGACCCAGGAACAGAGTGCTGGGCAGTGAGGTGACCCAGGAACAGAGTGCTGGGCAGTGAGGTTACCCAGGAACAGAGTGCTGGACAGTGAGGTGACCCAGGAACAGAGTGCTGGGCAGTGCCGTGACCCAGGAACAGAGTGCTGGGCAGTGCCGTGACCCAAGAACAGAGTGCTGGGCAGTGAGGTGACCCAGGAACAGAGTGCTAAGCAGTGAGGTGACCCAGGAACAGAGTGCTAAGCAGTGAGGTGACCCAGGAACAGAGTGCTGGGCAGTGAGGTGACCCAGGAACAGAGTGCTGGACAGTGCCGTGACCCAGGAACAGAGTGCTGGGCAGTGCCGTGACCCAGGAACAGAGTGCTGGGCAGTGCCGTGACCCAGCAACAGAGTGCTGGGCAGTGCCGTGACCCAGCAACAGAGTGCTGGGGAGTGAGGTGACCCAGGAACAGAGTGCTGGGCAGTGCCGTGACCCAGGAAGAGTTCTGGGCAGTGCCGTGACCCAGGAACAAAGTGCTGGGCAGTGCCGTGACCCAGGAACAGAGTGCTGGGCAGTGCCGTGACCCAGGAACAGAGTGCTGGGCAGTGAGGTGACCCAGGAACAGAGTGCTGGGCAGTGCCGTGACCCAGGAACAGAGTGCTGGGCAGTGCAGAGAACAGGGAACATAGTACTGGGCAGTGCCGTGACCCAGGAACAGAGTGCTGGGCAGTGCCGTGACCCAGGAAGAGTGCTGGGCAGTGCCGTGACCCAGGAAGAGTGCTGGGCAGTGCCGTGACCCAGGAACAAAGTGCTGGGCAGTGCCGTGACCCAGGAACAGAGTGCTGGGCAGTGAGGTGACCCAGGAACAGAGTGCTGGGCAGTGCTGTGACCCAGGAACAGAGTGCTGGGCAGTGCCGTGACTCAGGAAGAGTGCTGGGTCAGGGCGCCCCTATCCCTTGCACAAAAAATTGCGCCCAGGGCAGCCTCTCCTCCTGCCCAGCCCTGATTGTAAGAAACCTGGATGACATTTGTCCAACCCCCCGTGCCTAAAACATGTCAGATTCTCCGAATGGAAGTTTATAGCGGGCACAGTGCCGGGCACACACACAGAGGATCGCATTTTATTTACAATGCATATCTGTCCCTCCAACAGGCCTAAAAACTGGCGATTTCGTTATATTATACTTGTATAAAATTAGAAAAAAAAAAACATTCTTGTCTCCTAGATGGCGGGATTAATATGATGTGAGGAATGGATTCGGCTTGTGAAATATTTAGCGCATTGATTAACTCGCAGCGATTCAATTACAGCTTGTGATAGGCTGCGCGGTAAAAGCAGATTGATATTGATTGAAGAAAGATAAAAAAAAAAAAACTAGATTCATCTCAAAGTATCAATAATTTAGATGTCTTCATCTGAGTCACATATTAGGAGATTATTATAATTTCCTTCTGATTTCAGGGAAAATGACAGAATGAAGAGATTCCCGAGAGAATCAATAATACGAGATGGAGAGACTCCGGGGGATGGGGAGATAAAAAGGCAATAGGAATAATACATTCCATTTGTTACTATTGTTTCCTATTAGTAATTCTAATTGTTATTATTTTGTAATAATCTTACAATTTAATTTTTATTATTTTATTTTATTATTTTTATTTGATAGTATTATTGCTGTTATTAACATTTCATAATCTTAATAAGTATCATTATTATTTATGTTGTTGTTGTTATTATTACGATATATATATACACCGTATATACTCGAGTATAAGCCGACACGAATATAACCCGAGGCACCTAATTTTACCACAAAAAACTGGGAAAACGTATTGACTCGAGTATAAGCCTAGGGTGGGAAATGCAGCAGCTACTGTAAGTTGGAAAAGAGGGTCGACGCCCATTTGCAGCCTCACTGTGTCCGTCTGCAGCCTCACTTTGACCATCTGCAGCCTCACTGTGTCAATCGGCAGCCTTACTGTGCCCATTTGCAGTCTCACTGTGCCTCACTGTGTCCATCTGCAGCCTCACTGTGCCCATTTGCAGCCTCACTGTGCCCATCTGCAGCCTCACTGTGCCCATTTGCAGCCTTACTGTGCCCATTTGTAGCCTCACTGTGCCCATTTATAGCCTCACTGTGCCCATTTGTATCCTCACTGTGCCCATTTGCAGCCTCACTGTGTCCATCTGCAGCCTAACTGTGCCCATTTGTAGCCTCACTGTGCCCATTTATAGCCTCACTGTGCCCATTTGTATCCTCACTGTGCCCATTTTCCGCATCACTGTGCCCATTTTCCGCCTCACTGTGCCCATTTGCAGCCTCAGTGTGCCCATTTGTAGCCTCACTGTCCCCATTTGCAGCCTCACTGTGCCCATTTGCAGCTTCACTGTGCCCATTTGCAGCCTCACTGTGCCCATTTGCTGCCTCACTGTGCCCATTTACACCCTCACTGTGTCCATTTGTAGCCTCACTGTGCCCAATATAACCCGAGGCACCTAATTTTACCACAAAAAATGGGAAAACGTATTGACTTGAGTATAAGCCTAGGGTGGGAAATGCAGCAGCTACTGTAAGTGGAAAAGAGGGTCGACGCCCATTTGCAGCCTCACTGTGTCCGTCTGCAGCCTCACTGTGTCCATCTGCAGCCTCACTGTGCCCATTTGCAGCCTCACTGTGCCCATTTTCAGCCTCACTGTGCCCATTTGTAGCCTCACTGTGCCCATTTGCAGCCTCACTGTGCCCATCTGCAGCCTCACTGTGCCCATTTGCAGCCTCACTGTGCCCATTTGTAGCCTCACTGTGCCCATTTATAGCCTCACTGTGCCCATTTGCTGCCTCACTGTGCCCATTTGCTGCCTCACTGTGCCCATTTGCACCCTCACTGTGTCCATTTGTAGCCTCACTGTGCTCATTTGCAGCATCACTTTGCCCATTTGTATCCTCACTGTGCCCATTTGTACCCTCACTGTGCCCATTTGTATCCTCACTGTGCCCATTTGTAGCCTCACTATGTAGCTGCAGGCATCATTCAGATATCACCGCACAAAGTCGAGTACGTCCTCGGTTGTCAAGTGGTTAATAGACATCTGTGCAATAACCCGCACAGATGTCTGTCAAATGGCCGCAGAACTCGCACTGAAATGCGGGTTTGAAATCGTGCAAGTTCAGCTGAACTTGCAAGATTTCAGACCTGCGCTTAGTGTGAACATGGGCTCAAAGGGAGTGCTCCTTATTCTCAGCTTGTTACCTGTATAAAAGACACCTGTCCACAGAAGCAATCAATAAATCAGATTCCAATCTCTCCACTAAGACCAAATATCTGTCCAAGGATGTCGGGGACAAGATTTTTAGACCTACACAAGGCTGGAATGGGCTACAAGACCATCGCCAAGTAGCTGTCCCCCCCCCCTAGATTTCAATTGCACCCCCACCCGCTATCACAATTGTAAAATAATGCGTCAGTTTGGGGCTCCAGCCACATGGCCACATTACTCATTCACAGAGTCCTGTGAATAAAAAAACGACAACTTCTGGCAGCCATTGTGGCTGTTGGTTGTAGTTCTCAATAAACTATCAGGGTGCTAAAGAGTGCTCTAGGTAGTTCATTGATGCTTCCAGGGAATCAGTAATGACCTGCCTGTATGGGCAATCTGCAGGAGCCTGAGATTGTACCTGTTGTTGTAATATTAATATATATGTGTAGGTATGTATGGCACAATATATTGTATTGCATTACCATATTGACCAGGAATTCAGTTGAACTGTCCAAGCCAGCTGAATTCTAACATATCAAAAGATACAGAAGACCCTTAGATGTGTTAATCTTATGCAAGACTACCTAGGTGTGTGAGATGGCCTGGTAACCTCAAAGGATTAATGGTTTACATACATAAGGAAGTATTTATTGATGGTAATTAGACTTGAGGGGGGTATTCATTCAGGGAAACATTTGGTTGACCTGGAAGAACCCCTCCCTCCAGTGTGAGACCAGTATTGGAGACATTCAAGCTGGCATTCAGTCAGTCTTGTCACTGAGAATATTCTCTGTATATTCTCTGTATGAATATGGCACAGGTCTAGGAAAAGATGAGACTTTGAATTACTCTGTTGGATTTGTATCATCTGTGGAGTTTGGACTTTGTTCTGTATTGGAAATCAAATAAATGCACTCTCTGGAGAGCCTTGTGTGTTGCTGCGGAACAACCTAATTTATAGTCATCATACTAACACCTAAATATCAATTATCTGATCGGACTCCACTATACATTTCTATCACTACATTGGTGCCGTGACCTGGATAGTGTCACGACATTTCTATCACTACATTGGTGCCGTGACCCGGATAGTGTCACGACATTTCTATCACTACATTGGTGCCGTGACCCGGATAGTGTCACGACATTTCTATCACTACACCTGTGATCTACTGATCGTGGGTACAATGCTTTGCAGGCTCCTTGTTAAAAAATAACTGTAACGGCACCCCAAATGGGAAAGGGATTAAAGCCGTTTAGGATATTCCATTCCCGAACACAAGGCAGCTACCGATACGCCCCAATCCGGTGAACACGACCCTTAAGAATTCCCCCATTAACGAGACACACAGCTCTGTTTGAGGTTCAACAGGAATAGCCCTTTATTGAGAAATACAGCTCGTATATACACTTTAGGATACTGCAGTAATCAAATGAACAATGACCCAACTCCATCCACAACGTTTACCTAATGAGCCCCAACACACATCCTCATCAATACATCTTTTAACAGACATCCTGACTCCTGACCAAATTTACATGAGCTAATTAACTACAGCTGATGAATCATACACCTGACCTTTAGGCTGTCTGTTAACTTACAATACACATTTATCATCAATAGACCTTCACACAATACACATTATCACAGTAGCAGACTTAATTACCACAATAGACAATAGAATGCAATCACACCCCACCTCATCACAGCAAGCTTTATAGTACACAACAGCCAACACACAATATATATACAATATATACAATGTATACCGCATTAAATCTGACTAGCACAGATCATAGTGGGGTTCTCATTCACCCTGTGCCCCTATTAGAGACACAGGGTGATCTACACATAAGAGGCATCGTGGAAGCTGAAACAGGTGTATCTCATACTTTCCAAGAGCTTCTGTGTCCCACGGGCCCTCCCGTTACAATAACAAATGCCCATTTTTTACCTGCAAAAAGGTGAACTTATCCTTTAAAAAACACACTGGAAATCATGAGATGTGAACCAGCCCTTAAAAGCCATCCCTGAGCTGCAGTCATTGACTTTGCCTAGGTTGTGATTGTAACGGTATGGCCCATGGGACCCAGAGGCTCTTGAAGGATGTGGGGTACTCCTGTGTCAGCTTCACCAATAACTCTTGTGTCTAGGGTCATCCTATGTCCACTAGGGGCATAGGATGACTGAGAACTGATATAATGGATTACATGAGATGGGACAGTAATGATAATTCATGTATTGCAGGATATCTTGAAATATTACAGGTGGTTAATTCTGACCCCAACAGGTCAATAGGAGAGTGACTCATTCATGTGGGGACACATACTGTTGATGTGTTAATTGAGTCTGGCTCCTAAGATATTTCATTGTGTGAAAGTCTATTGATGATCGATGTGTTGGGGGTTGGCAGTCTGAAAGGTCAGATGGCTGACTTTTCAGCTGTAGTGGATTAGCATGTCAATTACGTCTACAAAGGAATGTGTATTGTGTATCAGGTAAGAACAGCCTTATCGCGGAGTCAGAACGTCAGGGTAAATGACTAGTAATTAGTTCATGTAGATTATCTGAATGACATTATCTAAAGGAATGTGTATTGAGCACCCATTGTGTCATGTTGTGGGTGGAGTTAAGCCATTTTTTCTTGGGGCTTCTAACTGTATATAACAAACCTGAGTTTTACCATTAAACGATTCTATCTGTTTGGAACCAGAGAACAGAGCTGTGTTTAGTTATTCTGGGGGAAAATCCAATGGGTCCTGTCTGCTGGATTGTGGAGTGTCGATAAGCTGTCGTGGGTTGGTGGAATGGAATATCGTAATGGCGTTAACCCCTGACCGTTACAGTGATGATGCCATTTTACTGCTGCAGGCTTAGGGTGTTTTCTCAGTCTCCTCTCTACAGAAAGCGGAAAGGTCTGGTGTCCCCAGTAACACACTTCCATCCCTGTAACATATAGTCAAACAAAGGATTCGCCCCGGGACTTTAAATGAAGTGGGTACCGTTTCCGCCAGTAAGAATAACAGTAGTTATTACAGTATATAGTTTATTCCAATAAAATTGTTTACATGCATAGATAACACCAACAGTTGCCAAATAAAAAGATACATATACAAGAAATATTGGTCCATAAATGTAGTAACAGTCAGAGTACACGGGCATCATACTACCCGACTAGTTTTGTGAGATCCAGCTCGCTCTTCAGGAGTGTGCAACACTGCACCTAGGATGAAAATATATATATATATGTATGTTTGGCAATATGGCACAGTATTGGTTGTAAAGGCACAGGGTAGGAGGGGTTGTGGGTCCCCATACTCACCACTGAGCTTGACCATGGCTACAGGTATGCGGCCTCAAGACGGCGGCAGCAGGTTGTAGCAGGTGCCTCACCCGGGAGCTGAGGGGGCGGAGTCAGAATGGGACCCCACCAGGGGCCAAACAGAGAGCAGGCATGGCATAGGTGTAGTGATGTATCCATAGAGACCTCGTTAGTCCATAAAAAGTATAGGCTGTGAACATAAGTATGTTTGTCAGGCATCTAAAGTAGTAAAGTAGAATCAATAAGTATATGTATGAATGAAAGGCCTGGGCCAAAGGTGGTAGCGACATGGAGTCCCCCCCCCCCCCCCCAGTGGTCTGACTTCAACTATGATACTTTGTAGCAAATCCCAAGGTGAGAGGCTGCCGATACAAGAAATTATACAATAAATGATACAATGGTACAAGAAATTATACAAAAAAATATATAATGGTACAAGAAATGATACAAGAAATTATACAAGAAATTATACAATGGTACAAGAAATTATACAATGGTTAAAAAAATGATACAATGGTACAATACATGATACAATAAAACAAGACATGATACAAAAAATGATACAATGGTACAAGACATGATACAAAAAATGATACAATGGTACAAGAAATTATACAATTGTACAAGAAATTTTACAAGAAATTATAAATAAATTATACAATGATACAATAAATGATACAATGGTTAAAAAAATATATACAATGGTACAATACATGATACAATAAAACAAGAGATGATACAAGAAATGATACAATGGTACAAGAAATGATACAATGGTACAAGAAATGATACAATGGTTCAAAAACTGATACAATGGTACAATACATGATACAATGATACAAGAAATGATACAATAAATGACACAATGGTACAATAAATAATACAATGATACAAGAAATGATACAATGGTACAATAAATGATACAATAAAAAAATGGTACAATATATGATACAAAAAAATATACAATGGTACAAGATATTATACAATAAATAACACAATTATACAAGGAATTATACAATGGTACAAGAAATTATACAATGGTACAAGACATGATACAAGAAATAATACAATGGTACAAGAAATGATACAATAAATGACACAATGATACAAGAAATGACACAATGATACAAGAAATGACACAATAATACAAGAAATGATACAATAAATAACACAATGATACAAGAAATTATACAATTATACAAGAAATTATACAATAAATAACACAATGATACAAGAAATTATACAATTATACAAGGAATTATACAATAAATAACACAATGATACAAGAAATGATACAATAAATAACACAATGATACAATAAATGATACAATAAATGATACAATGATACAAGAAATTATACAATGGTACAAGAAATTATACAATAAATGACACAATGATACAGGAAATGAAACAAGAAATGATACAATGGCACAAGAAATGATAAAGTTTCTTATGTTAAAAAACACATGTATAGTCTGACAAAGATTCAAACTGTGCAATGCAGAGTAGGTTGTTAATTATATTTCCCCCCAGGCCTGGTCAGGTCTCGCTCCTCCAACTCTATATTGCAGGTCATCCCCAGTGTGGATTTCTCAGGTTTTTTCCTTACAGATCAGACAGCCGGAGGGTCAGCGCGCGTCATTGAGGTTAATGGCTGTCACTGAAGGTCATGTGACACAAGACTGATAATCAATATACAAGACCTAATCAGGCAGGTGAAGTGTCAGGGATGGCACGGGGTTAATCAGGAGGTTATCCGGCATTAGATAAGTCTTCTCCCTGCTGTCATTTTGCCTAGTAATGTGCTGGTGACAGCGCCCAATTCTGCGGATGGAGGGGCGGGACTGGCCAGAGCGCTCTGTGCTTTTTCAGAGTCATGAAAACAATTCCAGTCTTTCCTTCCATTTCCAAGGCTCAGGACGTTTACACTGAGACATGGGCCTACCATTGTACTGGGCGCCAGTCGAGCATTTTATTTGTCCCAAATGGCCCTTAGAAATACAGAGGCTATGCACGCCACTGCAAATGGTGGGTGTGGCCTTATTGCGCTAAGAGTGCAGATCAGCATCTGTACCCCCTTGCATTTGAAGCCAGAGTCTGTACCCCCCCTTACATTAGTGGCCATTACATTGGTGGTCAGTTTCTGAGCCCCCCCCCGCATTGATGGTCAGTCTCTGTACCCCCTTGCATTTGAAGCCAGAGTCTGTACCCCCCTTACATTGGTGGTCAGTTTCTGAGCCCCCCCCCCGCATTGATGGTCAGTCTCTGTACCCCCTTACATTAGTGGCCAGTGTCTGTACCCCCCCTTACATTGGTGGCCAGTGTCTGTACCCCCCTTACATTGGTGGCCAGTGTCTGTACCCCCCTTACATTGGTGGCCAGTGTCTGTACCCTCCTTACATTGGTGGCCAGTGTCTGTACCCCCCTTACATTGGTGGCCAGTGTCTGTACCCCCCTTACATTGGTGGCCAGTGTCTGTACCCCCCTTACATTGGTGGCCAATGTCTACTCCCCTCCATTGGTGACCAGTGCCTGTACTTTCATTACATTGGTGGCCAGTGCCTGTACTTTTATTACATTGGTGGTCAGTGCCTGTACTTTTATTACATTGGTGGCCAGTGCCTGTACTTTTATTACATTGGTGGCCAGTGCCTGTACTTTCATTACATTGGTGGCCAGTGCCTGTACTTTCATTACATTGGAGGCCAGTGCCTGTACTTTCATTACATTGGAGGCCAGTGCCTGTACTTTCATTACATTGGTGGCCAGTGCCTGTACATTTATTACATTGGTGACCAGTGCCTGTACTTTTATTACATTGGTGACCAGTGCCTGTACTCCCCTTACATTGGTGGCCAGTGTCTGTACTTTCATTACATTGGTGGCCAGTGCCTGTACTTTCATTACATTGGTGGTCAGTGCCTGTACTTTCATTACATTGGTGGTCAGTGCCTGTACTTTTATTACATTGGTGGCCAGTGCCTGTACTTTCATTACATTGGTGGTCAGTGCCTGTACTTTTATTACATTGGTGGCCAGTGTCTGTACTTTTATTACATTGGTGGCCAGTGCCTGTACTTTCATTACATTGGTGGCCAGTGCCTGTACTTTCATTACATTGGTGGTCAGTGCCTGTACTTTTATTACATTGGTGGCCAGTGCCTGTACTTTCATTACATTGGTGGTCAGTGCCTGTACTTTCATTACATTGGTGGCCAGTGCCTGTACATTTATTACATTGGTGACCAGTGCCTGTACATTTATTACATTGGTGACCAGTGCCTGTACTTTTATTACATTGGTGGCCAGTGCCTGTACTTTTATTACATTGGTGGCCAGTGCCTGTACTTTCATTACATTGGTGGCCAGTGCCTGTACTTTCATTACATTGGTGGCCAGTGCCTGTACTTGCATTACATTGGTGGCCAGTGCCTGTACTTTCATTACATTGGTGGCCAGTGCCTGTACTTTCATTACATTGGTGGCCAGTGTCTGTACTCCCCTTACATTGGTGACCAGTGCCTGTACATTTATTACATTGGTGACCAGTGCCTGTACTTTTATTACATTGGTGGCCAGTGCCTGTACTCCCCTTACATTGGTGGCCAGTGCCTGTACTTTTATTACATTGGTGGCCAGTGCCTGTACTTTCATTGCATTGGTGGCCAGTGCCTGTACTTGCATTACATTGGTGGCCAGTGCCTGTACTTTCATTACATTGGTGGCCAGTGCCTGTACATTTATTACATTGGTGGCCAGTGCCTGTACATTTATTACATTGGTGGCCAGTGCCTGTACTTTTATTACATTGGTGGCCAGTGCCTGTACTTTCATTACATTGGTGGCCAGTGCCTGTACTTTCATTACATTGGTGGCCAGTGCCTGTACTTGCATTACATTGGTGGCCAGTGCCTGTACTTTCATTACATTGGTGGCCAGTGCCTGTACTTTCATTACATTGGTGGCCAGTGTCTGTACTCCCCTTACATTGGTGACCAGTGCCTGTACTTTTATTACATGGGTGGCCAGTGCCTGTACATTTATTACATTGGTGACCAGTGCCTGTACTTTTATTACATTGGTGGCCAGTGCCTGTACTCCCCTTACATTGGTGGCCAGTGCCTGTACTTTTATTACATTGGTGGCCAGTGCCTGTACTTTCATTGCATTGGTGGCCAGTGCCTGTACTTTCATTACATTGGTGGCCAGTGCCTGTACATTTATTACATTGGTGGCCAGTGCCTGTACATTTATTACATTGGTGGCCAGTGCCTGTACTTTTATTACATTGGTGGCCAGTGCCTGTACATTTATTACATTGGTGGCCAGTGCCTGTACTTTCATTACATTGGTGGCCAGTGTCTGTACTCCCCTTACATTGGTGGCCAGTGTCTGTACTCCCCTTACATTGGTGGCCAGTGCCTGTACTTTCTTACATTGGTGGCCAGTGCCTGTACTTTTATTACATTGGTGATCAGTATCTGTACCCCCTTAAATGTACAGGCACTGGCCACCAATGTAATGAAAGTACAGGCACTGGCCACCAATGTAATGAAAGTACAGGCACTGGCCACCAATGTAATGAAAGTACAGGCACTGGCCTCCAATGTAATGAAAGTACAGGCACTGGCCACCAATGTAATGAAAGTACAGGCACTGGCCACTAATGTATTACATCAGATCGATCCATCGGATGGACCGATCGTGTGTACAGGGCATAATAAATAAAACTTTACCTCCCCCGTAACGCAAAACTGATGGCCTATAGGGGGGCTTTTGAAGTGTCACCTATAGAAAATATAGGGTGCTAAGGTATGTCGCCATTTCACGGGGGCACACAAATTGGAGGTTTGGCATGTTGGATATCTAGTGCAAACTCCTCTTGTATATTTGACAAAAATGTGTAATTTATTGTATTTTATTGTATTTGTTTGCATTAAAAATCACTTTAGTGTGTTTTTTTACCGAATTTTTGTGTTTCCTAGACCTCAAGACAGAAAAAAGCGGTCTTACAGTCTTTTCTTTGGGGGGGGGGGGGGGGGGGTAGAGGGCGCTTCAGAATTATCTGCCTATAGGCAGGGCTGGTGCAAGGATTTTTGACACCCTAGGCGAAACCTTATTTTGCAGCCCCTTGGCTCCACCCCTGACCCCACCCCCTTTCCCCTGCCCATGTAAGCCCCACCTTTTTAACGAAGCGCCCATCAAATGCAGCCCACCAGCACCCATCAATGCAGCCTAAACAGTGCCATCAATGCAGCCTCAACAGCACCATCAAAGCAGCCTCACCAGCGCCATCAATGCAGCCTCACCAGCGCCATCAATTCAGCCTCACCAGCGCCCATCAAATGCAGCCTCACCAGCGCCCATCAAATGCAGCCTCACCAGCGCCATCAATGCAGCCTCAACAGCGCCCATCAAAGCAGCCTCACCAGCACCCATCAATGCAGCCTCACCAGCACCCATCAAATGCAGCCTCACCAGCACCCATCAAATGCAGCCTCACCAGCGCCCATCAAATGCAGCCTCACCAGCACCCATCAAATGCAGCCTCACCAGCGCCCATCAAATGCAGCCTCACCAGCACCCATCAAATGCAGTTTCTCCAGTGCCCATCAATTGCAGCCTCACCAGTGCCCATTACATGTAGCCTCACCAGCACCTATCAATGCAGCCTTACCAGCTCCCATCAAATGCAGTCTTACCATTGCCCAACACACGTAGACTCACCAGGACCCATCAAATGCAGCCTACCAGTGCCCATCAGTGAATGTTTGCTTGCTTCCATTCATTCGGGAGTCGGGACACAGGCACAGTCCTCCACCGCCTCTGCGCCTCTGACACTATGTGCGGACGGAGTGGGGGCTGCCTGCTGATTCTGAGACTTAGTTGCTTGCTGCAGAGAGAAGAGAGTAGGAACCCCAGTGGCCTAGTTTGCCTAGTGGTAGCACCGGCCCTGCCTATAGGCTCCTGAGATGTAAATCTGGCCATGACTTCATTGTCTGTGAATCAGTAGCACAGGTCCCTGGAAGTTTTGGGTAACATTTGGGTCCTGAATATTTAATTTTGGGACACCATATTGTAGCCGGCTGCTCTGTGTTCATGAAGACGCTTTCCTGCAGCTCCTGCTGTCTGGCTGTGACCTCTGTACAAAAGATACAAACACACTAAAAGGATTTCAGATGTTACGAGCCAAAGGTTCGCCGCAGTTTGACTCCAAAATGTCTCCCCGGTGGCTGCACTGCCGACTCCGCCAAATATCCAGCAATGAGAGCTCAGGGTCGCACACGGCGCTGCGGCTCGGGGAAGGAAACGGCTTACTCTGGCACAGAGGATTTGTATCATGCATAGAGAAGGGATGGAGAACAAGAAATGATAGTCACATGTATGATGACTGCGAATTGCAGACAATTTTGTAGAATTTGAGCCTGAAGATCTGAGTGGCTGAATTCACGGCAAATAGTAATTTACAAATAAAAGAGGTTTGTGTAACAGTGACTGGAGATATGAGATGGCAGTCAGAAGATCCTGTCCCCGAGATCTACAGGTGATACTCGAAAAAATAGAATTTCGAGCAAAAGTTCATTTATTTCACTAATGCAAATTAACCACTTAAGCCCCGGACCAATATGCTTCTAAATGACCCAAGGGGTTTTTACAATTCGGCACTGCGTCGCTTTAACAGACAACTGCGCAGTCGTGCGACGTGGCTCCCAAACAAAATTAGCGTCCATTTTTCCCCACAAATAGAGCTTTCTTTTGGTGGTATTTGATCACCTCTGCGGTTTTAATTTTTTGCGCTATAAACAAAAATAGAGCGACAATTTTGAAAAAAATGCAATATTTTTTACTTTTTGCTATAATAAATATCCCCAAAAATATATAAAAAAAAAAATTTCCTCAGTTTAGGCCGATACGTATTCTTCTACCTATTTTTGGTAAAAAAAAAGCGTTTATCGATTGGTTTGCGCAAAATTTTTAGCGTTTACAAAATAGGGGATAGTTTTATTGCATTTTTATAAAAAAAATTTTTTTTTACTACTAATGGCGGCGATCAGCGATTTTTTTCGTGACTGCGACATTATGGCGGACACTTCGGACAATTTTGACACATTTTTGGGACCATTGTCATTTTCACAGCAAAAAATGCATTTAAATTGCACTGTTTATTGTGAAAATGACAGTTGCAGTTTGGGAGTTAACCACAGGGGGCGCTGTAGGAGTTAGGGTTCACCTAGTGTGTGTTTACAACTGTAGGGGGGTGTGGCTGTAGGTCTGACGTCATCGATCGAGTCTCCCTATAAAAGGGATCACACGATCGATGCAGCCGCCACAGTGAAGCACAGGGAAGCCGTGTTTACAAATTTGAAACCCCCAGCATGAACCCGTTAGATCTAAGGGTGTGACCCCATGGATTTCACAGATCTATGCTGGGACCTGTAGTTCTTCACTAGTTTGGGGGGGGGGTCACATCTTAAGCTCTGAGGGGTTCATGCTGGGACCTGTCAATTTCATTCCGGGACACTGTATTGTCCCAGAGTGAAGGTGCCCGGGACAGACCTGCAGAATGTGGGACTGTCCCGGGCAATCCAGGACACGTGGTCACCCTAGTCTAGGGGTAGATGATGAGAGTAGCAATGATGGAATGTCCACACAGCAGGTGTCTTTTCTTGTGCTTTTATTTTGCCCAACACGGCAAACGATAAAACTTGAGGTAGAGAGTGAAGAAGTAGTAAGAGAAGGAAAAGCAGATCCAGGCGTAAACGGTGTGGAAACAATCCTGGTTTCCGACAACACTTTGCTTTCGTCGCCACTCTAGCCAGAGTGGGTATAGTGTACCTGGACTGGCCTCTCACACCGACCTGGCAGCAGGGGCGGACTGACCATTGAGGCACCCGGGCACTGCCCGAGGGCCCCATGCCACTAGGGGGCCCCATCAGGGTTGCCAGACTCAGTAAAACCAGGGACAGTATGTAAAAATCTGTGTTTTTTTTTACATCTGTCCCTGATATGTCCAAAACCGACATGCTTTTGATGTGAAAATCCTGAGATTGCCCCGTCTCTGTAATGCCTCCTGGCTTGGTGGCCATCTGTAAGCCCGGGGCCCCATAAGCTTCTATTGCCCGGGGGCCCCATGAGTTGTCAGTCCACCCCTGGTTTCATGCGATCAGCAGCTAAAGTTGCATGAAGATTAGGGTGACCACATTTCCAAACTACCAAACTACGTGGTCACCTTGAATTAAAGATACACCCATATACGTTCAGAAAACATTTCAGACTTTATTCTTATCATTGCCCGTCCTACACCTGATCACATTTCTGCCGCCACTTTGTAATGTCAGCCCCGTATCCAGCGACCTCCAGGGTACGTTCAGCTCTTGGCGCTCGCGGTGCATATTTCTTCCTGAAAAATGAAAGGCCATGTTGTAAACCTGGATGGGAAGAGATTTTATGTAAGTGCAGTTAATTTCTCTTAAATGACTAAAAATCAAGACATTAATCCTGAGCACCGACACCTTGCAAATGGCCGCAGGCTGACAGGAAGGTCAGGGAATTATTGGTTGAGCTGCCACACGCTCTGTAATAAAGTGAACTTCAAATTTGCGCATATTCTATCAAACACTCCAACGCACAATAATGATGTGCAGACCGCTATAACTCATAATAACAACCAATCAGCTCCCACCGTCCTTCAGAGAAAAGAATAGTGATCAATTGCTATGGATTACCAGTTTTCCAGGTCTTGGAAATTATACTACTTAGAGCATTTTTTGTGTATTTTGCAGTGTGAACAAGTCTCTTGTTATCATGGTACAGTTCCCTCCTGCCAACTGAAACACGTGCAGCAGGTTGAAGAAGACTCCAATGGAATTTTGGCCTTAAGGGGGCTGTTTTCAGGGCCGCTGTTAGGCCAGTACAACTGGCCCTGTTGTACCGGGCCCGGCCAGCAGGGGGTCCCGGGCAACCTGAACAGAGAACTGATTAATGTAAAAAAATAAATCCTCCAGCCACCATGACGAACATCGTCTTTCTGAGGGTGGCACTATCTGCAGCACAATATGGCATCTAAGAAGGGGCCAGGGACGGAGACAGGGGTGGGGCTGAAGGAGAGACCAGGGCGGGACCAGGGGTGGAGCTGAAGGAGGCCCCGTCAGGTAGACTGTACAGGGCCCCATGATTTCTATCAGCGGCCCTGGCTGTTTTGCCTGTCAAGGGGTTTGATTTTTGTCCATTCATTCCTTAAATGTATGCAGCTCAGACCAGGGTTGCTGATAAGGGGGTAGCACCAGCCCTCCTGTACTGGGCCCAGGCCCCATAAGTTCAAAATGGGGGCCCAGAGCAGCAGGAGTGGGTGTATTTACTGAAACCAATCCCTCTGTGGCCCTACCTGTGTTTACTATGCTTCAGTTTGTGAGCGAACAGGGAACCTCTGTATAGAGCACTTCCTGTTCATTCAATCCGCACCTAGCACTGCAGAGAAAGGATTGAGAATGAGTCCTCAACCTTCTTCTCTGTCTCAAAAGTGAAACGTTGGGTGTCTGTTTAGACCCCTGATATTTCAACCAACCCCCACAGGGCTGTTCAAAAATGTAAAATTAACCACTTCCCGCCCAAGGACATCATATGACGTCCTGGACTTTCAGTGGGGATATCTGAATGATGCCTGCAGCTACAGGCATCATTCAGATATCCATCTCTTGAGCCGGCGATTCTGTGCACCATAAGAATGATCATAGTGGCAGTTCCACCACTTGATCGTTCTTATAGGTGACGGGAGGGGATGTCCCCCCCCTCCCGCCGCCATCTGGTGCTTCTCCGGGCTCTCCCGTGCCATCGGAGACCCGGAGAAACGATCTACTGGCGCCGGATGGGAGGCATAGAGATGACTGGTGACCAGATGGTCACCAGTCATCTCTATGATCGTCGGAGGTCCAGGTGTGATGTTTTGACGTCACGCCCGGGTACCAGAATGTAAACAAAGCCGCAATCGCGGCTGAAAGCATTAGATCTGTGAATTTTTTTCACAATCTCATGCTTTCCAGCCTGGAGGAGAGATGTGAGGGTCTTATTGACCCCACTTCTCTCCATAAAGAGTACCTGTCACAAACCATTCCTATTACAAGGGATGTTTACATTCCTTGTAATAGGAATAAAAGTGATCTGTGTGACTGGCTGGGCAGGGTGACAGACGGACAACAACACTCAGCAGTCCTTATGTGGGTACCGCTACATACAGTAGGTCTAATTCAGATACCTAAACGATTCGTATTACAGTAAGAAAAAATACTTATTTATGTATTACTGTAATGAATACAGCATTGCATTGCATGAAATTATATATTCTATATCTCCCCTGAGTTGAACTGTAAGGTGAGAAATCTTTTAAAGACAATTCTTAAAGTATCTTAAGGTCGGTGTCACGTCACTGCATTGTACAAAGTCATCAAAGGCGCCATTTCATTTGGGAGAGTGTCGGCAAGTGACATTCATCCCGGCACATCAAGGGGGGGGGGACACGCTGTACATAAGATGCATATCTTCTTCATCTGCCACATAAGGTTGTCCCCGGCAGATGTCTGTCAGTCCCCGGATCACCGAATGTGACGCCATCTATCACACAGCGGCGATGGAAAGGTCAGAGGAGAAAATCAAAGAGTCTGGTGACAGCCGAGGGACTTTCCCATTTGCTGCGCTCTTTGTAAACCATCGACCATGAAATTGTCCCCTTCGCCTGTAAACAATGTTTGACGAATTATTTCATTTTTATGCCATCTTTTTACAGTTGAACTGTGTTTCCTCTGTCCACCTACATAGCAGATAGATAGATATGGATGGTAAGATAGATAGATAGAAAGATAGATAGATAGATAGATAGATAGATAGATAGATAGATAGATAGATAGATAGATAGATAGATAGATAGATAGAAGTAAGATAAATAGATAGATAGATGTATGGGTGGATGGGTAGTTGGATGGACGGAGGGATTGATGTATAAGTGGATGGGTAGTTGGATGGATGGATGGATTGATGTATGGGTGGATGGGTAGTTGGATGGAAGGAGGGATTGATGTATAGGTGGATGGGTAGTTGGATTGATGGAAGGATTGATGTATGGGTGGATGGGTAATTGGATAGACGGAGGGATTGATATATGGGTGGATGGATAGTTGTATGGATGGAGGGATTGATATATGGGTGGATGGGTAGTTGGATAGACGGAGGGATTGATGTATGGGTGGATGGGTAGTTGGATGGATGGAAGGATTGATGTATGGGTGGATGGGTAGTTGGATTGGTGGGTTGATGTATGGGTGGATGGGTAGTTGGATGGATGGAGGGATTGATGTATGAGTGGATAGGTAGTTGGATGGATAGATTGATGTATCAGTGGATGAGTAGTTGGATTGGTGGATGATGTATGGGTGGATGGGTAGTTGGATTGGTGGATTGATGTATGGGTGGATGGGTAGTTGGATTGATGGAAGGATTGATGTATGGGTGGATGGGTAGTTGGATGGATGGAGGGATTGATGTATGGGTGGATGGACGGAGGTATTGATGTATGGGTGGATGGGTAGTTGTATTGATGGAAGGATTGATGTTTGGGTGGATCGGTAGTTGGATAGATGGAGGGATTGATGTATGGGTGGATGGGTAGTTGGATGAATGGAAGGATTGATGTATGGGTGGATGGGTAGTTGGATGGATGGATTGATGTATGGGTGGATGGGTAGTTGGATGGATGGATTGATGTATCAGTGGATGAGTAGTTGGATTGGTGGATTGATGTATGGGTGGATGGGTATTTGGATTGGTGGATTGATGTATGGGTGGATGGATAGTTGCATTGGTGGATTGATGTATGGGTGGATAGGTAGTTGGATGGATGGATTGATGTATCAGTGGATGAGTAGTTGGATTGGTGGATTGATGTATGGGTGGATGAGTAGTTGGATTGGTGGATTGATGTATGGGTGGATGGGTAATTGGATTGGTGGATTGATGTATGGGTGGATGGGTAGTTGGATGGATGGAGGGATTGATGTATGGGTGGATGGATAGTTAGATGGACGGAGGGATTGATGTATGGGTGGATGGGTAGTTGGATTGATGGAAGGATTGATGTATGGGTGGATAGGTAGTTGGATGGATTGGTGGATTGATGTATGGGTGGATAGGTAGTTGGATGGATAGATTGATGTATCAGTGGATGAGTAGTTGGATTGGTGGATTGATGTATGGGTGGATGGGTAGTTGGATTGGTGGATTGATGTATGTGTGGATGGGTAGTTGGATTGATGGAAGTATTGATGTATGGGTGGATGGGTAGTTGGATGGATGGAGGGATTGATGTACAGTATGGGTGGATGGGTAGTTGGATTGATGGAAGGATTGATGTATGGGTGGATGGGTAGTTGAATGGATGGAGGGATTGATGTATGGGTGGATGGGTAGTTGGATTGATGGAAGGATTGATGTATGGGTGGATGGGTAGTTGGATTGATGGAAGGATTGATGTATGGGTGGATGGGTAGTTGGATTGATGGAAGGATTGATGTATTGGTGGATGGGTAGTTGGATGGACGGATGGATTGATGTATGGGTGGATAGGTAGTTGGATGGATGGGTTGATGTATCAGTGGATGAGTAGTCGGATTGATGTATGGGTGGATGGGTAGTTGGATGGATGGAGGGATTGATGTATGGGTGGATGGGTAGTTGGATTGATGGAAGGATTGATGTATGGGTGGATGGGTAGTTGGATTGATGGAAGGATTGATGTATGGGTGGATGGGTAGTTGGATTGATGGAAGGATTGATGTATTGGTGGATGGGTAGTTGGATGGACGGATGGATTGATGTATGGGTGGATAGGTAGTTGGATGGATGGGTTGATGTATCAGTGGATGAGTAGTCGGATTGATGTATGGGTGGATGGGTAGTTGGATGGATGGTTGGATTAATGAAGCATAGTTGGTTGGATAAATGTAAGTATGGATATATTTATATATAGAGATCTATATAATACATGGATAGATACATTCATATCAGATAGACAAATGTTATTAGGTATCTGGTGGAGACTGTGTGGATGAGGGGGCTCAATCTTGGACCTCCTGTCCTGAAAGTGGGATCAGGGAATACAAAGACATGGAGTAGCACAAGTACCAAAGTAACTGGCAGTACCAGATTTGTCATCTAGGAAAAGCAAAAACAGAAGGTGCACCAGCCTTGCACATTACCTGTGTAAATGATTTTATTGAAGAAATAAAACAAATGCATACTCACAAACAGCATATGATATCAAGCTCTTCGATATCCGCGGTGTCCCGTATTGCCTAGCAGCTGTGCGAGTCCCAGCATGTGGAACACGATGCGTTTCGAAGGTAGAAACGCTCCTCCCCCAAGCCTTGAGGTTTTGAAACGCGTCAATTTCCTTTTATCCAAATCCTTGCCCTGCTGAGTTACTGAAGACTAAAAGTCATTTACTGCTGGAACATATATCTTGAGCGCAGGAGGTTGTTTGTTGGCACCAGATCTGTCAAGGATGACAGGAATGTGGATTACCTGACTAGCCCAGTGGACAGGAACCAGACCCAGTAACACCAGGTACCTGAGCAGGTAATTTGGACTGGATACAAGCAGAGACTGGCAACAAATAGCAGAGGGAATCAACTGAGGACACAGGATTGAAGCTGTGGATTCAAGCCAAGGTTGGTACACCTCCAAACTTTTTGAGATGGGAATGAGGGACACCTATCAGCAAAAGTATGTAGGCATAGGACACGCCCCTTGCCACACCCCCTTAAAGGAGAATTGCACAAAAAACAAGATTGGTTAAATCCAGTGTTTCTCAATTCCAGTCCACAGGCCCCCCCAACAGGTCAGGTTTTCAGGATTTCCATTATTTTGCACAGGTGATTTGATCAGTTTCACTGCCTTAGTAATCACCACATCCGTTTCATCTGAGGGAAATCCTGAAAACCTGACCTGTTGGGGGGGCCTGAGGACTGGAATTGAGAAACACTGGTTAAATCCACAAGTGCTTTTTTACTACTATTGCTTTATATTGGCTTTTGCAATTTACAAATGCAGCAATTTAGTAATCAGATGAAGGGTTTAGTGCTGGAAAACACTTTTTGATAGATAAAAGTGCATTTTTTATGATAGATCAGACCAAAATGAGGGACAAATGAGAAGGAATGAGGGACATTACACCAAATAAGGGACAGTTCCTCGAAATCAGGGACAGTTGGGAGCTATGGGTTGGTAACACCCAGGCAGCAGAGGTATAAGTCAGAAGGCAGTATGCAGAAACAAGTAGGCAGGCCAAGGTCACAACAGGTAAGCAAAATTCCAAGAGCAGGTCACAAGGTAAGCTGGGTCCTATACAGGAAAGCAGAAGAGCAGGACACAAGGTAAGCTGGGTCTTATAAAGGAAAGCAGAAGAGCAGGTCACAAGGTAAGCTGGGTCTTATAAAGGAAAGCAGAAGAGCAGGTCACAAGGTAAGCTGGGTCCTATACAGGAAAGCAGAAGAGCAGGTCACAAGGTAAGCTGGGTCCCATACAGGAAAGCAGAAGATGAGGTCACAAGGTAAGCTGGGTCCTATACAGGAAAGCAGAAGAGCAGGTCACAAGGTAAGCTGGGTCCTATACAGGAAAGCAGAAGAGCAGGTCACAAGGTAAGCTGGGTCCTATACAGGAAAGCAGAAGAGCAGGTCACAAGGTAAGCTGGGTCCTATACAGGAAAGCAGAAGATGAGGTCACAAAGTAAGCTGGGTCCCATACAGGAAAGCAGAAGAGCAGGTCACAAGATAAGCTGGGTCTGAGTGAGTGAGTGAGTGAGAGACTTGTAAAGCGCAACACATGCGAACTGAATCGCCTCTGGGCGCTGTATCCATTTCATGGGTAAGGAACCCCTTGACCTCAGAAGAGATGGGTTTTAATCTTTCTCCTGAAGGCCAAGTGGTCCGCCTCCAGTCGGATGGTGGTTGGTAGTGCATTCCACAGGCGAGGTCCTTGGACTGCAAATCTTCGATCTCCTTTGGACTTGTATCTGGCTTTGGGTATCTGGAGGAGGTTTTGATTGGTGGATCGCAGAATGCGATTGGGGTTATGGGGTTTTATTTTTTCGCATAGATATTGGGGGGCGTTGCCTTGAATACACTTATGTATTAGGCAGAGTGCCTTGAAAGTGATTCTGTCTTTTACTGGCAACCAATGAAGGGATCTCAGTGAAGGTGCGATTGATTCCCATGTTTTTTTTCCAGTCACTAGTCAAGCGGCCGTATTTTGAACGACTTGCAGATGAGTGATTTGGTATTTGGGGAGTCCTAGATAGAGGGCATTTGCGTAGTCGAGTCTGGAATTGATGATTGTTCCCACCACGACTGCAATGTCATCTTTCGGGATAAAGGGCGTGAGTCTGCGTAGTAGGCGCAGCAGATGGTGGGATCCGCTGACTACTGACCCTATTTGTGCATCCATTGTCATGTAGGTATCGAAAATGACTCCGAGACTTTTGACTTTGGTGCTAGGGGTGATAGTTTTACCCAGAATGGGCGGGGGAGTCCATGTTAACGCGGGGTGATTTTTCCGGTTAGCGTGAAACAGGAGAAGTTCTGTTTTCGAACCATTGAGTTTAAGATAACTGTTTGTCATCCAGTTATCTATTAGAGTGAGGCATTTCTCTAGTCCAAGAGAATGATCCTTTTTGTTGCAGATGCGGAAATACAGTTGTGTGTCGTCTGCATAGGAGTGGTAAAGTAACTTCTGGTTACTGATGATTTCAAAGAGAGGGCGAAGATAGATATTAAACAATACGGGCGATAAGGGAGATCCCTGAGGGACTCCGCATGATACCGTACGTTTTTCAGAAGTGAAAGACCCCAGTTTCACTATTTGTGATCGGTTTTCCAAGGAGGAGAACCAGGGTAAAACACCTTCAGCGACTCCGGCTACTTCAGCTAGCCTAGCCAGTAGTAGTCCGTGGTCTACAGTGTCAAAAGCCGCGCTTAGGTCCAGCAGTATCAGGAGACAAGATTCTCCTTCGTCTGCGGCCTCTAGAGCGTCATCCCATATTTTGAGCAGCGCCGTTTCTGTTCCGTGACCCGGACGGAAGCCTGATTGAAACGGATCGAGTAATTTATGGGTGTCTAAATGCAGTTGCAGCTGTTGTACAACTACTTTCTCCATTACCTTGGAGAAGACATTTAGAGCTGTTATGGGCCTCCGGTTGTTTGGGTCTTTGGGGTCGAGGGTAGTTTTTTTTAGAATTGGTTTTATTGTACCTTGTTTCAGCAAGGTGGGCACCATGCCCTCCTTGAATGATTGGTTTATGAGCTGCGTGATAGCTGGTGCCAGTATATCGGCACTTTCTTTCAGCAGTTTAGTGGGGATGATATCATTGGGTGCTGTGCTATTACGCAGAGTCCCGAGTGGCATCGATGGAAATGGGTTTTAGAGTGAATTTTGGTGATTGCGGCGGATTTATGTGGGTATTAGGTTTGTGATTTGGGGGGGAGTTGGTGACGGTTCCATTTTGCTGAATACTTTCACGGATTTTTTCAATTTTATTAATGAAATAATCCCTAAAGGAAAGCAGAAGAGCAGGTCACAAGGTAAGCTGGGTCCCATACAGGAAAGCAGAAGAGCAGGTCACAAGGTAAGCTGGGTCCCATACAGGAAAGCAGAAGAGCAGGTCACAAGGTAAGCTGGGTCCCATACAGGAAAGCAGAAAAGCAGGTCACAAGGTAAGCTGGGTCCCATACTGGAAAGCAGAAGAGCAGGTCACAAGGTAAGCTGGGTCCCATACTGGAAAGCAGAAGAGCAGGTCACAAGGTAAGCTGGGTCCCATACTGGAAAGCAGAAGAGCAGGTCACAAGGTAAGCTGGGTCCTATACAGGAAAGCAGAAGAGCAGGTCACAAGGTAAGCTGGGTCCCATACAGGAAAGCAGAAGAGCAGGTCACAAGGTAAGCTGGGTCCTATACAGGAAAGCAGAAGAGCAGGTCACAAGGTAAGCTGGGTCCTATACAGGAAAGCAGAAGAGCAGGTCACAAGGTAAGCTTGGTCCTATACAGGAAAGCAGAAGAGCAGGTCACAAGGTAAGCTGGGTCCTATACAGGAAAGCAGAAGAGCAGGTCACAAGGTAAGCTGGGTCCTATACAGGAAAGCAGAAGAGCAGGTCACAAGGTAAGCTGGGTCCTATACAGGAAAGCAGAAGAGCAGGTCACAAGGTAAGCTTGGTCCTATACAGGAAAGCAGAAGAGCAGGTCACAAGGTAAGCTGGGTCCTATAAAGGAAAGCAGAAGAGCAGATCACAAGGTAAGCCGGGTCCTATACAGGAAAGCAGAAGAGCAGGTCAGGTGAAGGTCACAGGTTAAGAGGTGGTAGCTACAGACCACTCAGCAATCCCTCTGTTAGTTTATATAGGCGGTTTACACCAGTGCCAAGCGTTTACACCAGCGCTGTATCCTGGCCTATGCCAACATGTCCCAGGCCTAGGGCAGCATGTTGCAGGGGTGCAGCACGGAAAGAGTCCCCATTGTTAGTGCAGCGCCGGTCTTATGGGGCAGACTGGGCAGAGAGGCAAATTAGTCTAGTGCCTACACAAAGCAGCCGCACTGCTTCCGGTATGCCATGCCGCAAGGTGGTCATGCTAACAAGCGCATGCTCACTAATGCACATCCACCAGCCGCCCTAAGCACAGGGTCAAGCTCCGTAATAAGTGCACATCCATGTGCCTACACCGATCTTCTTGTACAGGAATGACAGGCGATAATAACAATCACCGCACATTATACATTCATTTCCTTCACGCCATACAACTTCTACAGCTGCAGAACGAAATGGAACTGTCAGGGGTTGCAGGGAGAACAATGTATAAAATATAAGATGCGGTTTGGTGTGGATTGTGTAATATTGTATCAGACGATGAGCAATGTTCCCCGGGTCTTATCGCGGGTTTGGCGGTGGCGATGCTGGTGGGATATCTGAAGATAGTGCGAGATGGATGTCCCTTGCTTGCGCTGCTCTTATTTCCCTATCACTGTGAATACAGAGTACACACCGCTGATAAATCACTGACATGCGACATACTCATAGCGGGAGCGTCGCAGTCCCTCATCACCGAGATTTATTGTGCCGTGTAATCCTGTGAAGCATTACCAAACGGAAAGGATTACATTTATATTTCACAGGAAGTTAATATCTCCGCCACTGCGGCGGTGGGAAGACCTCTGAAGCACATACAGATTTATAAGGTGAGTACGATACGTTGGGTACATTCGGGGGCCACATTCAGGATAGAGCGAAAAGCCGGACGCGCTGGACATCTCTACTGGGACTCCAATTGTGGAGGGGCCCCCAAGCGTTTTAGTGTGGCCAGTTTCAGCTTTTCCGAATAAAAGGAGACCTGTCATTAATGCACAATAAAGGTGTAAGAACCTCAGATTCCTGGCAGAAAGTTCCTGCGTAAAAATGCGAGGGTTGGCTGTATAGTTAATTAGGTAGATTCAGGTACAAGAGCCTACAGTTACGGCGGCGTAGCTTAGCGTGTTTAGGCTACGCCGCCATAAGTTAGCTAGGCAAGTACATGATTCTCAATGTACTTGCCTGCTAATTTACGGCGGCGTAGCCTAAAGCGGGCAGGCGTAAGCGTGCCGAATTCAAATGTGTTGGAGGGGGGCGTGTTGAATGGAAATGAGGCTTGACCTCACGTTTTTTACGTTTTTTTAAAAATGCGCACACGCCGGGCGCCTACATATGCCAGTGTGCATTGCGGCTAAGTACGCCGCACGGGCCTATTGATTTTGACGTGGACGTAAACAACGTAAATCCCGATTCGGGGACGACTTACGCAAACGACGTAAAAAATTTGAATCTCGCGGCGGGAACGGCGGCCATACTTTAACATTGTTATTCCACCTAATAGGTGGAATAACTTTAGGCCTGCTAATGCCTTACGGAAACGGCGTAAATCGACTGCGGCGGCCGGGCGTACGTTCGTGAATCGGCGTATCCACTCATTTACATATTCTACGCCGACCGCAATGGAAGCGCCACCTAGCGGCCATCCGAAATATTACAATCTTACATATGTTTAAGCGTATCTCTGTTTGATACGCTTAAACATAAGTCGGCATAGATTCGGAGTTAGGTCGACTTATCTACTGATAAGTCGGCCTAACTCTACCTGAATCTACCTAAATGTGCGTATTCACTAGTTTTCATGTGTATATGCAGACACCTATAAAAATTCTAGCTTTTCGTGGGGTATATTGTGTGTGCCGGTATGTGGGTAAAAGACGGACCAGCAATGCAGATTTTTGTACAGTTGAACCTCGGATTACGAGCATAATCTGTTCCAGGAGAACGCTCGTAATCCAAAGCACTCGCATATCAAAGCGAGTTTTCCCATTGAAGTCAATGGAAACGAAAATAATTTGTTCCACATTGACTTCAATGGCATGCAATACCGCATGTGGCCAGAGATGGGGGGGGGTGTCGGAGAGCCTTGGAAACGGCCGGAAAGGCCAGAGGATACCTCGGGCTGACCTCAGCAAACCTTGGAAAGACTCCATCCCCGAGGTTTGCCGAAGGTTAGCCGAGCTGTCCTCGGGCCTTTCCGTGCATTTCCAAACGGCATTAGGATTTTTTTTAATACAGTGCTTGTATTGTGAAACGCTCGTTAACCATGTTACTCACAATACGAGGTTCCACTGTAGTTGTCAAAGGTCCTTCCCTCCCAGGTAGTTGTAGAATGTCCTTTCCTCCCAGGTAGTTGTGGAAGTTCCTTGACTGGTGTCAATGGAAGAAGTAGTGCCCTATTATTGGTGTGAGTGAGAGGATAGTGTCCCATTCATAGGTGTGCGCACATGGTGTGCCTGGGCACGCCCTCATCACCCTGTGCAGCGCAGATTCCCCCTACTGCCCTGGCTCCTCTCTCCCCACCCCGCAGTGCTGCCAGCTTCTCTCCCACCGGCTGCTTTCTGCAGGCACACACAGAGGGGGATGTTTTAGTATGAGTGGGGGAAGGGGCCGGTAAATATATAAGCCCCTTCCCTTTCTGAATAAACACAGTGGTTGATCAGTACCGCATGTTTGAGCTTTGGAGTGCACACCCGAATGCAATAGGCTGTGCACACCTTTGGTCCCATTCAGGGCCGTTTGAAGGAATTAGGGGGCCCCAAGCAAAATGGACATGGAGGCCCCCCCCCCCCGTGTGCCAGTGTGCCCATCAATTGTCGCTACTGTGCCCCATCAAATGCTGCCACTGTGCCCATCAATTGCCGCTACTGTGCCCCATCAGATGCTGCCAGTGTGCCCATCAATTGTCGCTACTGTGCCCCATCAAATGCTGCCAGTGTGCCCATCAATTGTCACTACTGTGCCCCATCAGATGCTGCCAGTGTGCCCATCAATTGTTGCTACTGTTCCTTAATTAAATGCTGCCAGTGTGCCCATCAATTGTCGCTACTGTGCCCCATCAGATGCTGCCAGTGTGCCAATCGATTCTCGCTACTGTGCCCCATCAAATGCTGCCAGTGTGCCCATCAATTGTCGCTACTGTGCCCCATCAGATGCTGCCAGTGTGCCCATCAATTCTCGCTACTGTGCCCCATCAAATGCTGCCAGTGTGCCCATCAATTGTTGCTACTGTGCCCCATCAGATGCTGCCAGTGTGCCAATCAATTCTCGCTACTGTGCCCCATCAAATGCTGCCAGTGTGCCCATAAATTGTCGCTACTGTGCCCCATCAAATGCTGCCAGTGTGCCCATCAATTTTCGCTACTGTGCCCCATCAGATGCTGCCAGTGTGTCAATCAATTCCTGCTACTGTGCCCCATCAAATGCTACCAGTGTGCCAATCAATTCTCGCTACTGTGCCCCATCAAATGCTGCCAGTGTGCCCATCAATTGTCGCTACTGTGCCCCATCAAATGCTGTCAGTGTGCCCATCAATTGTCGCTACTGTGCCCCATCAAATGCTGCCAGTGTGCCCACCAATTGCCGCTACTGTTTTTTATTTGCTTTGCTCACCTTTTTATCTGGACTCTCTGTCACTCAGTCTGGTCTGGTGGGGCAAACTTTAGCGCCGGTCTTCTCTTCCTGGTTCCCTGGTCCAGGCAGGCAGTGAGCCGGGCCGCTCGGGCGGGAGGAGGAGGAGCCTGGAGGAGGTCGTGTCGGAGATTTGCGGCCCTGGGCTGCAGCGGAGGTCCTCGGGAAGGGAACAGCTGGCTGAGCCGTGGATCTAAGGCACTGGTCTGGAATGGCAGAATGCCGGTGCCCGCCGCGCTGACACCGCGGAAAGGTCACTGACTGGACTGGAGGACGGAGGGAGGACTCAGAGTCAGCGGTGAGTGCTGCTCTCTCTGCTGGTGCTGCTGCACACTGAGTGAGCACTCAGCGTGCACTTCCTGCCAGTCTGGCCGGGAACAGGACACTGAATCTCCTGTACCGCGCGGTATTTGGCCAGACTGACAGGAGGAAAGAATAGGAGCTCGGCCACGCTACAGCCTGGAAAGAGGAAGTTGGGGGCCCCAGGCCAGCTCGGGGCCCCAAGCAATTGTTTTCTTTGCCTGTCCTGTAGCGACGGGCCTGGTCCCATTGTTGGTTTCCATTGAAGAAACTGTGCCCCATCGTTGGTGTCAGTGGGAGGAATTATGCTGGTATCAATGGAAGGAATATGTGCCTCAACCTCGCTGACAGTGGGAGGAATAGTGACCTAGGGGGCCAGATAAAGGCAAGTAAAGGGCCACATCTGTGAAATAAGGGGGAAAATACTGCGCTAAACCCAAAAAATCAAAAATCAAAAAAGGGAAAGAAAGATAGCTGCTAAAACTCCAACAAACAAAGTCAAAAGCAAAATACAAAAATGAGTGTAGCGCTGACTGATGAGACCAAACATCTGTGCATAGACGCACAAATGATAAACACCACAAGCAAGTCACTGAGTGTCAGTGCCAGGGCGGCATCAGGGGGGTACAGGCAGTGCACCTGCACTAATACAATGAGCATAAATTATGTGCGCCAAGTTCTTGTAGTTGGTTTGTCATAAAAGAGAAGCAAAGCACAACATTCCTGCCAAAGTCGTATCAATAATTCATTAAGCAAAGATGAAATAATACATCAGGAGTAGACGCCGAGATAAAACTATCAATGGGGGTTGAATGATACCTCCGCGTAGGTTTTTTAGGTTTTATCGGCCCCTTCCCCTCTACAGAGACATCACCGCAAAGGTTTGAAGGAAATACAAAGGGAATCAAGGAGGAACACCAGGGGACCTATCAGGATGGGAATACCAAAGCGGTCATGTTTGATATATATGGCCTGGGAATGTCATCTGCATCCTCACTTCACAACCTAAAGATTGGCTCCAAAACATTGAGGCGGCTCTAGGCTTTGTGAGGCCTTAGGCAAAACTTGACATGGGGCCCCACTCACGCCCATAATGGGAAAAATAATTCAAGGACAAGAGCCTCTTCCCCACAACCCTGGCCAGTGGTTGTGGGGGGTCTGCGGGCAGGAGGGGTTATCGGAATCTAAAAGCCCCCTTTAACAAGGTAGCCTCCAGATCCTGCCCTTTAATAACTAAGGGGCGGGGGCCACCCGGTGATGTCACCTGGCGAACCCGCCCCCTTGTGACGTCACTGACTGAGGGCATGCTGGGTCATTGACGTCACAAGGGGTGGGGTCACCGATATTCACTGGTTGTTAGGGACGCTGGCGGCTCCTGAGTCAGGGCTCTTAACGCTGCCTGAGCACAGCAGCATTAGGGTCCCCTGTCCCTTAAAACTGGGGTAATGCATTGGGTAAGTTAGGTTGCCGCGAGGCCCCTGTGAGTGTGAGGCCTTAGGCGACCGCCTAATTTGCCTAATTAACAACTTGCCGACCAACCGGCGGCAGGTCGGCTCCTCTGCGCGAGAGCCCGTAGCTATAGGGCGGCTCTCGCGCAGGCCACTAGGGGCGCGTGATTGGCTGATTGGTCCAGGCTCAGGCCTGGTCGGAGTTAACGAATCTTCAGGTTAGTTTTTAGAGCGGTTATTCTCTCGCTTGTCATTGTTTTAAGATTCAGCAGCTTTTAGGTCATTTGGAAAAGTGCTGCAATAAGATTTTAGTTAGAATAAGAAAACCAACCTGAGTACAAATAAGTCACCCGTCCGCAGCCCGCAGCGACTACGCCGCACGCGAGCCACAATCAGCCGTGGCCGGCACCAGTTATTTTTATCTCTAGGTAAGCCGCTATACCGCGGAACACTTCCAAAGACTCCCTGCGAGCCTCCCAGCAACAACAGGGGGGAGGCGCAATTTATTTTAATTTCCCGGCGTAAGGACCGTGATAAAGTCACGTAAAAGGCGGATAAACCGAATTAACGGGTAATAATCCTCCGAAGGATCTCTGCGCCGATCGGTGGAATTGCCCCCCCAGCGCTCCTCGGGGCCCCCGATCTCTTCCGTCTTCCGCACAGTATATTCACTGAACGCAGTCGGGATTTGCGGATTACCGCGACACAAATCCTCCCGCGTGGCTTGTGCAAGATTACAGGTCCCCGCTGCCGAGCCGGATGAAAACTTTGTTTTTCAGTAAATGACTTCTTTACAAAAACCTGGAGATTTACGGAAAACGCAAGCGGAAAAAGAGCGAGCGATCGCCCGCGGAATGCGAGAAAGGAAGAAAGGATTTTGCACAGCGAAGGCAAATAAATATGAGAAAGTAATGGAAAGGAAGCCGCAGCGATTAATAATAACGGCTTGGATGGATTTCTGAAGGAAACCTCCCATCTGATATATTTTTCATAAAACGTGTTTTCAGGCAAAATGTGATCAAGTAATGTGTCAATGTTTAACTCCCAAGTATCCGTTACCCCTCACAGAGATCACAATGCTGCGCATGCGTGGCTCAAGGGGGAAAATTTGTCTGTCTAATTCTCAAGTCGCATGACAAGTCGTGGCAGCGCGGACCGAGCCCTTCATAGAAAAGAATACGTACTAAATTCCTATTAACCACTTAAGGACCGCCTCCTGCACATTTACGTCGGCAGAATGGCACGGCTGGGCACAAGCACGTATAGGTACATCCTGTGCTAGTACCCAGCTGTGGGTCGCGGGCGCGCGCCCGCAGCGCGCGCCCGCGACCTGGTCCGAAGCTCCGGGACCCACGGACCCGATCGCCGCTGGAGTCCCGCGATCGGTCCCCGGAGCTGAAGAACGGGGAGAGCTGTGTGTAAACACACCTTCCCCGTTCTTTACTGTGGCAGTGTCATCGATCGAGTGTTCCCTTTTATAGGGGGACACAATCGATGATGTCACACCTACAGCCACACCCCCCTACAGTTGTAAACACATATGAGGTCACACTTAACCCCTTCAGCGCCCCCTTGTGGTTAACTCCCAAACTGCAATTGTAATTTTCACAGTAAACAGTGCATTTTTATAGCACTTTTTGCTGTGAAAATGACAATGGCCCCAAAAATGTGTCAAAATTGTCCGAAGTGTCCGCCATAATGTCGCAGTCATGAAAAAAATCGCTGATCGCCGCCATTAGTAGTAAAAAAAAAAAAAATTATAAAAATGCAATAAAACTATCCCCTATTTTGTAAACGCTATACATTTTGCGCAAACCAATCGATAAACGCTTATTGCGATTTTTTTTTTACCAAAAATAGGTAGAAGAATACGTATCGGCCTAAACTGAGTAAAAAATATATATATATATTTTTGGGGGATATTTATTATAGCAAAAAGTAAAAAATATTGAATTTTTTTCAAAATTGTCGCTCTTATTTAGTTTATAGAGCAAAAAATAAAAACCGCAGAGGTGATCAAATACCACCAAAAGAAAGCTCTATTTGTGGGGAAAAAAGGACGCCGATTTTGTTTGGGAGCCACGTCGCACGACCGCGCAATTGTCAGTTAAAATGACGCAGTGCCGAATCGCAAAACCTGGCCGGGTCTTTTAGCTGCCTAACCACTTTAGCCCCGGACCATTTGGCTGACCAAAGACCTGGCCACTTTTTGCGATTCGGCACTGTGTAGACTCCATCGGAATTTCCGACAACAAATGTTTCGAGAGCCGGTTCTCAAATTTTCCCGACAACAAAAGATCTTGTCGGAAATTCCAATCGTCTGTAGCCAGTTCCGACGCACAAAAAATCCTACGCATGCTCGGAATCAATCCTACGCATGCTCGGAATCATTGAACTTAACGGAATTTCCGACAACATTTGTGTGACCGTGTGTATGCAAGACAAAGTTTGAGCCAACATTCCGTCGGGGAAAAAAAATCCGCGGTTTTGTTGTCGGAATGTCCGATCGTGCGTTCGCGGCATTAGGCAAGACGTTTTTGAATCCGCCGCACTCTGCGGGGTAAGTCTTTATATTTTTGTAGACAAATTTTGGGCGGAGAACAAAGCTTCTAGCATTAGTTTGGGAGAGCGCTAAGCACGCCGTACGATTTTTTTGTCCCGCGTGCCGCCATCAGGAAGCGGTCACCCGTGTTCCTTCCCATTATATCAGATGTCTCTCCCTTTATCAGACTGGAGCTGGGAGGACATCATCCATTCTGCGTGGCGCTCAGCCCCCCCCCCACCAACCCTACCGCCAGCGACCTCCATTTATTCACAGCCAGGGATGTGAGTACTTCTTAATAGGGGAATTGATGGACTAATATTCTGCAGAATTAATAATGCACGAAGAACCTTCTCGAGGGTGTAAGATGGATGAACTCAGGCGGAGGACTGGAGAGGCCTCTCTCCGCATCGTGAGAGCGCGCGTCTCGCCCAGGAGGGGGGGGGGGGACTTAAAGCAGCAGTATCCCCAGGAATCCAATTCTGACACTTAACTCATCCAGCACCGGTGCTGGCGGCTGTGACAGATATACAGTATCTCACAAAAGTAAGTACACCCCTCACATTTCTGTAAATATTTTCTTCTATCTTTTTATGTGACAACACTGAAGAAATGACGCTGGCTCTGATAGGCACTTCCGTACAGCCAACCAGCTGCCGTTATTCAGATGGTCGGCGCTCATGTCCGGCCATCTGAATAGAACAGCGCAGCGGTGACAATAACATAGATTCGTGCAATGCAATGAATGTATGTTATTAGACTCAGTGGCCCAGATTCAGGTACATTTGCGCGATATTTGCGGGGGAGCAGGGCAACGATTTTGCCCTGCGCCCCCGCAAATATTTTGCGCTGCCCTCGATTCACGGAGCAGTAGCTCCGTAAATTGCGAGGGCGCGCCGGCAAAATTGCCCGGCGTAAGCGCGCGCAATGTAAATGATCCCGCCGGGGGCGGGAATCATTTAAATTAGGCGCGCTCCCGCGCCAAGCGTACAGTGCATGCTTCGTGCATTGCGGCAAATGACGTTGCAAGGACGTCATTTGCTTCAAAGTGAACGTGAATGGCGTCCAGCGCCATTCACGTATCACTTACGCAAACGGCGTGAAATTCAAATTTCACGATGCGGGAAGGGCGGGTATACTTTAGCATTGGCTGCCCCTACTATTAGAAGGGGCAGCCTTACGCTAAAGACGCCGTACGTAAACTCCGTACCTTGCGTACGCAGGGCCCGCGCAACTTTGTGAATCGGTGTTAGTATGCAATTTGCATACTATACGCTGATCACAATGGGAGCGCCCCCTAGCGGTCAACGCAAGAATGCAGCCTAAAATCTGCGTGGCATAAGAGCCTTATGCCACGCAGATTTTAGGCTGCAGTCGGCGTAACGAGTTCTCTGAATCAGGAGAACTCGTTACGCCGGCGCAAGTCAGCAATTGCGCTGCGTAACTATGGTTACGCAGGCGCAATTGCTACCTGAATCTGGGCCTATGTTATTAGACTCAGTGGCGGTGAGAGTCAGAGGGGGCGGCGCTCCAGCGCCCTCTATGGATGAACCGCCACTGCTTAGCAAGGGGTGTGTCAGACCTCTGCAGAGAGACCACTGCTTTCCACTTTTCATTACTATGACCTGCGTGTAAACCAGCATAAACACTTTCAAAAGAAACTGTGATCAAAGGATCGGGGGGGGGGGAGACAAACACTCCGGATCTCCGCCAATACCGAGGGAGATGAGGCGGATTTGTTGTGAAGCTCCTCATTGTTCAGAATTGGGATATTTCCAGGGAAGCCGCATTCAGAACGATTTGCAGGAAAGTTGAGATTGGAAAGATGAACATATGTTGCAGTTTCACTAAATAAACATGATTTAAATCCCTCCCCCGCCTCAATGTAAATCAAGTGAAATTCAGATTTGCAATTTAAAGGAAAATCTGTCTGCAGTTTGTCTCGACAGGTTGGCGGTGTGCGTCGGGGCGTCGCGGGCCCTCGTCATGTCATTCATTTTAGCGCATGAGAAGTAAACAGGAGTCGGTAAGTGGAGCGGGCCCGCTGCCAATCACCCGGCTGCCATTTTGCTCCCCTCTCCTCCGCCACCTGCTAATTATCCTGACGCTTCCTGGCAGCAGATGGTGCAATCAGCGATAATAAATAAAGAACGGAGAGGACGCGTCGCTGTCCCTGGATATCGGAGCGCGCAATCCCGCAGATTGCTCCTTTCATGTCAAATGCTGTTAAAGAACGGCGAGACAACATAATCCTCATTGTCATAGCTGTCCTCCGCTTCTTCGTGTGTCTGCTACATTGTATAAAGCACAAAGGATTATTATTCCTTTTATATAGCGTAGGGTTGTCCCGATACCAGTATCGGTATCGGGACCGATACCGAGTATTTGCGGGAGTACTTGTACTCCCGCAAATACCCCCGATGCCTAAATAGAATACTTGCCCCCGCCGTCGCCGCCGTATATCGCAAATCCGCCGCTGCCGCGTTAATCACTGTGCGGCGAACATTACAGGCACCTTTAGTTTGAATAGCTGTTTTCCCCGCCACGCCGTGTATAGACACTCCCCCTTGGACGGATCTGTCCAATCCCGAGCAAGGGGGAGTGTCCTTTACACGGCATGGCGGGGAAAACAGCTATTCAAACAAAAGCTGCCTGTAATGTTCGCCGCACGGTGATTAACGCGGCGGCGGCATCATCATTAGGTATGGCGGACATGGCTGCATATGTTTGGGGACATGGCTGGATATATGTAGGGGGACATGGCTGCATATATCCTAATCTGGTCCGTCGTATTATGCGACTGATTCTTAGAATCAGTTACGCATAGATATCCATTAGATCCGACAGGCGTAAGGCTCTTACGCCGTCGGATCTTAAATGCAATTTTTTTTTTGTCCGCTAGGTGTCGCCTCCGTCGTTTTCCCCGTCGAGTATGCAAATTAGCTAAATACGCGAATTCCCGAACGTACGCGCGGTCGACGCAGTGAAGTTACGACATTTACGATAGGTTTGCCCGGCGTAAAGTTGCCCCTGCTATATGAGGGGCAACCAATGTTAAGTATGGCCGTCGTTCCCGCGTCGAAATTTAAAAATGTACGTTGTTTGCGTAAGTCGTCCGTGAATGGGGCTGGACGCCATTTACGTTCACGTCGAAACCAATGACGTCCTTGCGACGTCATTTGGAGCAATGCACCCTGGGATATTTTACGGACGGCGCATGCGCAGTACGCTCGGCGCGGGAACGCGCTTAATTTAAATACTACACGCCCCCTACCCGCCTAATTTGAATTAGGCGGGCTTGCGCCTGGTGATTTACGCTACGCCGCCGCAACTTTACATGCAAGTGCTTTGTGAATAAAGCACTTGCCTGTAAAACTTGCGGCGGCGTAACGTAAATGAGATACGTTACGCCCGCACAGTTTTGCGCGATTCTACGAGAATCTGGCCCGTTGTGTTTACACTTGCCTCTCCCGGTTCTGCAGCTCCGTGACCCGAACGCGGGACAACGGTGGACATCGAGGCAGTGGGTCCTGCGTGCACGGTCACGGAGCTCGCGTCAGGGGCGCGCGCGCGTGCGCCCACACTGCAGGAATTTCAAATTGACGCATATATACGTCACTTTGCCCAGCCGTGCCATTCTGCCAACGTAAATCTACAGGAGCCAGTCGGGAAGCGGTTAATGGCATTTTTGTTTCTACAGAAATAATCAGCATCACAGAACAAAGCGTCTTTTCAAGCCGAAAATGGCAAGTTAATTAAAGATCTGATTAAAATAAAGTGACATTTCATTTTCTCAGGGACCCGGATTGGCGGTAATACTTGCAGCGTCTTCCGCGTATGATTTCATGCTGTCGTTGGCGTATTTCGCTCGCCCACAAACTCATTTAAAAAGTGTTTTTTTTTTGCTGAATGTATTGCTAATTAGATCGGCGCACCTGGCCCGGCTTTCCGCGCCTCAAACTTCTCCCAGAAACAAAGGTGAAGAGATTTTTGGCGTCGATAAGACTCCGCTGGCGGGCAGACGCATCTGTGCCGCGCTTAGCTCATAATAGACGTGAAATTGAGGTTGCTAATTTCAATTAGCTTAAGAAATTGTTACCTTTCCCCGTTTCCTGTTTTTCTCACCCCGGGGTCGGAGAACCGGCTTACGAAAAGATGGGGCGGAAATTGGTGGCGCTGAAGGCCGATGGCTGCCCTGATCTGAGGGCGGTTCTGCGGTCTTTGTCAGGACTGATTACATTTTCCTCCATGTGGCCCTCACACAACGCTGCTGTCAATCAGAATTCTTGCTGCTCATTTTCTTAGGGGGGAAGAGTCATGGTGTAACCTGGAAATTTGCTGTGTGTGGTTAGAAACCCTTGTCCTCAGGAGCTTACACTCTAGTGTCCCACCACAGTCACACAATATAGCCCAATTTTGGGGAGTTATGAGAAATGGCCCTTTCTAAACAGAATATTGTGCTAAACCTGAAGGTAAATAAGTGGAACAGAGAGGTTTCAATTTGTGGATCTAATTAATTATGTCAGGTCACCTGTGGCCAGGTGACAAGTGCACCCCGTTGGGATCAGGGGTGCACCACAGGGTAGTGAACCTTATAGCCGACTGCTGCGGACAGACCACAGAGCGGATATGGAGGAGAGGTTCGCTGGGGCACAAACAGGGATCCTACAGGCAGCTTGAGCCCAAGATTCCCCAGGGCGCGGAGTCTAAGACCCAGCTTGGTGTTTCTCCAGAGCCTCTCGTGGTGAGGATGGCCTTTGCTGCAGCTGGATCCAGGTCGCGGCCCCTGGAGTCCCCTAGGTCACGCTCCGTAGGGAGAGAGGGGAAGCAGCACACAGGACACAAGCGATAGTGGAGGGTAAGCCGAGGTCCGGGCAACAAGCAGACGTGGATCAACAAAGGGACAGGTCAAGGTCACAGGCAAACAGGAGTAGTTGTAGACAAGCCAAGCCAAAGTCGGTACACAGAGATATTAATGTAGCACATGGCAAGCAGAAACACAAAGCTAACACACAACGTTGAACAGCAAAGCAGACCTGCAGTGCACTAGTTAATATAGAGTTCCTGGGATGGCTTGGGGTGGAGCCATACAGGGAGGAGATGATAAAAGGCAGCCAGATAAGAGAGTCTGGCCTCTAATGAACACATGGAGGAGAAGGTAAGCTGCCAGACATTACTACATATCCATGAGAAATTAATTAATTAATTTGTGATCTAATTAAAATATTTAGGAGCAGTAGAACTACTACAACCACCATATAATATTAACCATACGCATTAACAGTGCCTTGCAAAAGTATTCACCCCCCTTGGCATTTTTACGTGTTTTGTTGCCTCACAACCTGGAATTAACATGGATTGTTTGAGGATTGTTTACAGAACACGCCCACAACTTTGAAGATGTTTTTTTTTTTTTTTATTGTGAAGCAAACAACAAATTGGACAAAATAACATAAAAAGTCACACTCACCCACAGGTGCCAGCCTCTACAGGTGCCACCAAGCCCAGGTGCCTGCGGACACCCACAGGTGCCAGCCAGCCACTGATGCCAGCCTCCCAGTCAGCCAGAGGTGCCACCCACCCACAGTGCCAGCCACCCACAGGTGTCAACCTCCTAGCCAGACGCAGGTTCCACCCACCCACAGTGCCAGCCAGCCACAGCCACAGTAATTGCTAATCAGACAATGGTAGCTTGATCCTTCTATTAAGCTTTTGCATCAGGTTTCTCAAGGCTCTGACTGGCTTAAAAATAGAGTGGGCTTGGGGCATCGAGCACTGCGCCCTCAGTCCCCCCCCCCCCCCCCCCCCAGTTGTGTGACAATAGCGAATTAATGTTTGGTATTGTCTTCCTGCTTCTCCTCCCAGCCAATCAGGAACCAAGTGTTAAGACCCGGTTGACCGCGAGGAGAAGCAACCATATTGGCCAGGAGCAGGTGGGAGGGGCCGAGGAGGAGATGCAGAGGGAAGCCACCAAAGCTGCCCGTGGCCTGGATGTGGCAAATGCGGGACTGATGGGCGGACAATTAACTGAGCGACGCAGGGTTTGACGGACCCACTGACTGACCGACCGAACAAACGAATGGGGGGACGGGTGGTTTGTTTGCCACACCCTCAGAGGAGCTTACACTCTAATGTCCCCACCACAGTCACACACAATTTTTTATTATATACAGTATATGGCTCTTACATATACTTCAGACCTGTAACCATAGGATATTTATACCAGTCTCTGCGACAGAAGAGCTTACACTTTAGTGTCCCTCAACAGTCACACACTGTAATTATTATACAATTACTGCATATAGCTCTGACATATACCATAATGTTGTACAGAGAACACTGAGCCAGTCACATCAGTCTCTGTACCAGAAGAGCTTACACTCTAATTCAGTAGTTTTAATGATCTAAGTTTGGTGTGATCCTGCTCTTTGCATTCCCAATTTTAACTTTTGTTTTCAAACCTCAAACTCTCTGATCTCACGATTGTTTCCCCCGGCTGCCGCCATCCCATATTTGTGTCCACTGATGGCAGAACACAAAAGGAGTAAACAAAACCCTTTTTTCTTGTTCTGTTTTTTTGAAGAAAGTTTCCCGGACCCGACGCGTTGCGGTGGAGATGGCAGGTAGGCCCCACCACCATAATGAAGCCTAATTGCAGCCGGCGGGTCAGAGGGGTCACTATTGTGCATTCGGACGGATTTCACAGGCAAAGCTGTTTACAGAGATCTCTAGATACACGTCCCATTTTTTTTTTTTTTTTTTAATGGGAGCGATTATCGTGTGCGCTGATGAGACGAGCGCCCACCGCTTGTTTACACGCCGTTGTTTGTCATATCGCCGAGGCGTCTGCGGCTGGCCTCACCTTTCGGGAGACGATGGCGCGCGGCCGTCTGATCTAGGACAAGCGTTTCATCTCCAGAAGCTTCTAATCGTGGCTTGCTTGCCAGGGCGCCGCTGTTTTGTGTTTCGCAACGGCGCGTGACGCTGCCCTCTGAGCGGCTGTCACAAAGGGACGGAAGGTCAGCAGGTCCGGCGGTCCGACCGACAGGACTTACAGAAAGGAAAATAAAGTTTAATTGCATTTTCAGAGCTCGGTAATGCACGCCAGCTGCTCCTGCTCCTGTAGCTTAGGCCTTACAGTGGTTAAAGGGGAGTTCCAGCCAATATTTATGTTTATTAAAAGTCAGCAGCTACAAAAAGTGTAGCTGCTGGCTTTTAATAAACAGACGCTTACCTGCTCCAGCGTTCCAGCGACGTGCCGGCCGGGGCTCCGCTCCTCTCCCCCACTCCCCGGCCGGCGTCTTCATTGTCACTGTGGGCACCCGGCCGTGACAGCTTTCGGCTTCACGGCCGGGCACCCACTGCGCATGCGCGAGCGGCACTGCGCATGCGTGCGCGGCCCGGCGCTGCGCTGTTTGATTGGACAGGCGATCGCCTAGGACCTGTCACGTGTCCTAGGCGATCGCCTACAGGGAGGGGCTGCCAAAAAGCGATTAAGCTTAATCGCCTTTGCAGCCCCTCGGCGGAAGGAGGAAGTGGGACAGGAAGTCCCCTTCTCCTGAAGCCCCCACTCCCCCCCCAAAAAAATTACATGCCAAATGTGGCATGTAAGGGGGTGAGGAGTGGGCTAAGAGGAAGTTCCATTTTTGGGTGGAACTCCGCTTTAACTCCTTGCCGACCAGCCGCCCGGAGTTTTACTGCTACAGAATGGCACGGCTTGGGCAAAGCGAGGTTAACCTTACGTCGCTTCGCCTTTCGGCCACTAGGGGGCCCCCCGCGCGCTGCCGGAGGCACACACGCGCCGCTAGAGCCGATGCAAGTACCCGGCGGGCGCGATGACCGCCAGGCACGTGCGATTGCTCGTGACAGAGAGAGAACCGGAATCTGTGTGTGTGAATACACAAATCCCGGTTCTTTCAGGGGCGAGGAGACTGACCGTGTGTTCATACAATGTATGAACACCGATCTCGCTCTTCCCCTAGTTAGTCCCACCCCCCCCCCCATCTCCCACAGTTAGAACACAGATAGGGAACACAGTTAACCCCTTGATCGCCCCGTAGTGTTAAGCCCTTCACTGCCAGTGACATTTACACAGCAATCAGTGCATTTTTATAGCACTAATCACTGTATAAATGTCCATGGTCCCAAAAATGTGTCAAAAGTGTCCGATGTGTCCGCCACAATATCGCAGTCCCGATAAAAATCGCCATAATTTCTAGTAAAAAAAATAATAATAATAATAAAAATGTAGATAGAAGGAGAAAGAGGCACTGGGGTAGATTCAGGTACAGCTGCGCGCTCCTTACGGAGGCGCAGTGTACCCTTTTTACCCTGCGCCTATGCAAATTATTTGCGCTACGCTTCATTCATGAAGCAGTAGCCACGTAATTTGCGTGGGCGCTCTTCAAAAATGCCCTGCGTAAGGGCGCCTAATGTAAATGATCCCGTATGGGGCGGGAATCATTTAAAGTAGGCGCGTTCCCGCTCCGAGCGTAGAGCGCATGCTCCGTCGGGAAACTTTCCCGACGTGCATTGCGGTAAATGACGTCGCAAGGACGTCATTTGCTTCAAAGTGAACGTGAATGGCGTCCAGCGGCATTCACGATTCACTTACGCAAACTACGTAAATTTAAAATTTTGCGACGCGGGAACGACGGGTATACGTAGCATTGGCTGCCCCTGCTAATAGCATGGGCAGCCTTACGCAAAAAACGCCGTACGCAAACGACGTAAACTGCGTACGCAGGGCTCGCGTAACGTTGTGAATCGGCGTTAGTATGCAATTTGCATACTATACGCTGACCACAACGGGAACGCCACCTAGCGGCCTGCGTAAGAATGCAGCCAAAGATATGAGGGCATAAGGAGCCTTATGCCACGCATATCTTAGGCTGCAGTCGGCGTAACGAGGTTCCTGAATCAGGAGAAGTCGTTAAGCAATTGCTTCTTGAATCTGGGCCTATATTTGGACTTTGATGTTACCATATATTAACTGGCATTGAGCAGGTTAACTACATGCCGACCAGCCGTGTATCAAATTTTTTGTTTGTATAAAATAAATAAATAAAAACATAGAAAGTGTAAAGCGCCCCCCGTGTCACCGCGCAAATGTGTACGCATACATTACTCCCGCAAGCATATGTAAACGGTGATCGCACCACACGAGAGCAAAAGAGCAAGAGCAAAAATGATTTTATTTAGCAATAATTCTGTTTTAAATTTACAAGAAGGAAAAAACACGCCACTTACAGCCAATTATCACCACATAACTGAGGCAAATGTCAGGATAAGTACAGTCATTCATTAAGTACAATGGGTGAAAAAGAAGGTCAACCACCGATCATTAGTGAGCGTGTGTCACTGAGGACCAAACTACATAAAATAATGTTTCTTTTCTTTTGTTTTTTTTTATTGCAATTAATTATTTTTTATTATTTATTGCTATCAAAAGGGAGCTAAAAAGCCTCCTTGGTGATGACATTGGGCAGGAGACAGTGGCCCAGATTCAAGTAGAATCACGCAATATTTGCGTGGGCAAAGAGCAAATTTTTTTCTCTGCGCCCACGCAAATATTGCGCTTTGCACGCGATTCACGGAGCAGTAGCTCCGTAAATTGCGCGGGCAATATGCTAAGCAGCCGGGCGCAAGGTTGCCTAATGTAAATGATCCCGCCGGGGGCGGGAATCATTTAAATTAGGCGCGCTCCCGCGCCGAGCGAACAGCGCATGCTCCGTCGGGAAACTTTCCCGACGTGCATTGCGGCAAATGACGTCGCAAGGACGTCATTTGCTTGTAATTGAACGTGAATGGCGTCCAGCGCCATTCACGGTTCACTTACGTAAACGACGTTAAATTTGAACGTCGCGAGCGGGAGGCGCAGCTATACTTTAGCATTGGCTGCGCCTGCTATTAGCAGGAGCAACCTTATGCTAAAGGCGCCGTACGGAAACTCCGTACCTTGCGTAGGCAGGGCCCGCGCAACTTTTGTGAATCGGTGGTAGTATGCAATTTGCATACTACACGCCGATCACAAAGGCCGCGCCCCCTAGCGGCCAACGCAAGAATGCAGCCTGGGATGTGAAGGCATAAGGAGGCTTATGTCTGTCACATCCTAGGCTGCAGTCGGCGTAACGAGGTTCCTGAATCAGGAGCACTCGTTACACCGGAGCAAGTAAGCACTTGCGCCGCGCAACTATGGTTGCGCGGGCGCAAGTGCTTCTTGAATCTGGGCCAGTTTTTTTTTTTAATGGAGACATCAGGAGTCTTTTAGACCCCCGGGGCCAGATTCAGATAGGTCAGCGGATCTTTACATCTGATTTACGAAAAACGCAAGTTTTTGAGGCAGTTTTTCACCCGAAAAACTATTTTTAACATTAGATTGAGGCTCGTTTTGTGAAGGGGAATCGGGTGGTTTTTTTTTTAATCGAAGCCGTACTTACCGTTTTAGAGAGCGATCTTCTCCGCCGCTTCCGGGTATGGGTCTTCGGGAGTGGGCGTTCCTATTTGATTGACAGGCTTCCGGCGGTCGCATACATCGCGTCACAAGTAGCCGAAAGAAGCCGAACGTCGGCGCGGCTCTAAACGGCGCCTGCGCACCGACGTTCGGCTACTTTTGGAAAATCGTGACGCGATGGATGCGACCATCGGAAGCCTGTCAATCAAATAGGAACGCCCAGTCCCGAAGACCATACCCGGAAGCGGCGGAGAAGATCTATCTCTAAAACGGTAAAGCCCCATGCACACGAGACGCTGGTAAACTCGAGTTCAGAGGCATTTGGGCATTTTTTTCAACTGCCCCTGAACACATTTAATGTTATCCTATGTGTCCATGCACACATTCACGTTTTTTTGCGTTTTAAAGCAGTTGGGTTTAGGCTCGTTTTTTCAGACGCAAAATTTTGGGTTCAGACGCAAACGTTTTTGCAATTCAAAGCTTTGGGAGGGTCTACAATGTCTTTGTTATGAACGCTGATAGCCGCAAACGCAGCTAAACGCGGAAAAACGCCGCAAAATTCGCGGCAAAAACGGGCGTTTTAAACGCCGGTTTTTGCCTTAGAAAACTTGAGTTTACATGTGTTTGCATTTGCTTCTCGTGTGCATGGGGCCTAAGTACTGCTTTGATTTGAAAAAAAACACCCGATTCCCCTTGACAAAATGAGCCTCAATCTAATGTTAAAAATTAAGGGCCAGATTCACGTAGAACTGCGGCGGCGTAACTTATCCTAGATAAGTTACACCGCCGCAATTTTTCATCGCAAGTGCCTGATTCACCAAGCACTTGCGATGAAAACTACGCCCGCGGCCTCCGGCGCAAGGCGGGCCGATTCAAATGGGCGTGTGCCATTTAAATTAGGCGCGCTCCCGCGCCGGACCTACCGCGCATGCTCCATTTCCGAACTCCCGCCGTGCTTTGCGCGCCGTGACGTCATTTTTTTGAACGGCGACGCACGTAGCGTACTTCCGTATTCCCGGACGGCTTACGCAAACAACATTGATTTTTAAATTTCGAGGCGGGAACAACGGTCATACTTTAGACAGCAATACACTTGTTGTCTAAAGTTAGGGCACCAAAAAAAAAGTGTAACTCTGCGACGGGAAACTTGACTAGCGGCGACGTAGCGAACGCGGAAAACCGTCGTGGATCCGCCGTAACTCCTAATTTGCATACCTGACGCTGGTTTACAACGCAAACTCCCCCCAGCGGCGCCCGCGGTACTGCATCTTAAGATCCGACAGTGTAAAACAATTACACCTGTCGGATCTTCTGGCTATCTATGCGTAACTGGTTCTATGAATCAGTCGCATAGATAGAAACAGAGATACGACGGCGTATCAGGAGAAACGCCGTCGTATCTCATTTGTGAATCTGGCCCTAAGTTTTTGGGTGAACCTCCACTTTAAATGCCAATCTCCGTGACAAACTATCAACGTTTTGGGAGGGCATCGCTCTCTCTAGCCCTATCTCCACGGCGGGGAGGGAGCCGCTCACGGACAGATATAATTAGCAGCATGTGGGAGAATCTCAATACGCAATAAGTTGAGAATAATCGTTTAATCTTCCGGCGGAAAAGGTGCCCTTTTCTTTTCCCATTAGACGTAGCCAGGGTCATGGGGGTCAACCCGGGGGCTGGTCGGAATTGACTCACTGCTTTAAGTGGGGAAAATATAAAACATCGGCATATTGCGGGCCTTGAGCAAAGCTTCAGAGGAAAATGCTTAGAGATGCCCAATTGTCGATATATAAAAAGCCGCAGAGCCTTGTAACCAGCACCAGGCAGTGTAATTAGCTCATTAGGCTACTCGGCCGGGTTCCAGGGAAGGCGGCAGATGTGGGAAGTGACATAAACACAGGCAAGAGGACGCTTAGCGCTGGGAAGGGACAGTCATTGGCCTATGCGACGAGATCTGAGACCTCCATTCGGCTTCTTCCCTGGCCTGGTAACAAGAATTCAAATAAATGTCTACAGTACACATCCAAACCTCGTCCTGAACCTCTCCAGCTTTCCGGACCAAAATGAGTTGAAGCCTGGCGGTTTGAGTCATCCGTCGTCTTCTTTTATCTTTTGATGTCTCCATAGATGAGATTCCCCTATCATAGATACAAGTTCCGTTTCTAACCTTGACGTTTTCATTGTACCTGCTTAACTTGGAGTGTGCAATATCCACCTGCTGCATTCTACATAATAGAATAGAAAGGAAAAGTCCAAGTGGAGATAGTGGGAACCCAGCAACAGCGAGGGGGGGGGGGGGCAGACCTGAGAACTCAGCCAAGGGATAGTGGGCACACAACCTAAGGGGCACAGCAGGTGTAAAGACCTGGGAAATCAATGCAGGGATGGTGGGATCTCCTCATAATGGGCACAGCAGGTGTACAGACCCAGAAACTCAGAACAGGGATGGTTGGATCTCCTTATAATGGGCACAGCAGGGGTGCAGACTTGGGAACTTGGCACACGAATGGTGGGATCTCCTCATAATGGGCACAGCAGGTGTACAGATCTAGAAACTCAGAACAGGGATGGTTGGATCTCCTTATAATGGGCACAGCAGGGGTGCAGACTTGGGAACTTAGCACATGGATGATAGGAACCCCTCATAATGGGCACAGCAGGTGTACGGACCCAGAAACGCAGAACAGGGATGGTTGGGTCTCCTCATAATTGATACAGCAGGGTGCAGACTTGGGAACTTGGCACATGAATGGTGGGATCTCCTCATAATGGGCACAGAAGGTGTACAGACCCAGAAACTCAGAACAGGGATGGTTGAATCTCCTTATAATGGGCACAGCAGGGGTGCAGACTTGGGAACTTAGCATGGGGATGTGGGGTCTCATTATAATGGGCACAGGGGGTGTACACACCTGGCAACTCAGTACAGGGATGGTAGGAACCCCTTATAATGGAAAAAGCAGGTGTACGGAACCAGAAACGCAGAACAGAGATGGTTGGGTCTCCGCATAATTGATACAGCAGGGGTGCAGACTTGGGAACTTAGCACATGGATGATAGGAACCCCTGATAATGGGCACAGCAGTTATACAGACCTGGGAACTCAGCACAGGGATGGTAACCTGTTTCTCTGAAAATAAGCCCTACCCCGAAAATAAGACCTAGCGTGAGTTTCTGGGATGGCTGCAATATAAACCCTACCCAAAAAATAAGCCCTAGTTAAAGTCCTTGTAAAAACATGTAATCCATTCTGTAAAAAGATTATATAATGTGGAGTGTGTCTCCCTTTTGTAATTTATTGTGGAAAATACTTTATTTACAGCACTGCTGGGCGCTCACGTGACCCGCCAGAGCTCTTCTCCTCTCCTCCTGGCTGATGTCAGCTGTTTTTTTTTTCAATAAAACTTTATTAAGCCCCTACCCACTGCAGTACTCAGAGTGGGGCTGACGTCATTGGGGTTCTTGGCCCCTCCCTCTGCAGTATTTGGAGTAGGGAAGAAGAGCTCCAGCGGGTCACATGAGTGGCAAGCGGCACTGTAAATAAGGGATTTTCCACAATAATGTTACACAAGGAGACACACTGCACATGATATTATCTTTTTACAGAACGGATTACATCATTTTATGAGGTCTTTAAACAAAGGTTTATTTTTGGGATTACAGAGGGAGAAACTTTTTTGTACATACCATAAACAAATAAGACATCCCCTGAAAATAAGCCCTAGTGTGTTTTTTGTAGCCAGAATTAATATAAGACCCGGTCTTATTTTCGGGGAAACACGGTAGTAACCCCTCATAATGGCACAGTAGGTGTACAGACCTGGTATTTTAGCTCAGAGCCCCGTAGAGAGAGCACTACAGCCTACAAAGGTGGCATCGTCCTATTATAAAATAATACCCACATTGTATGTCTTTATAATACATGGAACAATCTATAGCTTTATCCAGCGCTGCTGTGTGACAAAAATATTACCGCCAGGACTTTGTTCAGCGCGAGCTCCGAGGGCCGGTTGGACATTAATAAGGACTTTTTATGTCCGTGGCATCTGGGTTTAGCAATGTTTAACTTTCCCCAAATAGATTGTGCCACAGAGACCAGCGCCGTGCTGCAAATCACCCCTTGAAATAAACGGTCATTCTGGCACAACGTTACCCGCTATAAAATTTCATATAAACCATAGAAAAGCAGCGAAACAAAATTGTATTAATCCATCGCCTGGAGGAAAAAAAACGCCCAGCAGAAATTTCACTAAGAGAAACATTCTGGAATATTTTCTTCTGGGTGTTTATGGGTTTAATTTGGGGCCAGGTCTGGATATGCAACGTCTTAATGAGGCCCAGCACCGCATAAGGGACAGGAAAAAGGATTTCACTTTTATTGAATATTTGGGGATTCATTGTTATTTCGTGCTCAAATTATTTTCCTAATGTTTTGTTTTTAACACGTTTCCACCTTAAATTTTGGAATGGGCATTGAAGTCATAAATATCCCTCACAGGTAGGACAATATATGACATCATTACATAACTGCGCACAAAGTCATTTATTTTAGCTTTATGACCAGTTTATACAACTTGTGAGCATTTTATTTCTCCTTCTTTTCTTCCTTCTTTCCCCTTCACTTCTTATCCTCCACCTCTTTTGTCTGTTCCTCCTAAACCTTTCCCTTCTCTTTCTCATACTCTTCATTCTCCTTCTTTTGTTTCATATCCTCCTCTACTCTTTCTTCCTCCTCCTATACATCTTCTTCATCCTTCTCTTCCCCCACTTACCCATCTCCTCCTCATCTTACTCATCTTTCTTCTCCCTCTTCTCCTCCTCCACTTTCTCCTACTCCAACTCTCCCTTCCTCTTTCTGCTTCTCTTGCTTCCCCTCCTTTTTCCCCTTATCTTCTTCTTCTCCTCTTCCTTCTTATTTCCTCCTTCTCCTCTTCCTTCTTATTTCCTCCTTCTCCTTCTCCTCTTCCTTCTCCCCCTCCTGCTTTTACTGCTCCTCTTCCTTCTCCCCCTCCCGCTTTTACTGCTCCTCTTCCTAATCCTCTTCATTTTCCTTCCCCTCTTATCCTTTTTTTAATCTTATTCTTCCTCTACCTTTTCTCTTCTTAATCCTCCTCTTTCTTCTCTTCCCGCTTCCCTTTTGTTCTCCTCTTCTTCTCCTCTTCCTCCTCCCTCTTCTTCTCTTCCCCCTTCTTCTCCCCCTCTTCCTTCTCCTTGTCTCCTTCCTCCTTCTCCCCCTCCTGCTTTTACTGCTCCTCTTCCTAATCCTCTTCATTTTCCTTCCCCTCTTGTCAGGGCCGGCCCTATGATGGGACCGGGTGGTACCATGGGTACCAGGCAGCACTTTTAGGGGGGCAGCATACTGATGCCCGCCGGCTCCGCTACCCAAATAAAATTGGTGTCCTTTTTTCCCCACAAATAGAGCTTTCTTTTGGTGATATTTGATCACCTCGCCGCCGGAGTCCCGCGATCAGTCCCTGGAGCTGAAGAACGGGGAGAGGTGAGTGTAAACACAGCTTCCCCGTTCTTCACTGTGGCGCCGTCATCGATCGTGTGTTCCCTGATATAGGGAAACACAATCAATGACGTCACACCTACAGCCACGCCCCCCTACAGTTAGAAACACAAATGAGGTCACACTTAACCCCTTCAGCGCCCCCTTGTGATTAACTCACAAACTGCAATTGTCATTTTCACAGTAATCAGTGCATTTTTAATGCATTTTTTGCTGTGAAAATGACAATGGTCCCAAAAATGTGTCAAAATTGTCCGAAGTGTCCGCCATAATGTCGCAGTCACGAAAAAAAATCGCTGATCGCCGCCATTAGTAGTAAAAAATAAAAATAATAAAAATGCAATAAAACTATCCCCTATTTTGTAAACGCTATAAATTTTGCGCAAACCAACCTATAAACGCTTATTGCGATTTTTTTTACCAAAAATAGGTAGAAGAATACGTATCGGCCTAAACTGAGGAACATTTTTATTTTTATATATTTTTGGGGGATATTTATTATAGAAAAAAGTAAAAAATATTGAATTTTTTTTCAAAATTGTCGCTCTATTTTTGTTTATAGCGCAAAAAATAAAAACCGCAGAGGTGATCAAATACCACCAAAAGAAAGCTCTATTTGTGGGAAAAAAAGGACGCCAATTTTGTTTTGGGAGCCACGTCGCACGACCGCGCAATTGTCAGTTAAATCGGCGCAGTGCCGAATCGCAAAAACTGGCGGTTAAACATTTGATATATTTACTATTTTCTATTGTGAATAAAATAATGAGATTTGCAAATCATTGCATGCTGTTTTTTTATGTAGATTGTACGCGGTGTCCCAATTTTTTTTTGAATAAGGGTTGTAGACACAGAACATTTAATTTTTTTGCCTCGTTCGTACAGAACAAATGTACCAGCACAGTTTCGTTGAACAAATAAATATGCGATTATATATATATATATATATATATATATATTTTTTTATATATATATTTTTTTTTAATTTTTGTTTTATATTTTTTAAATTTTTATATATATATATATATATATATATATATATATATATATATATATATATATATATATATATATATATATTATGTTTTTACAGCAGTGTGAACTTTCCAGACAAAGTTTTTCTTCCATCCACCAGAATCCTGGATTTTTTTTTTCCGCCTGTTCCTGATCTCTTGACCTTGATGCTGAAAACGCAAAGCTTCTAAAACAAACACATTAACCCTTTCCGCTGCGGCGCGCTTGCTGGCGAGGACTTGTTACGACGCCCAGGACGCCCCCCCCCCTTTCGCTGCGGCGGTCGTGAATTTGCATATAAACTTCATTGCTTTTGCTAATTACACGGTGTAAAATTCATTCATTTTCCCGCGATTATGAACCTCGCCTGCCAAACACCTGTGCCCGCTCATACTGTAATTTATTTATTTACTTTGAAGCAATCTTATTAGCGAAATAAATCAGGTTTCCGGGAAGCCGCAGCGCGGAGAGGCAATTAGGCGAGGTGAACGGGCGCTTGTCCTTGTGCGGCGGCGGTGGTGGTTTGACGGCGAATCTTTGTCTCTTCTGGGATGTTTTTGTATATCAGAGATCCTGGAAATGGAGGGAGCGCTGGATGAAGCTGCGCTGTAATTGGGTTACGGGGCGCTCGGTGCCAGGATGGACGCTAGCCGCGGTGTGTGCCAGCGGCCTGAGATGTGGAAAGCGAAAATTGGAGGGAATCGGTTTCTAGGCCATTTTTCCATTAAGTTTTGGCTCCCGAAATTTGTCCATTAAACGTTCCACCTGTCCTGAATTGGATTACAACATTCTAATGTTACGGGGGGGGCAGATCCAGGGTGACCCCGGCACAAGATTTAGAGAGATGTGGTACTTGATTACAGAGCAGGGCCACCATCAGAGGGGTACAGGCATTACACCTGTATGGGGCCCGGTGGTCCCCAGGGGCCCAGACACCCCCCCCCCCCGTTTTTTTTCTTTATTCCGTTTGACCCCCCCACCTTTAGAAACTCGCGGCAGGGACCTATCGAGAAGAGAAGACTTTTTTTTCCGTCTGTCTTTAGCAACTCGTGGCAGGAGAGAGAAGAGAAGACTTGACTTGACTTTGTTCGTCATCACCAAACCCCCCCCCCCCCGCGCATGCTTATCATCTTGCGGCAGGAGAGAGGAGGGCCCCCCCAGTTCTCTGCTCCAGGGGGGCCCTGCCTAAAGCTGTGTAAGGGGCTCCAAAATTTGTAATGGCTGCCCTGCCTGTCTTGCACAAGAAGAAATCATGCGATGTAACCTCTAGCAACCAATCAGTGAGCCACAATGTGTGCTGTAACCTCTAGCAACCAGTCAGTAGGTGGTAATGATATGCTGTAACCTCTGGCAACCAATCGCAATCACTGCCTGATCTGATACAGTACACTGATTTTAAGTCTTGCTGATATATATTGTATGGGCCATATTCTGAGTATAGTTACGACGGTGTATCTCAGGATACTCCATCGTATCTCTCTTTTTTAGCCCGCGGGTGATTCTTAGAATCATTTTCGCATAGATACACTTAAAGCGGGGGTTCACCCTTAGAGGGCACTTTTCCCCCTTAGATTCCTGCTCGTTATTACTAGGGGAATCGGCTATTTATTTTAAAATATGTGCAGTACTTACCCGTTTACGAGACGCATCCTCTCCGTCGCTTCCGGGTATGGGCTTCGGGAATGGGCGTTCCTTCTTGATTGACAGGTTTCCGAGAGGCTTCCGACGGTCGCATCCATCGCGTCACGATTTTCCGAAAGAAGCCGAACGTCGGTGCGCAGGTGCAGTATAGAGCCGCACCGACGTTCGGCTTCTTTCGGCTACGAGTGACGCGATGGATGCGAGCGTCGGAAGCCTCTCGGAAGGCTGTCAATCAAGAAGGAACGCCCGCTCCCGAAGACCCATACCCGGAAGCGACGGAAGAAGATGCAGCTCGAAAACGGGTAAGTACTGCACATATTTTAATATAAATAGCCGATTCCCCTAGACCGAACGAGCAGGAAGCTAAGGGGAGATTTTTTTTTTTTTTTAAAATGGGTGAACTCCCGCTTTAAGATCCGACATGTGTAAGTCACTTACACTGTCGGATCTTAAATGTAATTACACAGCCGGCCGCTAGGTGGCGTTTACGTTCAGGTCTCATTTGTTTATGCAAATGAGCCTGATACGCTGATTCCCGAACGAATTTGCGTTGCGTTACCGTCGCTAACGTCGTTTGCGTAAGGTTACCCCTGCTATATGAGGGGTAACCTTACGCCAGTCCCACGTACGCCATGTTAAGTATGGTGTCGGGTCCGCGTCGTCTTTTCCCGTCGGGTACGTCGTTTTACTAAGTCGTTCTTGAATACGACTTTACGTCAATGACGCACACGTCGGCGTCATTGACGTTTTACGCCGAGAACTGGAGAATGCGCACTGGGCTATTTTAAGCCCGGTGCAGGCGCAGTTCTTTAGAATCGGGGGCGCGCTTAATTTAAATACAAGCCGCCCCCTTGGATTTACGCGGGGATACGCCGGGCCAATTACACTCCGCCGCCCCAAACTACGGAGCAAGTGTTTGGGGAATACAGTGTAAATGGCTTACGCGCCGCCTGCCTACAATGTAGGAGAATATGGCCCTATGTCTCAGAGCAGGTGGAGAGAAGAAAATGTTTGCCCAGGGTCCAATCAACATTAACCACTTACTCCCCGGACCATATTGCTGCCCAAAGACCAGAGTACTTTTTGTGATTCGGGACTGCATCGCTTTAACAGACAATTGCGCGGTCATGCGACGTGGCTCCCAAACAAAATTGGCGTCCTTTTTTTCCCACAAATAGAGCTTTCTTTTGGTGGTATTTGATCACCTCTGCGTTTTTTATTTTTTGCGTTATAAACAAAAATAGAGCGACAATTTTGAAAAAAATTTATATTTTTTACTTTTTGCTGTAATAAATATCCCCCAAAAATATATAAAAAAACATTTTTTTTCCTCAGTTTAGGCCGATACGTATTCTTCTACATATTTTTCGTAAAAAAAAATCGCAAAAGGCGTTTATTGATTGGTTTGCGCAAAAGTTATAGCGTTTACAAAATAGGGGGTATTTTTATGGCATTTTTATTAATATTTTTTTTTACTAGTAATGGCGGCGATCAGCGATTTTTTTTTCGGTATTGCGACATTATGGCGGACACTTCGGACATTTTTGGGACCATTGGCATTTTTATAGCGATCAGTGCTATAAAAATGCATTAGATTACTATAAAAATGCCACTGGCAGTGAAGGGGTTAACACTAGGGGGCGGGGAAGGGGTTAAGTATGCCTGGGTGTGTTCTTACTGTGGGGGGGGGTGGCCTCACTAGGGGAAACACTGATCCTCGGTTCATACATTGTATGAACAGAAAATCAGCATTTCCCCTGCTGACAGGAACGAGAGCTGTGTGTTTACACACACAGCTCCCGGTCCCCGCTCTGTACCAAGCGATCGCGTGCGCCCCTAGTGGCGGCTAATAGGCAGGACGTCATATAACGTGATCTCGCCTAGGAGAGCCACCTTGTGGACGTATTTCGACGGTGCGGCGACAGCAAGTGGTTAAAGATGGCCCTGATTATTGGTATCAGTGGGAGGAATAGTGCCTCATTATTGGTATTAGTGTAAGGAATGGTGTCCCATCATTGGTGTCAACGGAAGAATAGTACCCCATCATTGGTGTCAGTGGAAGAATAGTGTCCCATCATTGGTGTCAGTGGGATTCCTGAGGCCCCTAGTAACCTTGCCAATATCAGAGTCCCCTGATACCCTTGCTTAGGCTCCGTGCATAAAGGAGGCTCCTGCTCACCCCCCCCCCCCCCCTGTAACTTACAGGATGGATATTTATTAGGAAGGATGAAGTTGAAGCTCTCCTGTAACCTCTGTTGATCTTTTTTTTAGAGTCGTGTTCCAAGCAGAATGAAGCACAAAGACGTCGTAAAAACTCTTGGTAAGTGCGGCATTCTGTGAATATGAACTTCCATCCTCGGTAAATGGACTGCAGAACAGACCTCTGGATTACTCCCCTGGACCCGGCTGCTGTCAATATCCATGTTTCATGTAAGACGTTTGCTTACAGTATTTGAGGCGCCCGGGGCGGACTGTGTTTTGGCTCGGCTTCCCAGCTGCGGTTCAGCACTTTCCAGGCTTGTCACTGGGGCTTATTAAAATCTCATCCACATGAATCAGCAGATATCCCGCCAGCTGCAGCGTTCACCGGCGAGCAAAGTGCTGATCTGTCAGATAATAAGGGGGGCATGGATAGAGGAGCCAGGGCGTAATGAAAGCCGCCTGGGCACAAGATGGAATGACCTTGCCATGTCTTAGATATGCAGGCCCCCAGTCTACACTCAGTCAGTGGCTGCTGGTGCTCAAAATGTTTGGGGGGCGCAAACAAACGAAAAAAAAACAAAACAATTGCAGCCCCACTGTGCCCATCAAATGCAGCCACTGTGCCACTCTGCGAGTTCAGATGTAAAAGGGGAACTCTGTGGACTCCGATGTAAAGGTGGACTCTTGTTATTTACTTAATTTGAATAGAAATTGTATTTATTAACAAAACATATGTATAAATAAAAATTGCTCAGGTTTGACTTGAAGAAAAGGTGGCAACCCTACCCTAAACTCAGTGGCGCCACTGGGGTTGGTGTCACCCGGTGCGAAAACAAAAATGGGTCCCCCCCCCCCCCCACCAACTATAGTCCCCCCTCAGTACAGACCCTCTTCCACTAACTACAGACCCACCTCCCGCAGTATAGACCCCCTCCCTCAGTTCAGACCCCCCTCACTAAGTACAGGCCCCTCTCCATCAATATAGACCCCCTCCCTCAGTATAGACCTCCCCCTCAGTGCAGACCCCTCCATCAGTGCAGACCCTTCCATCAGTACAGACACCCCCACCCAAGTGCAGACCCCCCATCAGTACAGACACCCCCACCTCAGTGCAGACCCCCATCAATACAGACACCCCCCACCTCAATACAGACACCCCCCCTCAGTGCAAACCCCCTCAGTACAGACACCATCCCCCCTCAGTGCAGACCCCCCTCAGTACAGACATTGCCCTCCCTCAGTGCAGACACTCCCCAGCAGTACAGACCCTCCCAGTGCAGACCCCCCAGCATTACAGACTCCCCCTCAGTGCAGGACCCCCCAGCATTACAGACCTCCCCAGTACAGACATCACCCCAGTGCAGATCATCCCCCTCAGTACAGACACCCCCCAGTGCAGATCATCCCCCTCAGTACAGACACCCCCCAGTGCAGACCCCCCACAGCATTACAGACTCCCCCTCGGTGCATGACCCCCCTCAGTACAGACGCCCCGCCCCTTACATACCTCAGAAAGGCACTGATAGTCTCCAGATACAGGCTCCTCCTCCTCTGTGGATGTAAACAGAGGGGAGGCGGGGCTTCGGTCCGCTCCGCTGAAGGACACAGCGGCGCGAGGCTCAGCTAATTAGGGCAGCGGCGGTGTTAGTGGTGCCGCTACCCACGGGTGACACCCCTCTGGCGGGTGTCACCCGAGTGCGGCGCGCACCCCCCGCACCCGTCTAGCAACGCCACTGCCTAAACTGAGATTTAATCGTCGATGTGCTGGTGTGATTGGTGGCCTCTGTACTTAGGGAAGAACCTGTCTGTTTCCAGCAGCCTCTTTGGGGGTGAGCTCTGCATGTATCTCGACCCATAACTTTGTTTTGTAGTATTGCATATAGTAGGGAAGATTTAAACCCCCTGTTGGCTTTTTATTACTGTCGGTGCACCCGGTGGTGAGATTCACCCTCTCTATTTATCATGGTGACCATTGTTACTGAGAACGTTGTTTCAAAGGTCCTGAGGAGCACCAAGGGCGCATATCTTCATAGAATACATGAATAAGATCTTCATTGGTGGCTGTTGCAGGAATGATGGATCAGGCACTTACTGTAGCCGCTTTCTAAATCCCTATTTAATTGGAAGCTATTAAAGTAAAATAAAGCCGGAATAATTAGGAGTTTTGCTAATCCGGCAGTTTCCCTTCTCCTTGCAGCCCTGGGTGATGTCCTCTGGAGGAAACGGAGGGCGTAAAGTCACAGAAGTGTCACATACGCCACGCATTTTTCCTTCACACGCATTCTACCTAAAAGTGGTTGTAAACCTTTACATAGACATTATGGCCCAGATTCTCATACAATTACGTTGCTCCTGGGCAGCGTAACGTATGTGATTTACGTTACACCGCCGCAGGTTTACAGCGTTAGTGCCTGATTCTCAGAACACTTACCTGTAAACCTGCGGCGGTGTATCGTAAAAGCGCTCGGTGCAAGCCCGCCCAATTCAAATGGGGCGGGCACCATTTAAATTAGGCGCGTTCCCGCGCCGAGCGTACTGCGCATGCTCCGTCGGGTAAATTACCCGACGTGCATTGCGCTAAATGACGTCGCACCAACGTCATTTGCTAAGACGTTAACGTAAATGGCGTCCAGCGCCATTCACGGACGTCTTACGCAAATGACGTAGATTTTTTAAATTTTGACGCGGGAACGACGGCCATACTTAACATTGGCTGCGCTTCCATAGACCCAGGGGCAACTTTACGCGTCGGAAAGGCTACGGAGACGACGTAAATTCTCTGCTTCGAGAGCGCGTACGTTCGGGAATCGTCGTAATTTGCTAATTTACATAAGCGACAGGGAAAACGACGTCGGCGACACCTAGCGGCGGGAAAAAAATTGCATTTAAGATCTGACAGCGTAAGAGCCTTACGCCTGTCAGATCTAATGGGTATCTATGCGTAACTGATTCTAAGAATCAGTCGAATAGATACCCGGGGCCAGATTAGGATTTACGACGGCGCAAATGGTGTTGCGCCGTCGTAACGCCTTTAAGAATCTGGGCCTATGAAAGAAATAAAGGTTTGGGATTTTTTAGGTGCGAAATTACGACTAGATTTTATATGAAAAAATATTTATTTGTAAAAGTTAAAAAGACAGAATAAAAATCCATCCGATGATACAATACAGTTTCAAGAGTGTGCGAGCTGAGAAATTCTCTCGACATGTTTCACCACGATTGGTGGCTTCCTCAGGAGATTCCGTGCGCCATCCCGGCTGCTAGGCCAGTGAGAGGGACCTATTCGGGTGAGCAATACCCACTCTGGCTAGAGTGGCGATGAGAACTGTTTGCTGAAAGCAGGAGTGTTTCCCTATCTATTACTCAGCAGCTCCTCCGGGGGTAGTGCTACATAAAGTAGTGAGTGTACAGCTTATATAACAGTGTACATTTGCTGTCCCCTCAAAATGACTCAACACACAGCCATTAATGTCTAAACCGCTGGCAACAAAAGTGAGTGTACCCCTAAGTGAAAATTGGGCCCAATTAGCCATTTTCCCTCCCCCCTGTCATGTGACTCGTTAGTGTTACAAGGTATCAGGTGTGAATGGGGAACAGGTGTGTTAAATTTGGTGTTATCGCTCTCACTCTCTCATACTGGTCACGGGAAGTTCAACGTGGCACCTCATGGCAAAGAACTCTCTGAGGATCTGAAAAAAAGAATTGTGTCTGGGTCTGCAGTGCTGTTCAACAGTGTTGCTTTGCTTAAGTTCTTGTCTGCAGTGTGGCTCATCCCTGACTTCTCCCATTTGCCTGTGCCCTTGACCTTTGCCTGTCCCCCGGTTACCCTGTCTGGCTGTTGCCCTGACCTCGGCTTACCCATCACTTCCGTTTGTCTTGCTTGCTGCTTCCCCACTCTCTCTGCGGAGTGTGACCTAGGGGATCCCAGGGGTCGCAACCTGGATCCAGCTGCGGCGAAGGCCATCCTCACCACTAGAGGCTCTGGTGAACACAAAGCTGGGTCTTAGACTCCGCGCCCTGGGCGATCTTGGGCTCACGCTTCCTCTCAGATAGCAGCAGTCGGCTATAGGGTTCACTACCCTGAGGTGCATCCCTGACCCCAACGGGGTGCACTTGTCACCTGGCCACAGGTGAGGTGTCATGGGTCCCCCTGTCAATAGGAGATTATGTGGTTCCCAGGCAATAGGTTATGGGGCCACACAGTACTGTATACACATACACACATACACACACAATATACACACACTGAAAAGGTACTGGAGAGGCGGGGCAGCTATAATCTTGGGATTTTTAGACCAAAAGGATGTCGGTAAGGGACATTTCAGGGACAGGTGTAAAAAAACACAGATTTTTACATACTGTCCCTGGTTTTACTGAGGCTGGCAACCCTGATGGGGCCCCCTAGTGGCATGGGGCCCGCGGGCAGTGCCCGAATGGTCAGTCCATCCCTGTATACTATCACAGATGAGACCCACAATAGCCCATTATGCATCAGATAAATACATGATGTTCTTACTCACAGCGTCGTATTTTCCTCTGCTGACAAAACGCATCAGTCGGCGAATCACGTTAATAAGCAGCAATTTGTTTGCGCAATTTCTTTTTTTTATTATTTCTTCTTTTGAGACATAAAGCGAGACGGGCAATTTACCGAGAGATGGGAATACGAAACCAGCTAAAACACAAACACGGCTGGAATAAAGAACAAGCGGCGGCCCGCCAGCCGCTCCGGAGTCTCTTACACAGAACCGGAGGCGGCGCACGCGTTTCTCCCGCCGAAAAAACTGAATTGCCGATGACTTATGCGCTCCGTTCGCTAATGAACACTGCGGGAACACGCCGAACGACTTCCACTTAAAATCACTCATATTTGTTTAGAAATGTAGAATGGCCGCGGACGCAATTTTTTCAGCTCGCCGTGACATAAATCAAAACGTAAACCTCATTTTCTTGCCGAGGTTTAATGTAGTTGGCTGCTGACAGCACAGCGGAGAGAGACGGGAATAGGCATGTCCTTCGCCTTCTAGAGTTCAGCAGCGCCTTTTCCGCGGCAGCGGAGACCCCGAGCCCTCGCGGAAATTAGCAATTAAAATCAGCAGAGGACATGCCCGTTGTTATGTGGCCTCTGGAGGAGAAGTCCTATCAGCATAAAAATTACAAGCAAGACCTTTCCGCTATTAAATTGTATTTTCCCCCCCAAACAGAGACGTACATAAATAGGACAAATAACAATATAAAAAGAAAAGAAAAAAGGACTGCGCTTCACAAAATGGTGATTAACTGTGGTCTCCCCTGGGGTCATGTGATCTGCACTGTGGCAGCACTCACGTGCCATACAGGGGGCGCCAGACGTCTCTCTCAGTCTTGCTTTCTCTCAATAGACATCACATATCCCTGAAGAGCGGGTGGTTTAACCACTTAAGGACCGCCTCCTGCACATATACGTCGGCAGAATGGCACGGCTGGGCACAAGCACGTACCTGTACGTCCTCTTTAAGTACCCAGCCGTGGGTCGCGGGCCCGTTCCGAAGCTCCGTGAGCGCGGCCGCGGGACCCGCGGACTCGATCGCCGCTGGAGTCCCGCGATCGGTCCCCGGAGCTGAAGAACGAGGAGAGCTGTGTGTAAACACACCTTCCCCGTTCTTCACTGTGGCGCTGTCATTGATCGTGCGTTTCCTGATATAGGAAAACACGATCAATGACGTCGGACATGTTCGGTCGTCTGTACGACTTACCGGACATGTCCGCTCGGCCGAAAGTCCTCGCATGCGTCGAAGTGATTCGACGCATGCGTGGAAGCATTGACCTTCCAGGGTCGCGCACGTCGCCGCGTCATCGTCACGGCGACGGCGCGGCCACGTCACCGCGTATCCTGTCCGGATTTCGGTTTGATGGTGTGTACAACACCGAGCGGACATGTCCGATGAAAACGGTCCGCGGACCGTTTTCATCGGACATGTCCCCTCGTGTGTACGAGGCCTCAGTCTTATCCAAGGAACGCACCCCCGTACGTTTCCTGGATAAGCTTCCGGATGCTGAGGGCTGTACTCTCGGAAAGCCTATCAGAGCCGCTGGCTCAGATAGGGCATTTCCGTACAGCCAACCAGCTGCCGTTATTCAGGTGGCCGGCGCTCTATGTCAGGCCATCTGATTAGACCAGTGGCAGCGGCGACAATAACATCGATTCATGCAATGCAATGAATCTATGTTATTAGTCAGTGGCGGTACGAGAGCCAGAGGGGGCGGCGCTCCAGCGCCCTCTATAGACGCACCGCCACTGCATGGGGCCCCCACACATCTTGGGCCATGCGACCGTGCACTGCCTGCCTGAAAAATTGCCTGCCCAGCGCCCTCCATCAAATGATTTGGACCGGTGCACAAAGCAAGATCATCCCGCTGGTTGATTAAAAGAAAAAAGAATCCTGTATGACCAGCTTTAGAGATGTTTAGCTAGATTCAGAGAGACTTAGGCTGGCGTATCAGTAGATACGCCAGCCCAAGTCTGAATTTGCGTCGGCGCTAATTTAAGCGTATTCTGGTAACCAGGTACGCTTAAATTAGGCTCAGATACGAGCGGCGTAAGTGTCTTACACCCTCGTATCCTAAAGTGTAATTTTTAGGCTGACCGCTAGGTGGCGCTTCCATTGCGTTCGGCGTAGAATATGTAAATCACTAGATACGCCTATTCACGAACGTACGCCCGGCCGACGCAGTACAGATACGCCGTTTACGTAACGCATTATCAGGCCTAAAGTTATTCCATCAAATAGCTGGAATAGTAACGTTAAGTATGGCCGTCGTTCCCGCGTCGAAATTCAGAAAATGTTACGTCGTTTGCGTAAGTCGTCCGTGAATACGGATTTATGTCATTTACGTCCACGTCGAAACCAATAGGCCCGTGCGGTGTACTTTTCCCCAATGCACACTGGGCAGGCCCGTCGGAACCCGACAGGCAAAGCAAGCATTTGCCTGGGGCCCCGAGCTGGCCAGGGGCCCCAGCAGGGAGGGCCCTTGCCGCACCGCTGCATCCTCCTGCAGTCCGGTCGGCCGTGTACCATAACCGCGCGGTACAGGAGAATCAGGTTCCTGTTCCCGGCCGGACTGACAGGAAGTGCACACACTGAGTGTTCACTTCCTTTCGGTCCGGCCCCGGAAACAGCAAACTGAATGTCCTGTACCGCGCGGTTATGGTACACGGCCGACCGGACTGCAGGAGGACGCAGCAATGCGGCAAGGGCCCTCCCTGCTGGGGCCCCTGTGCGGACACCAACATCTGCCGGCGTGTGCGTGTGAGGATAGAGGTAAGCCGCCAACGGCCCCCCCCCCCGGTTTTGCCTGGGGCCCCCAAATGTCTTCAAACGCCCCTGACACTGGGATATGTAGGCGGACGGCGCATGCGCCCTTTCGTAAAATACGTCAATCACGTCAGGTCAAGCATCATTAACATAAAACACGCCCCCTCAGCTAAATTTGAATTAAGCGCCATTACGCCCGCCCAATTTACGGTACAACGCCGTAACTTAGCAGGCAAGTACTTTGTGAATCATGTACTTGCCTCGCTAACTTACGGCGGCGTAGTGTAAACACGATACGCTACGCCGCGGCAAAGTTAGGACGCCCTTTCTGAATCTACCCCGTTGTTTTTTTGACACAGGTCCGGGATAGCGAAAGAACGCACGACACAAATATTGTGCAGACGGGGACGGCTATGAAGGCATAGTTCTGCCGCGGCGTGAATCCGGCACCTGTGACAGGAGCACAACAAGAGATCCGTCTGCCATCTGAATAATAGAGGATGTTGTGACAATGACAGTAAAGTAGGTGGAATAATAGACCCCGCTTGATACAATGTAACAACTCTTCATCCCATTGTCTGCAGCGATAATGCCGAGATTTTCAACTCCAACAAAACAATGTGAAGCCGCGCCATCAATCTCAGGCAAAGCCGTACATCGCGGCCCTCCGCTCCCAGCGCACGCAGCCTTTTATTCATCAGGACGGGCCGTAAAAAAAGGTGACATTTAAAGGATGAAGCAGAAGGTTTGATTACGTGCACGCTATATATTGCTTTTACCTCTAAAAAATGTTAGCGGGCGTAGAAGCCGAGTGCGCTGAGCGGGCCGCTGAGCGTAATTTAGGCGGCAAAATGCTGATGGAATAGTAGATATAATAAAGATAATCACAGGTATTAAAGCCTTTCCCGTGTTTAATTACCGTTTCATTTTCACCTATTTTTCTATAATTGTTGGGAAAATTATACAAAAGTCCATTTATAATTACCAGCTGAAACGACGGAAGGAAGACCGGAACCACCCGGAATCAGGCGAACGCTGGATTAATAGAAAGTCTCATTAGAAATTATTTTTATTGGATTTCATTGAAATAATGTCAGCCAAGGGTTTATAAAAAAAAGTTTCGGTCTTTTTCTTCTGTAAGAATGTGTCGAAATCGAATATTCTTAGACAGCGTCACAGTGTCATAGCAGAAGACGGAAGAGGACGGGAGAAGGGAGAAGACATCGAGGACTCAGAGGACAGCGTTGACCCGAGACAGGTAAGTTCTGGGCGGGGGGGGGGGACTTTGGCGACATTTGAAGTGGCAAACTGGCAGCACACTGGCGACATTTGATGGGCACACTGGCGGCAATTGATGGGTACACTGGCAGCATTTGATGGGCACACTGGCGACAATTGATGGGTACACTGGCGGCATTCGATGGGCACACTGGCAGCAATTGATGGGCACACTAGCAGCACACTGGCAGCAATTGATGGGGCAAACTGGCAGCACACTGGTGGCATATGATGGGACGAACTGGCAACACACTGGTGGCATATGATGGGGCAAACTGGCAGCACACTGGTGGCAATTGATGGGGCAAACTGGCGGCAATTGATGGGGCACACTGGCGGCAACTGATGGGGCAAACTGGCAGCACACTGGCAGCAATTGATGGGGCAAACTGGCAGCACACTGGCGGCATTTGATGGGCACACTGGCAAAACAAATGGGCACACTGGCAGCACACTGGCGGCACACTGGTGGCATATGATGGGGATAACTGGCAGCACACTGGTGGCATATGATGGGGCAAACTGGCAGCACACTGATGCCGCAATTGATGGGGCAATCTGGCAGCACACTGGCCACAATTGATGGGGCAAACTGGCAGCACACTGGCGGCAATTGATGGGGCAAACTGGCAGCACACTGGCGGCAATTGATGGGACACACTGGCGGCAATTGATGGGGCAAACTTGGCGGCAACTGATGGGGCAAACTGGCAGCACACTGGCAACAATTGATGGGGCAAACTGGCAGCACACTGGCGGCATTTGATGGGGACACTGGCAGAAATTTATGGGCACACTGGCGGCATATGATGGGGATAACTGGCAGCACACTGGTGGCATATGATGGGGCAAACTGGCAGCACACTGATGCCGCAATTGATGGGGCAAACTGGCAGCACACTGGCAGCAATTGATGGGGCAAACTGGCAGCACACTGGCGGCAATTGATGGGGCACACTGGCGGCAATTGATGGGGCAAACTGGCAGCACACTGGCGGCAATTGATGGCGGGTCTGAGACCCGTTTCCCAATCGGCCGAAAGAAGTAGTGTTCTGATTGGCCACTGAGGAGGGAGGAGACTGAGGCTGCCGAGCAGGGGAAGCTGTTTGTGATGCCCGCGGAGGAGAGCAGGGGAAACCGGCCGTGATTGCCCGCCATGGATGCCATTGATTTTGACCCATGCCCACAGAATGGTTTACGTGCAATTTTGATGTATGGACAGCTATACATGCATGTTCAAAGCCAACATAGTAAGAGCCAGTACTGGGATATCATGTGATCGCTCTCAGCCAATGAACAACGTAATGTATCCAGCAGGCCCGGACTAGGACAAAAAATAGACGTTAGACTGAGCAGCCAATGGACCCCTTTACATTACACAGACACCCCCCTAACAGTTCTGGACCCTTTGCATGTTACACTGGGGGGGGGGAGACGTGACATGCGGTCCGCATTTACCCCATATGCCCTATGGCCAGTCCGGGCCTGGAATCCAATATCCACAACTGGTTAAACGGGTGAATCTGGCATTCTCGTTGCCGCTCCGATTCCCAAAGTCCTCCTGCGGCACGTCCCGCAGCACGCCGCCTGCATAATCTAACTTTACTAACCCACTTTAGGGGGGTGAAAATAGCCGCACCGACCAGTCAAGGCGAAGACCGTTCAGATGCCAAATAAAACAAGACACAAAATAAAATCCACAAAGAAAACAATCAATAAACTCATTAATCGTGTCTGCGGCGAAGCGCGGCGGCCATTGTGCGGATCAGCATTGTCTCCCCATAATTTATGTTCCCGGGTAATGAGAAAGACAATTATGCCAGTTATTCCAATCGAACGTCGTCCGGAGCGACAGGCAGAGGAGAGCGCAAATACCATCACCGCGCGACGGCCTGACACCGCGAGACAACGGCGGCATTTATAGAGCGGACTCGTCAACCCGCGACGCCACAGATTTACATATCAATGAGCAATTATTTCTCCCGGATTTCACAGACGATAAGTCAAATCATTTACATAAACAATACGCCCGGCATACAGGATAAGAGAAGTAGTACTGAGCAGAGTCCATACATACAGGATAAGAGAAGTAGTACTGAGCAGAGTCCCTACATACAGGATAAGAGAAGTGGTACTGAGCAGAGTCCATACATACAGGATAAGAGAAGTGGTACTGAGCAGAGTCCATACATACAGGATAAGAGAAGTGGTACTGAGCAGAGTCCATACATACAGGATAAGAGAAGTGGTACTGAGCAGAGTCCATACATACAGGATAAGAGAAGTGGTACTGAGCAGAGTCCATACATACAGGATAAGAGAAGTGGTACTGAGCAGAGTCCATACATACAGGATAAGAGAAGTGGTACTGAGCAGAGTCCATACATACAGAATAAGAGAAGTGGTACTGAGCAGAGTCCATACATACAGAATAAGAGAAGTGGTACTGAGCAGAGTCCATACATACAGGATAAGAGAAGTGGTACTGAGCAGAGTCCATACATACAGGATAAGAGAAGTGGTACTGAGCAGAGTCCATACATACAGAATAAGAGAAGTGGTACTGAGCAGAGTCCATACATACAGGATAAGAGAAGTGGTACTGAGCAGAGTCCATACATACAGAATAAGAGAAGTGGTACTGAGCAGAGTCCATACATACAGAATAAGAGAAGTGGTACTGAGCAGAGTCCATACATACAGAATAAGAGAAGTGGTACTGAGCAGAGTCCATACATACAGAATAAGAGAAGTGGTACTGAGCAGAGTCCATACATACAGAATAAGAGAAGTAGTACTGAGCAGAGTCCATACATACAGGATAAGAGAAGTGGTACTGAGCAGAGTCCATACATACAGGATAAGAGAAGTGGTACTGAGCAGAGTCCATACATACAGGATAAGAGAAGTGGTACTGAGCAGAGTCCATACATACAGAATAAGAGAAGTAGTACTGAGCAGAGTCCATACATACAGGATAAGAGAAGTGGTACTGAGCAAAGTCCATACATACAGGATAAGAGAAGTGGTACTGAGCAGAGTCCCTACATACAGGATAAGAGAAGTGGTACTGAGCAGAGTCCATACATACAGGATAAGAGAAGTAGTACTGAGTCCATACATACAGGATAAGAGAAGTGGTACTGAGCAGAGTCCATACATACAGAATAAGAGAAGTGGTACTGAGCAGAGTCCATACATACAGGATAAGAGAAGTGGTACTGAGTCCATACATACAGGATAAGAGAAGTAGTACTGAGTCCATACATACAGGATAAGAGAAGTGGTACTGAGCAGAGTCCATACATACAGAATAAGAGAAGTGGTACTGAGCAGAGTCCATACATACAGGATAAGAGAAGTGGTACTGAGCAGAGTCCATACATACAGGATAAGAGAAGTAGTACTGAGCAAAGTCCATACATACAGGATAAGAGAAGTGGTACTGAGCAGAGTCCATACATACAGAATAAGAGAAGTGGTACTGAGCAGAGTCCATACATACAGGATAAGAGAAGTGGTACTGAGCAGAGTCCATACATACAGGATAAGAGAAGTGGTACTGAGCAGAGTCCATACATACAGGATAAGAGAAGTGGTACTGAGCAGAGTCCATACATACAGGATAAGAGAAGTGGTACTGAGCAGAGACCATACATACAGGATAAGAGAAGTGGTACTGAGCAGAGTCCATACATACAGAATAAGAGAAGTGGTACTGAGCAGAGTCCATACATACAGGATAAGAGAAGTGGTACTGAGTCCATACATACAGGATAAGAGAAGTGGTACTGAGTCCATACATACAGGATAAGAGAAGTAGTACTGAGCAGAGTCCATACATACAGGATAAGAGAAGTGGTACTGAGCAGAGTCCCTACATACAGGATAAGAGAAGTGGTACTGAGTCCATACATACAGAATAAGGACAGATACCGAGAATTACATTAAAGTTTGATCTAGGTCAGTGCCAGGCAGAGGCGTTGCTAGGGGGGTGCGGGTGGTGCGGTCCGCACCGGATGACACCCGCTAGAGGGGTGACACCATCCCGTTTATTTATTTATTTATTTATTTATTTTTAGCTGACATGCCCAGCCTGCCTTGTGCAATCCCAGCCTGCCCTGTACCACCCCAGCCTTCTCTGTGCCACCCCAGCCTGCCCTGTATCACCCAGCCTGCCCTGTACCACCCAGCCTGCCCTGTACCCCCCAAACAGCCCTGTACCACCCCAGCCTGCCCTGTACCACCCCAGCCTGCCCTGTACCACCCCAAACTTTCCCATGCCACCCCAACTTGCCCTGTGCCACCCTAACTTGTCCTGTACCACCCCAATCTGCCCTATGCCACCCTAACTTGCCCTATACCACCCCAACCTGCCCAATGCCACCCTAACTTGCCCTGTACCACCCCAACCTTTCCCATGCCATCCCAACTTGCCCTATGCCACCCTAACTTGCACTATACCACCCCAACCTGCCCTGTACCACCCTAACTTGCCCTATACCACCCCAACCTGCCCTATGCAACCCTAACTTGCCCTATACCACCCCAAACTACCCTATATCACCCCAACATGCCCTATACCACCTTAACCTGTCCTATACCACCCCACTACACCAACCTGCCACTATACCACTCTATACTACCCTAACCTGCCACAATACTGCCCTATACTATCATTTACAGGGGCTGGTTTGGGGTGCGCCCCGTGCCCGTGCGCTGCCTGTTTGGTGCTGGGCAGCCTAGACAGAGGGGAGGTGACACCATGTTTTACCGCACCGGGTGACACCAACCCTAGTGACGCCACTGGTGCCAGGGTTAGTGTTTGGGTCAAAGGTCAGGGTCAGTATTTTTTTTTTTACAGAATTTTTTTTTTTTAACCAGATCCCAACCGGCACACGAGGATGTACGTTGACAGAGCGGCACGGCTGAGCAAATGGGCGTACAGGTACGTCCCTTTTAATTTGCACGCCGGCAAGCTCACGACCCTGCCGCAAGCTCCGTAACCACGCCCGTGGGACCCGCGGATCCCGATCGCTGCCGGTGTCCCACGATCGGGTCACAGAGCTGAAGAACGGGGAGAAACAGTGTAAACACAACACCTCCCCGTTCTTCCTAGTGACATGTCACTGATCGTCTGTTCCCTCTCATCAGGGAACAACAATCAGTGACGTGTCACGGCAAGCCACGCCCCCTAACAGTTACAAGCACTCCCTAGGACACACTTAACCCCCCTACAGGTTAACCCCTTCACTGCCAGTGTCATTTTCACAGCATTCGGTGCATTTTTATAGCGCTGCTCGCTGTATAAATGACAATGGTCCGAAAATGGTGTCAAAAGTGTCCGATGCGTGCGCCATAAGGTCGCAGTCACGATATAAATTGCTGATCGCCGCCATTACTAGTAAAAAAAAAAAAAATATTAATAAAAATGCCATAAAACTATCCCCTATTTTGTAGACGCTATACCTTTTGCGAAAACCGATCAATAAACGCTTATTGAATTTTTTTTTTACCTAAAATATGTAGAAGAATTCGTATCGGCCTAAACTGAGGGGAAAAACATTTTTTTTTATATATTTTTTGGGGATATTTATTATAGCAAAAAATTACAAAATATTGTTTTTGTTTCAAAATTGTCGCTCTATTTTTGTTTATAGCGCAAAAAATAAAAATCGCAGAGGTGATCAAATACCGCCAAAAGAAAGCTCTATTTGTGGGGAAAAAAGGACGCCAATTTTGTTTAAGAGCCACGTCGCACGACCGCGCAATTGTCAGTTAACCACTTAAGACCCGGACCTTTAGGCAGCTAAAGGACCCGGCCAGTTTTTGCGATTCTGCACTGCGTTGCTTTAACTGACAATTGCGCGGTCGTTCGACGTGGCTCCCAAACAAAATTGACGTCCTTTCTTCCCCACAAATAGAGATTTCTTTTGGTGGTATTTGATCACCTCTGCGGTTTTTATTTTTTGCGCTATCAACAAAAATAGAGCGACAATTTTGGAAAAAATTCAATATTTTTTACTTTTTGCTATAATAAATATCCCCCAAAAATTTATATATAAAAAAAAACATTTTTTTTCCACAGTTTAGGCCGATACGTATTCTACATATTTTTGGTAAATAAAAAATCGCAATAAGCGTTTATCGGTTGGTTTGCGCAAAATTTATAGCATTTACAAAATAGGGGATAGTTTTATTGCATTTTTATTAATAATTTGTTTTACTACTAATGGCGGCGATCAGCGTTTTTTTTTCGTGACTGCGACATTATGGCGGACACTTCGGACAATTTTGAAAAATTTTTGGGACCATTGTCATTTTCACAGCAAAAAATGCATTTAAAATGCATTGTTTACTGTGAAAATGACAGTTGCAGTTTGGGAGTTAACCACAAGGGGTTAAGTGTGACCTCATGTGTTTCTAACTGTAGGGGGGTGTGGCTGTAGGTGTGATGTCATCGATTGTGTTTCCCTATAAAAGGGAACACACGATCAATGACAGCGCCACAGTGAAGAACGGGGACGGTGTGTTTACACACAGCTCTCCCCGTTCTTCAGCTCCAGGGACCGATCGCGGGACTCCGGCGGCGATTGGGTCCGCGAGTCCCGCAGCCGCGGTCACGGAGCTTCGGACCGGGTCGCGTGGGCTTAAAGGGCAACATACAGGTACGTGGATGTGCCCAGCCGTGCCATTCTGCCGACGTATATCGGCGTGAAGGGGTCCTTAAGTGGTTAAAGCGACGCAGTGCCGAATCGCAAAAAAAGTGGCCTGGTCCTTTAGCTACAAAATGGTCCGGGGCTGAAGTGGTTAAAGATTAGTCTACATGGAAAGTTTAATAAATAATTAACAGGCAGCCAATCTCCTTCTTCCAGGCTTTTAATTCCTGCTAAGTATACCGCGTCTAAAGGACGGAGAGTCCGGCTATCCCAGCTCCAGCGCTCCCCCTTTAACCTTGGTGCAGACGGCGTGAACTCGCCATATCTGCCCGCGGTTTGCTGCGCTGCTCTCAGGAGCGTCTCCATGAATAATGCAGACAAACCAACCGCTTGACCTGTTTTACTACGCTTCATAAATTGGGCGCCGAGTACGACCCTCTTCCCCCAGCTGCAACCTTCAGGAGCCCCATGCATTAATTAACACCGCCCACATCTATTATTAAGAAAGACGAAATGCAGAACCGCGCCGGGAGAAAACTTGTAACAAAGTTCCATCCGAAGAGTTTCTTTAGTTAGCCAATGGAAACGAAGTGCAAGTTTAACAAACTGTTCCCTGGAGGAAATATACCCAGTGATATTTTCATTGCCTATTTGTCCCCTTTTTTCAATGTTTAACCACTTAAGTCCCGGACCAATATGCAGGTAAAGGACCCGGCCAGTTTTTGCGATTCGGCACTGCGTCGCTTTAACCACTTAAGGACCGGACCAATATGCTGCTATATGACCCAAGGGGTTTTTACAAGGATGAGGTAAGTGAAGGAGGACGGCACTGAGGTAAAGGAAGATATTTAGGGAAAAAAAATTGTACCTTTACAACCCCTTTAAGCTCCGTACCAATTGGCTGGCCAAAGACCAAAGCATTTTTTGCGATTCGGCACTGCGTCGCTTTAACAGACAATTGCGTGGTCGTGCGACGTGGCTCCCAAACAAAATTGGCGTCCTTTTTTCCCCACAAATAGAGATTTCTTTTGGTGGTATTTGATCACCTCTGCGTTTTTTTTTTTTTTGCGCTATAAACAGAAATGAAGCGACAATTTTGAAAGAAATGCAATATTTTTTACTTTTTGCTATATTAAATATCCCCCTAAAATATATATATATAAAAAAAAAAAAAATTTCCCCTCAGTTTAGGCCGATACGTATTCTTCTACCTATTTTTGGTTAAAAAAAAAACCGCAATAAGCGTTTATCGATTGGTTTGCACAAAATTTATAGCGTTTACCGAATAGGGGATAGTTTTATGGCATTTTTATTAATATATATTTTTTTACTACTAATGGCGGCGATCAGCGATTTTTTTCCATGACTGCGACATTATGACAGACACATCGGACAATTTCGACACATTTTTGGGACCATTGTCATTTTCACGGCAAAAAAAGTGCTATAAAAATGCACTGATTACTGTGAAAATGACAATTGCAGTTTAGGGGTTAACCACTAGGGGGCGCTTTCGGGGTTAAGTGTGACCTCATATGTGTTTCTAACTGTAGGGGGGCGGGGCTGGGCGTGTGACGTCATTTTTCGTCTTTCCCTGCATCAGGGAACAGACGATCAGTGACACTGCCACTGTGAAGAACGGGGAAGGTGTGTTTAAACTCACCTCTCCCTGTTATTCTGCTCCTGTGACCGATCGCAGGAAACACCTGCGGCGATCGGGTCCGTGGGTCCCTGGGCGCTTTCACGGAGCTTCGGACCGGGTCGCGTGTGCGCACCGGCGGCACGCGCGAGACCCACGGCTGGGCCCTTAAAGGCGACGTACCTGTACCTGCCTGTGCCTAGCCGTGCCATTCTGCCGACGTATATGTGCAGGAGGCGGTCCTTAAGTGGTTAAAGCCAACTGGGTGCCATTTAGTGATGTACACAGCACTGTATATTATAAACAATTGCTATTTCTTTAACCACTTCAGCCCAGGAGGATTTGGCTGTCCAGCATAGGTGTGCGCAGCCCATTGCATTAGGGCAGGGGTGCCCAACCTTTTGAAGCGTGAGGGCCACTTAAGCGGCTTGGTAACTGTTCACGGGCCACAATGAGCAGAGCGGGCGGATGGCAGGTCCGTGTCCGCTCTGAATATGCAGAGCGGACACGGGCACACAGCCCACTACACTCTTTTTTTAGTGGATCGGATTGGTGGTAGAACACAAATGGGATTGCATCTGTCACTCCGTAGAGGTGATTCCAACTTAGAGGTCCAATTCAGAGGTGTATCTAGTGAAAATAGCGCCTATGGCAAGCACTGAAACTGCGCCCCCTGTCGAAACATTTGAAACCCGTCTTTCAGATAACCTTAACAAAAAAAACAGCTAACAAAACTAGTGATATTTATCATCCCTTGTGACACCTTGGGTTGTGACATATCCTCTTTATGGAGAAATCTGGGGTTTATTAGACCCCTGATCCCTCCTCTGCCCTCCAAGGCCAGGTAAATGCAGAACCAATCCTGGAAGTGATGAACTCTTCATCACTTAAGGCCGTAGTTGTCACAGAGGAGAGGGAGAAACTGATGTTCCTCCTTCTTCTTTGTGCGCTGCCAATCCGACCAGATGGAATGGGAGAGACTGGGAGAACAGGGGAGGGCTGTGGCTGAACGCAGCAGGGATAGCGCTGCCATTGTCCATTAACAAAGGTGCTGAAAAGGAGATCCTGCCTATGCTCGGAAGGAGGGAAGAAGAGACCCTCAGACCCTGGGAAGTGCCTTGCTGCCCAGCCACTCAACAGCCCCCCCTTATATGGCAGCCATGGCACTTGCCATGGCTAACATACCCTAGATATGCCACTGGTCCAATTGGATCGGACTGACCGTGTAAAAGGGGCCCATGGCTGCTTTTCAGAGCAGGAGGTCGTGGGCCACATCAGAGGGCTCCGCGGGCCACATGTGACCCCCGGGCCACTGATTGGGCACCCCTGCATTAGGGTGTGCCCCATGAAGCTATCCAGGCAGAAGTTGTGGGTAAGTGGCAGATAAGAGAGTTGTCAGGTCCAGGGAGAGGCAGCAGTCAAAAGTGTAGTCAGGTCCAGGCAGAGGTCATGGGCAGGCAGCAGACAATAGAGTGGTCAGGTCAGGCAGAGGTTGTGAGCAGGCAGCAAGCAAAAGAATATTCAGGTCCCAGCAGAGCTCATGGACGGGTGGCAGAAAAAAAGAGTAGTCTGGTCCTGCAGAGGTAGTAGTCAGGTCCAGGTAGACATCATGGGTAGGCAGCAGGCAAGAGAGTATTCAGGTCAGGCGGAGGCTGTGAGCAGGCAGCAAGCAAAAGAGTAGTCAGGTCCAGGTAGGCATCATGGGTAGGCGGCAGGCAAGAGAGTAGTCAGGACCAGACAGGGGTTGTAAGCAGGAAAAAGAGTAGTCTGTTCCAGGCAGAGGTCATTGGCAAGCGGCAAGCAAAAAATAGCCAGCCCAACAAACGTTGTGGGAAAGTGGCAGATAAGAGAATAGTCAGGTCTAGGGAGAGGCAGCGGTAAAAAATGGAGTCAGGTCCAGGCAGAAGTCATGGGCAGGCAGCAGAAAAGAGAGTAGTCAGGTCCAGACAGAGGTTGTGAGTAGGTGGCAGGAAATAGAGAAGTCAGGTCCAGGCAGAGGTCATGGGCAAGTGGCATACAAAAGAGTAGTCATATTTAGGCAGAGGTTGTGGGCAAGTGGCAGATAAGAGAGTAGTCAGGTCTGGGGAGAGGCAGCAGTCAAAAGTGTAGTCTATGAATCAGTCGCATAGATACGATGGGCGGACTCAGAGATACGACGGCGTATCAGGCGATACGCCGGCGTATCTCTTTTGAGAATCTGCCCCCAAGTGTTTGGTCACAGCAAACATGGTGGAAGCGTTCGCTCAGGGGTGACGCGCGTACACAAATGCAGCATCTCCCAACCGCGAATGGGGTTAAATAAAGCAAATGATTTTGTGAAGGCTGCCGGCAGCTGCTGTAATAAGAACAACTTGTATAAAACATCTGTCTTCTATGTGCGTAACGAGACGGCCGCGATGGGACTTGTTTGTGTAACCTACTGACATTTGCAAGTCAAGTGCCTTAATGATGCCACGTGTCAGTAAAAAAAAAAAAAATATCTCACTGTAACTAGTTACTAGAAAATGAGGGACCTCCTAATGAGGCCATAATTCATCGAACGTGAGAGGTGAAAACGACGACAAGACACAGCGAGGGGGAGCGCCGAGCCAGCCGCTGAATGATCGCGGCGCTGTCTATGGAGAACGGCCAAGTCCTGAGGTCACAACGAGCGCACCAGGAGTTCCGCAAAACGCGCGATGACCATCCGCTGGCGGCAGAAGTGGTGTGAGCTTCACAACACGGAACATTGAACAATTCCCTTCTAAATGATGGCGGCCAGACTTTCCCCGACACCGCAGAACATTCCCCGTCTGATACTGACATATTATTCTGCAAATTATTCCTCCATTGGCCTCACTAGAGATCTGCAGAACATTCCTCTATCCCATCTCCCCTGATTTATACATCTATTCTGCAGATTATCCTATAACTGACTTCATTAAAAATCTGCAGACCATTGCTCCATCCCATCTCCCCTGATTTATACATCTAGTCTGCAGATTATCCTGTAACTGACTTCATTAGAGATCTGCAGACCATTGCTCCATCCCATCCACCCCCCCGCCTGATACACATTGATATATTATTCTCCAAATTATTCCATCATTGGCCTCCCTAGAGATCTGCAGAACATTGCTCCATCCCATCTCCCCTGATTTATACATCTATTCTGCAGATTATCCTATAACTGACTTCATTGGAGATCTGCAGACCATTGCTCCATCCCATCCACCCCCCCACCTGATACACACTGACATATTATTCTGCAAATGATTCCATCTTTGGCCTCCCTAGAGATCTGCAGATCATTGCTCCATCCCATCCCCCCCCCCCCCCCCCGTCTGATACACACTGACATATTATTCTGCAAATTATTCCATCTTTGGCCTCACTAGAGATCTGCAGAACATTGCTCCATCCCATCTCCCCTGATTTATACATCTATTCTGCAGATTATCCTATAACTAACTTCATTAGAGATCTGCAGACCATTGCTCCATCCCATCCACCCCCCCGCCTGATACACTATGATATATTATTCTGCAAATTTTTCCTTCATTGGCCTCACTAGAGATCTGCAGAACATTGCTCCATCCCCCCCCCCCCCCCCGTCTGATACACACTGATATATTATTCTGCAAATTTTTCCTTCATTGGCCTCACTAGAGATCTGCAGAACATTGCTCCATCCCATCTCCCCTGATTTATACATCTATTCTGCAGATTATCCTATAACTGACTTCATTAGAGATCTGCAGACCATTGCTCCATCCCATCTCCCCTGATTTATACATCTATTCTGCAGATTATCCTATAACTGACTTCATTAGAGATCTGCAGACCATTGCTCCATCTCATCTCCCCTGATTTATACATCTATTCTGCAGATTATCCTATAACTGACTTCATTGGAGATCTGCAGACCATTGCTCCATCCCATCCACCCCCCCCCCCCCCCCCCCCGCCTGATACACATTGATATATTATTCTGCAATTTTTTCCTTCATTGGCCTCCCTAGAGATCTTCATTGGCATCCCATCTCACTCTGAGGCGCCACCCCCTATTCAGGTCTCCGGGCCCCTTTTCGGCCGCCGGGCATCTGAATTACAGCTGCAGGTTTTTTTTTTGGAAGCAACTGATTAGAGCTGTAGGCTCTAATAGGCACCCAAAGAAAAAGGTGATCAGCGGGCGCCATGCTGGGAGCTTGCTGTTCACTCGGCGTTGTGTTAGCAAAGCTAAGGAATTCGCTTTGCTAACACTGAACCGCTTCTTAGCCAATCAAGTGCTCGAATCTGTTACCTGTCACCTGATTGGCTGAAACGACAGGCGCTGTGATTGGACGCTGCCTATCGGTCGTCCAATCATAGTAGAGGATGGGAAGAGAGGACGGGAGAAGAGATCGGGGAGCGTGGAGGACATTCCCGCTGCCCCACCGAGACAAGGTAAGTGCCAGGCGGGCGGAAGGATTCACAGTGGCAGCATTTGATGGGCACACTGGCAGCAGTTAATGGGCACAGTAGTGGCAGTTGATGGGCACAGTAGTGGCAGTTGATGGGCACAGTAGCAGCAGTTGATGGGCACACTGGCAGAGGTTAATGGGCACAGTAGCGGCAGTTGATGGGCACAGTAGCGGTAGTTGATGGGCACAGTAGCGGCAATTGATGGACACACTGGCAGCAATGTATGGGCACAGTAGCGGCAGTTGGTGGGCACACTGGGAGCAGTTAATGGGCACTGTAGCAGCAGTTGATGAGCACAGTAGCAGCAATTGATAGGCACAGTAGTGGCAGTTGATGGGCACACTGGCAGCAGTAAATGGACACAGTAGTGGCAGTTGATGGGCACACTGGCAGCAGTAAATGGGCACAGTAGTGGCAGTTGATGGGCACACTGGCAGCAGTTGATGGGCACAGTAGCGGCAGTTGATATGCACACTGGCAGAGGTTAATGGGCACAGTAGTGGCAGTTGATGGGCACAGTAGCGGCAGTTGATGGGCACAGTAGCAGCAATTGATGGGCACACTGGCAGCAATGTATGGGCACAGTAGCGGCTGTTGGTGGGCACACTGGGAGCAGTTAATGGGCACTGTAGCAGCAGTTGATGAGCACAGTAGCGGCAATTGATGGGCACACTGGCAGCAATTGATAGGCACAGTAGTGGCAGTTGATGGGCACACTGGCAGCAGTAAATGGGCACAGTAGTGGCAGTTGATGGGCACACTGGCAGCAGTTGATGGGCACAGTAGCGGCAGTTGATATGCACACTGGCAGAGGTTAATGGTCACAGTAGCGGCAGTTGATGGACACACTGGCAGCAGTTGATGGGCACAGTAGCAGCAGTTGATGGACACACTGACAGCAGTTGATGGGCACAGTAGCGGAAGTTGATGGGCACACTGACAGCAGTTGATGGGCACAGTAGCTGCAATTGGTGGACACACTGGCAGCAGTTGATGGTCACAGTAGCGGCAGTTGATGGGCACACTGGTAGCAGTTGATGGGCACAGTAGCGGCAGTTGATGAGCACACTGTTAGCAGTTGATGGTCACAGTAGCGGCAGTTGATGGGCACACTGGTAGCAGTTGATGGGCACAGTAGAGGCAGTTGATGGGCACAGTAGTGGCAGATGATGGGCACACTGGCAGCAATTGATGGGCACAGTAGCTGCGTTTGATGGCACAGTGGCTGCGTTTGATGGGCACAGTCGTGGCAATTTATGGGCACAGTGGTTGCGTTTGATGGGCACCAGCCGCCACTGACTATTCCATCTACTCTCTGATGGACACATAATGATATATTCTGCAGATTATTCCATCACTGTCCTCTAGAGATCTGCAGAATATTGCTCCATCCCACCTCCCCCCTTACATATCAACACCCTCTATAGATCAATCCGTCATTGGAATCTCTTTAGTCTGCAGAGCGTTGCGCCGATCTCCCATCCTCTGGTGTTGCGGCGTGTGCGGCGAGGGTATTGTGTGATCTGTATGTTATTCGCTCACCTGGATTCACAGGAAGCAGCTGCTGGCCATACATTTATTTATGTTGGCGGTGACGGCACATTCATCATACGCCGTTCTCAGGCCATATACAGAATGTGGTTTGCTGGGTAACAAATTGGCGCGGTGTCAGCTCTCTCCAGTCCTCAGCACTTTTCCCTCCGTTATTAATGCTCTGCGAGATGCTGGAAGTGAGAAATAAACAACGCGCTGTTATTGCCCAGTTCAGCATGTTTACTCTGCGGGGTGAGCAACGCCGCCATACACTTCCAGCCGGATCACAGAGGCCTGGAGACCTAAATCATTCCAATGTCCTATATACTGCGCTAATATATACAGCGCCAAACCTCCAGGAGAAAACGGGGGAAGTGCTACTGTGCATTCATATAACAGATACTGAGAACCAAGGGTGAGAGCCATGGAGAAGGCAGAGAGGCAAACGCCTGGGGCGTCTGAGCAAAAAAAGGAGGCACAAAGGGCCAGATTCACGTAGAATCGCGGCGGCGTAACGTATCCTAGATACGTTACACCGCCGCAATTTTTCATCGCAAGTGCCTGATTCACCAAGCACTTGTGATGAAAACTACGCCCGCGGCCTCCGGCGCAAGGCGGGCCAATTTAAATGGGCATGTGCCATTTAAATTAGGCGCGCTCCCGCACCGGACCTACTGCGCATGCTCAGTTTCCTAACTCCCGCCGTGCTTTGCGCGCCGTGACATCATTTTTTTGAACGGCGACGCGCGTAGCGTACTTCCGTATTCCCGGGTGGCTTACGCAAACGACGTTGATTTTTACATTTTGACGCGGGAACGACGGCCATACTTTAGACAGCAATACACTTGCTGACTAAAGTTAGGGCACCAAAAAAAAAGTGTAACTTTGCGACGGGAAACTAGACTAGCGGCGACGTAGCGAACGCGAAAAACCGCCGTGGATCCGCCGTAACTCCTAATTTGCATACCTGACGCTGGTTTACGACGCAAACTCCCCCCAGCGGCGGCCGCGGTACTGCATCCTAAGATCCGACAGTGTAAAACAATTACACCTGCCGGATCTTAGGGATATCTATGCGTAACTGATTCTATGAACCATTCGCATAGATAGAAACAGAGATACGACGATGTATCAGGAGAAACGCCGTCGTATCTCATTTGTGAATCTGGCCCAATGAGTGCAATATCTACAACCTTTACTGCTGACGTAGTTCACAGCTCATGGGAGAACTTCTCCTGTCCTGCCTTATTTTTGCCACTAGATGGAGCTGAGGAGCATGGAAAATATATATGTCCATGTAGAAAAAGATACAATGATACAAGGGATACAATGTTGCATTTCTAGAGAACAATAGTAGGAATTAGTAAATAAATATAACGATTGCTTCAAAGATATACAGTATGGCCCGGATTTACAAAGCACTTGCGCCGACGTATCTCAAGATACGCCACGTAAGTGCAAATATGCGCCGGCATATCTGTGCGCCGGACCCACAAACCAAGATGCTCCTAAAAATAGTCTTAATCCTGCCGCCGTAACTTGCCTACGCCGGCGTAGCGTACATTTAGGCTGGACATATTTGGCGCTCCCATTGATTTGCCTTTCAAATATGCAAATGAGGGAAATACGCCGATTCACGAACGTACTTGCGCCCTACGCAGGCTACGAGAGGTGCGCGTAAGTTGTACGTCCGGCGTAAAGTTAAGCCCCGTAAAGGAGGTGTAACCCAGCAGCAGACATGCAAAGGTCTGCACCAGGGAACTCAAGCCGGCGCATTTTACGTTGGACGTGAGTCTAGCTGGGCGTAGGTTACGTTCATTTTTTTTTTTTTTTAAATAACAAACATGTTATACTTACCTTCACGTACCACTTACGTAAACGACGTAAAATTTGACGGCTGTTCCGACATCCATACCTTAACATTGGCTGAGCCTCATATAGCAGGGATAACTGTACGCCGGACGTAAGCCTTACGTAAACGCCGTAGCGGGCCCAAGTACGTTTGTGAATCGCCGTATCTAGCTCATTTACATATTCTACGCGTAAATCTACGGAAGCGCCCCTAGCGGCCAGCGTAAATATGCACCCTAGATACAACGGCGTACTAAGACTTACGTCGGTCGGATGAAGCAGGAATTCAGGCGTATCTGGTTCCCTGAGTAGCGCGCATAGATACGACGACGCATCTTTCAACTTACGCGGCGTATCAATAGATACGCCAACGTAAAGGGTACGTGAATCTGGCCCCTATATATGTTTGTGTTTTATAGTTGTCCCCCCCCCCCCTACTTTTGTCCCTGTCCCCTCATGTGTTCCCCTAAAATGAAATCTAGAGACGCCACTGGCTGGGTGTAATTCTCAGTATCTGTTCTTATTCTATATGTACGGACTCTGCACAGTACCACTTGTTTTGTCCTGTATGTCGGGCGTAATTCTCAGTGGCCCGGATTCAAAGAGATCTGCGCTCTATTTGCGGAGGCGCAGGGCAACGATTTTGCCCTGCGCCCCCGCAAATATTTTGCGCTGCCCTCGCAAGGACGTCATTTGCTTCAAAGTGAACGTGAATGCCGTCCAGCGCCATTCACGTATCACTTACGCAAACGGCGTGAAATTCAAATTTCACGACGAGGGAACGGAGGGTATACTTTAGCGTTGGCTGCCCCTACTAATAGCAGGGGCAGCCTTACGCTAAAGACGCCGTACGGAAACTCTGTAACTTGCGTACGCAGGGCCCACGCAACATTGTGAATCGGCGTAAGTATGCAATTTGCATACTATACGCTGACCACAATGGGAGCGCCCCCTAGCGGTCAACGCAAGAATGCAGCCTAAAATCTGCGTGGCATAAGAGCCTTATGCCACGCAGATTTTAGGCTGCAGTCGGCGTAACGAGTTCCGCAGGCGCAATTGCTACCTGAATCTGGGCCAGTATCTGTTCTTATTCTGTATGTACGGACTCTGCACAGTACCACTTCTCTTGTCTTGTATGCTGGCACAAAAGAAGTAGTACTGTGCAGAGTGCGTACATATAGAATAAGGACAGATACTGAGAATTCAGAATTATTGATAGTATATAGTGTTGATTATCATCCCATCTCCTCTATGACAATGAATTGTATATTTCTGATATTCCCGGGTCGTCCCCTATTGGATGAATTCTCTCGGCGATCCCCCCCCCCCCCCGGGGGCCCCCGCCGTCCCGTCCCTCCGAGAAGTTTACAGACTCATCTTACGAATTTCGGTGTTGGTAAATATTCTCGGTTTATTTTTTTCTTTCTTTCGGCTCCATAACAAATCTCACGTCGGTCTTTTTTTTTTTTCTCGGTGTGACTTATTTCCTTCCCTCTCACATTACAGTAAGCGCCAAACCCTCCAGCTCTGCCGATCACCCCCGGGGGGGCGATAACCGCGGCATCTACTTAATAAATACATGTTGATATTTCACATCTAATTGCTTCCACAGGGATAGTGAATATATGGGGGGGGGGGGGGAGCCGAGAGGACGTTGTAAGTCATAAACTGTGTAAAACACGCAAGTCGTAAAAAATCCGAGTCCCACGACTCCTGCAACCGTAATGATCCACAATCCCATTCATCTTCACATCGGGGGGTCTGCGCGCGGGGGGGGGGGGTGACCACAGAGCAGAACCAAATCATTCCCGACTGCGCCATCCCACTGCTTCTTATTACACACCCACATGAATATTAGGAGCTGACAGGCTCCATTTTTATAAAAAATACATTAAATGTGGAAATTAATTCTGTTTATATTTTCCTTACCTGGTTCATCCTTGAACTAATTTTATTGTTAACGAAAACCTTTGCCTAATTCCTGTTTTCTTCAGCCCCATCTAGTGGCATGATGCAGTATTTTACTGAAATGCCTCAAATCAGAAAGATATGCATTATGGCCACCAGATGGCGCTGTCATAGGAAATAAACATTGCCAAATTACGGCGATTATTTCTAATGGCTTCATGAATGCTTGAGACATTCACACAGCAATTTATTTTTATTATAGACCAGTGTTAGGGGGAACTTAAAGGGTTACTAAAGGAATTTTATTTTTTTCTTTAAAATAACAAACATGTTATACTTACCTCCACTGTGCAGTTCGTTTTGCACAGAGTCGCCCCGGTCCATGTCTTCTGGGGTCCCTCGGCAGCTGTCTCTGGTCCTCCCCGCAAGAACCTTCCTTGTCCTTGCAGGCACGCTCCCACCATAGCCGCTCACTGTATCACACGGCCACACCCCTCAAGGGGGGGGGGGCGGCATCATCAGATGTTTTTTCACCTTAATGCAATCTATGCACAAAAAAATTCCTTTACAACTCCTTTTAGACTCCTTTCACACTGAAGCGCTTTTACAGCGTTTTAGCGTTAAAAATAGCGCTCATAAAACGCTCCCCATGCATCTCAATGGACCCTTTCACACTGAGTCCTGCAAGCTTTTGGGTGCTGAAAAAACGCTCCAAAAAAGCCCCTCTCCATTGAAATGAATTGAAAAGCGCTGTAAAAACGCCTTACCGTTTCACACTGAGGCATTGTACTGGCGGGGCATTGAGAAAAGTCCTGCAAGCAGCATCTTTGGAGCAGCTTTGGGGTGCTGAAAAAAAACACTCCAAAAACGCCCCTCTCCACTGAAATGAATTGAAAAGCGCTGTAAAAACGCCTTGCCCTTTCACACTGAGGCACTGCAAAAAGCCCTAAAACGTTAGGGTCATAGCGGAGCTTTACCAGCGTTATTCAGGCGCTTAGCAGTGCGAAAGGGCTCTGAAAGCACTCGGGCTTTCACATTGGGATTGCAGAGGAGGCTTCGCTTGAATAACGCTAGAATAACGCTCCAATAACGCTCGAAAAACGCTGCAGTGTGAAAGTGGCCTTAAATAAATATAATACATATAAATAAATAAATAAAAATAAATATAATACATATAAATAAATAAATAAATAAAAATATAATACATCAATAAAATAAATATAATACAGTACAATGTATATAATAAATACAAAGGGGCAGATCCACAAAGCGAGTAGGCCGGCGTATCTACTGATACGCCGGCGTACTTTAAAATTTCCCGCGTCGCATCTTTGTTTTGAATCCTCAAACCAAGATACGACGGCTTCTGGGTTAGAACCGACAGGCGTACGCCTTCGGATCTTAGATGCAATACTTCGGCGTCCGCTGGGTGGAGTTTGCGTCGTTTTCTGCGTCGAGTATGCAAATGAGCTATTTCCGAAGATCCACGAACGTACGAGCGGCCGTCGCATTCTTTTACGTCGTCTCTAGTCGGCTTTTTCCGGCGTATAGTTAAAGCTGCTGTTTTGCGGCGTATAGTTAGACTTGCCACGTTAAGTATGGCCGTCGTTCCCGCGTTTATTTTGATTTTTTTTTGCGTAAGTCGTCCGTGAATCGGGATAGACGTAACTCACGTCTATGTTAAATAATATGACGTCCTTGCGACGTCATTTAGCGCAATGCACGGCGGTAAATTTAGGGACGGCGCATGCGCAGTTCATTCGGCGCGGGGACGCGCTTCATTTAAATTAAACGCGCCCCCTAATCGCCGATTTGAATTAAGCGCCGTTACGCCGCGAGAGATACACTACGCCACCGTAACTAACGGCGCAAATTCGTTCAGGACTCTAACCAAAAAAAGTAAGTTACGGCAGCGTAGCGTATCTCAGATACGCTGCGCCGGGGCAGATCTTTGTGGATCTGCCCCAATGTATACAATATAATACAAAACAGTAATCAATATATACAATGCAATATAAAATGTTTACAATACAATAAAGAATGTATACAAAATAATACAAAACAAAATAATTCAAGGTACAAATGTATGCAATACAATGTGTAAAATAAATGTACAATGGGGTGGATTCAGTAAGCAATTGCGTCTGCGTAACCATAGTTACACAGCGCAATTGCTTAGTTGCGCAGGCGTATCGACTGCTCCTGATTCAGAAAGGTCGATATGCCGACTGCAGCCTAAGATATGACTGGCCTAAGGCTCTTATGCCATCGTATCTTAGGCTGCATTCACATCTAGACGGACGAAATCGCGGCGTTTTGTCGCCGCAAATCGCGGTAAAAATAGCGGCGTTTTGTACCGCGATTTGCGGCGACAAAACGCGGGTATTGTCCGCCTAGATGTGTCCCAAGATGACCCCCTCTATGGAGATGATTGCCATCTCCTAGCCGAACGCTCGAAGACGCCTGAAAAAAAGGTCCGGGACCTTTTTTCACGCCGCAGGCGACAGGCGTCCGGCGTTCGGCGTGGAGATGTGAACCATCTCCATAGAGGGACATGTATTTCCAGCCCTCTGGCGGCAGAGGCGTAGCGCTACAGGCGTAAAAACGCCTAGATGTGAATGGGGTCTTAGGCTGCATTCTTACAATGGCCGCTAGGGGGCGTTCCCGTAGTGGTCAGCGTATAGTATGCAAATTGCATACTAACGCCGATTCACTACCGTACGCGCGCCCTGCGTACGCAGTTTACGTCGTTTGCGTTCGTCGGGTTCCGCGTAAGGCTGCTCCTGCTATTAGCAGGGGCAGCCAATGTTACGTATACCCGTCGTTCCCGCGTCGCGAAATTTGAACTTTACGTAGTTTGCGTAAGTGAATTGTGAATGGCGCTGGACGCCATTCACGTTCACTTTGAAGCAAATGACGTCCTTGCGACGTCATTTGCCGCAATGCACGTCGGGAAAGTTTCCTGACGGAGCATGCGCTCTACGATTGGCGCGGGAACGCGCCTAATTTAAATGATTCCCGCCCCCTACAGGATCATTTAAATTGCGCGCGCTTACGCCGGGCATTTTGCCGGAGCGCCCACGCAATTTACGGAGCTACTGCTTCGTGAATGAAGCGTACCGCAGGTAATTTACGGAGGCGCAGCGTTAAAACGGTACGCTGCGCCTCCGTAAGAGGGCGCAAGTCGTACCTGAATCCACCCCATTGTATGCAATATAATATAATGCAAAACAATATACAAGATAATACAATAATATGCAAAACAATATACAATAAATTATTTTACAATATACAATGAATATAATACAATGCAATGTGAAATATACAACGTACAGTACTGTATACAACATAATTATTATACAGGATTTATACAGCGCAGCGCTTTATAATGTACAATGTATACAATATAATACATAGAATTGATGGCATGTTGTACAATGTATACAATATAACACAATACAATGTATACAATATAACACAATACAATGTATACAATATAACACAATACAATGTATACAATATAACACAAAACACTGTACATAGAATTGATGGCAAGTTGTACAATGTACGTAGATATGAGCCCGGGGTCTGGTGACCGATCTCTCCGATCATGTAATACACAGAAGAGGGATTTGTCCTTCTTGCGGCGCGAAAGGGGAAACGTTCAGGTTCACGTTCCGCTTTGACACCGCGCAGAGATTTTTACTTTGCGGTTTCAGATTAATTACATCCTATTGTTTTCCATTTAAATTGTAATTTTCCGCTTTAGTCCCGGGCCAGACGGTGCAAATAGGAAATGGCGGAACAACCTTCAAAGTTTAATGAAGGAGAAGTGCGAGAGCCGGAATGAGATCACACTGACCGCCGGGGACTCTGCGAATCCTACAATCACACCCTCTTATTAACCCCTTCCATACCGGGCATTTTCACCCCCTTCCTGCCAGACCAATGTTTTAGTTTTCAGGGCTGTCGCACTTTGAATGACAATTGCGCGGTCGTGCGACGTGGCTCCCAAACAAAATTGGCGTCCTTTTTTTCCTACAAGTAGAGCTTTCTTTTGGTGGTATTTGATCCCCTCTGCGGTTTTTATTTTTTGCGCTATAAACAAAAGAAGAGCGACAATTTTGAAAAAAAAACACAGTGGCCCGGATTCAGATAGGAGATACGACGGCGTATCTCTGAGTGCGCTCGGTCGGATCTATGCGCCTGATTCAGAGAATCAGTTACGCATAGATTTCCCTAAGATCCGACTGGCGTAAGTGTCTAACACCGTCGTATCTTAGGCTGCATATTTACGCTGGCCGCTAGGTGGCGCTTCCGTATAGTTACGCGAGGAATATGCTAATTAGGTATTTACGCCAATTCAGAAACGTACGTCCGTCCGGCGCATTTTTTTACGCCGTTTACGTAAGGCTTTTTTTCGGAGTATAGTTAAAGCTGCTGTTTTGCGGCGTATAGTTAGACTTGCCATGTTAAGTATGGGCGTCGTTCCCGCGTTTATTTTGAATTTTTTTTTGCGTAAGTCGTCCGTGAATCGGGATGGACGTAATTCACGTCTATGTTAAATAATATGACGTCCTTGCAACGTCATTTAGCGTAATGCACGGCGGGAAATGTAGGGACGGCGCATGCGCAGTTCATTCGGCGCGGGGACCCGCTTCATTTAAATGAAACACGCCCCCTACTCACCGAGTTTAGAAAATTTTACGTCGTTTGCGTAAGTCATTTGCGAATAGGACTGTACGTCATTTACGTTCACGTCGAATCCAATACGTCCTTGCGGCGTACTTTGGCGCAATGCACACTGGGATATTTTACGGACGGCGCATGCGCCGTTAAAAAAAAAAACGTCAAAAATACGAGGTCAAGTGAAATTTCAATAAAACATGCCCCCAACATCCCCATTTAAATTAGGCGGGCTTACGCCGCCACACATACGTTACGCCGCCGTAACTAAGGGCGCAAGTTCTTTCTGCATACAGAAAGATGCGCTCGTCTTTCTGAATCCGGGCCAATATCTTTTACTTTTTGATTTAATAAATATCATCATTTAAAAAAAAAAAATCCTCACGGGCCCCTTAGAGGTCGGGGGGCTTTGGGTGCTGACGAAAAAAAAAGGGGATGCCACCCGGGCCCTGGGGACCACCGGGCCCCTTAGAGGTCGGGGGGCTTTGGGTGCTGACGGGAAAAAAAAGGGGAATGCCATCAGGGGCCCTGGGGACCACCGGGCCCCTTAGAGGTCGGGGGGCTTTGGGTGCTGACGGGAAAAAAAAGGGGGATGCCATCCGGGCCCTTAGAGGTCGGGGGCTTTGGGTGTTGACGAAAAAAAAAAGGGGCATGCCATCCGGGGCCCTGTGGACCACCGGTCCCCTTAGAGGTCGGGGGGGCTTTGGGTGCTGATGAAAAAGAAAAAGGGGATGCCATCAGGTGCCCTGGGGACCACGGGCCCCTTAGAGGTCAGGGGGGCTTTGGGTGCTGACGAAAAACAAAAAAAAAGGTGATGCCATCCGGGCCCCTGGGGACCACCGGGCTCCTTAGAGGTCGGGGGGCTTTAGGCGCTGACGAAAAACAAAAAAGGGGAATGCCATCCAGACCCCTTAGAGGTCAGGGGGCTTTGTGTGGCGAAAAAAAAAAGGGGGATGCCGTCAGGGGCCCTGGGGACCACCGGGCCCCTTACAGGTGTACTGCCTGTACCCCCCTAATGGCGGCCCTGACACTGAGCCAGTCGCATCAGTCTCTGCACCAGAGGAGCTTACACTCGAATGCTCTCCCATCCCCCATAGTCACTCAGATATATCTTTCCTCTTGTAATATCAATACAATTTTTGGACTGTGGAAACCCACAGAAGCCTAGGGTGAGAACATACAAACTCCATGCAGATAATTTCCCCCGGTAAGGAGCAGCGCCTCCTCCAGTTCTACAAGCGATACTGCGGCTCGCTCAGGCACATGTTATGGTGTTTATTCCGTCGGTGATCCGGTCTACCGTCCTGTGAGATGTGAGCGGGGTAATTGATATTCCGTCCATTAATAAGCACATAATGCCGATTACCCCTCTTTGTTCTCTCTCCCCCCCCCCAGGATTAGAGCTGATAAGTGCAGGCCCAGCAGATTTGCGCCGATCGATCCTGCGACCAGCCGCTCTCAACTCCCCCTTTGTTGTTTAATAAACAGCGGCGGGACTCATTGAAATCCCATAAATCTCCATTTCACACATTTCCATATTCAAAGGGCGTCTTATCTGTACAAGGCGCGCCATTGTTCCTATAGAATAATTAATGTCCTCCGCTGGACACAATCAGGGAGCTGTTAATTGTCTTATTAATAAAGTTAATTGGGTTTGCTGCGTGTAGAAAGGACTCAATGGGTTTAACCCTTCGGGGGGCCCCGGGGTCTGGGCGGCGCGGCGACTCTCGGCTGTGTGGTTTTCGGAGCAGAACTTACCCTCTAAACCAGGTGTCTCCAAACTGCGGCCCGGGGGGCCAGATGTGGCCCCTTTTCTTGCTTTTATCTGGCCCCTTGGGGCCCAATTTTATCCACCAACAATGGGTTGGATTCAGGTAGATTTGCGCTTTTTTTACGGAGGCGCAGGGCAACGTTTTTGCCCTGCGCCCCCAGCAAATTTACTGCGCTGCCCTTGATTCACAGAGCAGTAGCTCCGTAAATTGCGTGGGCACGCCGGCAAAATGCCCGGCGTAAGCGCGCGCAATTTAAATGATCCCGTAGGGGGCGGGAATCATTTAAATTGGGCGCGTTCCCGCGCCGATCGTAGAGCGCATGCTCCGTCGGGAAACTTTCCCGACGTGCATTGCGGCAAATGACGTCGCACGGACGTCATTTGCTTCAAAGTGAATGTGATTGGCGTCCAGCGCCATTCACAAATCACTTACGCAAACTACGTAAATTGGAAATTTCGCAACGCGGGAACGACGGGTATACGTAACATTGGCTGCCCCTGCTAATAGCAGGGGCAGCCTTACGCGAAAACCGCCGAATGGAAACGACGTAAACTGCGTACGCAGGGCTCGCGCAACGTTGTGAATCGGCGTTAGTATGCAATTTGCATACTATACGCTGAGCACAACGGGAACGCCACCTAGCGGCAATCGCAAGAATGCAGCCTAAGATATGCGTGGCATAAGAGCCTTATGCCGCGCAGATCTTAGGCTGCAGTCGGCGTAACGAGGTTCCTGAATCAGGAGCATTCGTTACGCCGGGGCAAGTAAGCAATTGCGCTGTGTAACTATGGTTACACAGGCGCAATTTGCTTCTTGAATCCAGGCCAATGATTCTGAGGATAAAGACACATCTATGAAATATATTTCACCCGTACCGGCGATCGTCACATGGAGAGTGAGGGGACAAGAGGAAGGGGAGCACAGCACTTTCATCACCTTTGCCATATATTTCTGCACTTTTTAACCACTTAAAGGGGGTTGTAAAGGTAATTTTTCCCCTAAATATCTTCCTTTACCTTAGTGCCGTCCTCCTTCACTTACCTCATCCTTCCATTTTGCTTTTAAATGTCCTTATTTCTTCTGAGAAATCCTCACTTCCTGTTCTTCTGTCTGTAACTCCACACAGTAATGTGAGGTTTTCTCCCTGGTGTGGAGTGTCGTGCTCGCCCCCTCCCTTGGACTACAGGAGAGTCAGGACGCCCACTAACACACAGCTCCTTTCTCCATCTGCAACGTAGAGAGCGTCCTGACTCTCCTGTAGTCCAAGGGAGGGGGCGAGCACGACACTCCACACCAGGGAGAAAGCCTTGCATTACTGTGTGGAGTTACAGACAGAAGAACAGGAAGTGAGGATTTCTCAGAAGAAATAAGGACATTTAAAAGAAAAATGGAAGGATGAGGTAAGTGAAGGAGGACTGCACTAAGGCAAAGGAAGATGTTTAGGGGAAAAAAATTACCTTTACAACCCCTTTAAGCTCCGGACCATTTGGCTGGCCAAAGACCGGGCCAGTTTTTGCGATTCGGCACTGCGTCGCTTTAACTGACAATTGCGCGGTCGTGCGACGTGGCTCCCAAACAAAATTGGCGTCCTTTTTTTTCCACAAATAGAGATTTCTTTTGGTGGTATTTGATCACCTCTGCGGAATTTATTTTTTGCGCTATAAACAAAAATAGAGCGACTATTTAAAAAAAAATCTATATTTTTTTTCTTTTTGCTATAATAAATATCCCCCAAAAATATATAAAAAAAAATCATATTTTTTTTCCTCAGTTTAGGCCAATTCTTCTACATATTTTTGGTTAAAAAAAAAAAATATTGCAATAAGCGTTTATTGATTGGTTTGCGCAAAAGTTATAGCGTCTCCAAAATAGGGGATAGTTTTATGGTATTTGTATTAAGATTTTTTTTTTTTTACTAGTAATGGCGGCGATCATCGATTTTTATCGTGACTGCGTCATTACGGCGGACACATCGGACACTTTTGACGCCATTTTCGGACCATTGTCATTTTTACAGCGATCAATGCTATAAGAATGCACTGATCATAGGCGTGTGCAGCCTATTACATTAGGGTGTGCGCCCCAAAGCTCAAACACACGTGTGTATATATATATACACCTCCTCCTAGTAGAGAGCACCGGCCCTGGGTGTGCCTGGGCATTAGGGTGCACACCCCGTGCGCATGCCTATGGCACTGATTACAGTAAAATTGACACTGGAAGTGATGGGGTTAACCTTTAGGGGGCGCTGAAGGGGTTAAGGGTGTTCTAGGGAGTGATTCTAACTGTTAGGGGGCATGGCTGTGAGTGACACGTCACTGATCACTGTTCCTGATGAGAGGGAACAGACGATCAGTGACATGTCACTAGGAAGAACGGGGAGAAGTTGGGCCATATTCACAGAGACTTACAGCGTCGTATCTCTAGATACGCTGTCGTAAGTCCGATTGGGCGCCGTCGTATCTATGCGACTGATTCATAGAATCAGTTACGCATAGATTACCCTAAGATCTGACCGGCGTAAGTCTCTTACACCGTCGTATCTTAGGCTGCATATTTACGCTGGCCGCTAGGTGGCGCTTCCGTCGATTTCAGCGTAGAATGTGCAAATTAGGTAGATACGCAGATTCACAAACGTACGTCCGCCCAGCGCATTTTTTTACGTCGTTTACGTTCGGCTTTTTCCGGCGTAAAGTTACCCCTGGGTCTATGAGGCGCAGCCAATGTTAAGTATGGCCGTCGTTCCCGCGACGATGTTTGAATTTTTTACGTCGTTTGCGTAAGTCGTTTCGCGAATAGGGCTGGACGTAATTTACGTTCACGTCGAAAGCATGACGATTTGCCGACGTCATTTGGAGCATCCGCACTGGGATATGTCCACGGACGGCGCATGCGCCGTTTGTTAGAAACGTCAAAAATTTGGGGTCACTACTATTTTACATAGTACACGCCCCCAGCCAGCCTATTTTGAATTAGGCGGGCTTACGCCGGCCCAGTTACACTGCGCCGCCATAAGTTTAAGCGCAAATACTATGTGAATACACAACTTGCTGCTCAAACTTACGGCGGCGTAGTGTATCTGAGATACGCTACGCCCGCCTAAAGATAGGCCATTCTACCTGAATCTGGCCCGTTGTGTTTACACTGACAACATGTAAAACACTGGAATTTGCACTTAAAACTGTAATTTTGTAACTTTTGTAACTGCCAGTAAAAACTTGGCCATGCCAGTCAATTTTGGGTGTACCTTTTTTTCAAAATTGTCGCTCTATTTTTGTTTATAGCGCAAAAAATAAAAACCGCAGAGGTGATCAAATACCACCAAAAGAAAGCTCTATTTGTGTGGAAAAAAAGGACGCCAATTTTGTTTGGGAGCCGCGTTGCATGACCGCGCAATTGTCAGTTAAAGTGACGCAGTGCCTGAATCGCAAAAAGGGGCCTGGTCCTTTACCTGCATATTGGTCCGGGTCTTAAGTGGTTAATAAAAAAGCGTGTCCAATGCCACATTTTGTAAAGGAGCCCCCGAGTGTATCTAAAGTCAAAACGTTCGATTTTCTTAGTTACTGTCACATCAAGCCGGCAGAAAGCTGGGAGGACAGCCGCGCGGGTGACTGGGAATTGTATTTACGGTCGTCTCCCTCATTCATAATAAAATCTAATTGTCTCCGTTTACTTGACGCCGTTCTGTTTATGTTCTCGCGCGTGAATCCAAAACCGTCTCATTACGCGGCCCGGGCCGGAGTCCTCTGCTGCCGGGAGAGACATTTAACACAATGACACTTTAGAGCCGTTTCAATAATACAATACAAATGGACAAGCTTTTCTACGGCGGCAATAAAATAAAGACAATCGCATTTACAGCGTAACGCGACAGACTTGTATTCATCTCACCGACAAACTGGGAACTGGATGGGCAGCTTGGAACTTCTTCAATTAAGTTGTTAGCTTTTCAAGATTTAGGATGTCTGTAAAAAGAGGATTCCGAGGGCCAGATTCTCAGAAGAGTTACGCCGTTATATCTACTGATACTCAAGCGTAATTCGAAATTCCCGCCGGCGTATCATTGTTTTGTATTCACAAAACAAGATACGCCGGAATTAGTCTAGGATCCGACTGGTGTAAGTCACTTACACCGTCGGATCCTAAATGCAATACTACGCTGGCCGCTAGGTGGTGTTTACGTTCAGGTCTCATTTGACTATGCAAATGAGCGTGATACGCCGATTCCTGAACGAATTCGCGCCGCGTCGTCGTCGTTTACGTTGTTTCCGTAAGCGTACGGTTACCCCTGCTATATGAGGGGTAAACTTACGCCAGCCCGCCGTATGCCATGTTAAGCATGGCGTCGGGCCTGCGTCGTCTTTTTCCGTCGGTTACGTCGTTTTACTAAGTCGTTCTTGAATACGACTTTACGTCAATGACGCTTTACGTCGGCGTCATTGACGTTTTCCGTCGTGAGCTGGAGCATGCGCACTGGGCTATTTTTCAGCCCGGCGCATGCGCAGTTCAATCGGCACGGGGGCGCGCTTAATTTGAATACAAGCTGCCCCCTTTGTATTACGTGGCCATACGCCGGGCCATTTACAGTACGCCGCCGCAAATTACGGAGCAAGTGCTTGGAGAATACGGCACTTTTTCAAGTAAGTTGCGGTGGCGTGGTGTAAATGGCTTACACTACGCCAACGCCGTTTCTACGAGAATCTGGCCCAGGATTCCAAATACTTAGCTAGATTTACAAAGAGTTAAGCCGGCGTATCAGTAAATACGCCGTCGTAACTCGGAATCTGCGCCGTCGTACATTTAAGTGTATTCTCAAATTGAGATACACTTAAATGTAGCTAAGATACGACTGCCTGCGCCGTCGTATCTTAGCTGTCTAGTTCCGCCGGCCGCTAGGGGCGTGAACGCTGATTTACGCCTAGAATGCGTAAACCAGCGAGATACGCCTATTCACGAACGTACGTTTGCCCGTCGCAGTAAAGATACGCCGTTTACGTAAGGCGTTTTCAGGCGTAAAGTTAGTCGAACAAAAAGCTGGACTAGCCAATGTTAAGTATGGGCGTCGTTCCCGTGTCGAATTTTTAAAATTTTACGTCGTTTGCGTAAGTCGTCCGTGAATGGGGCTGGACGTAATTTACGTTCACGTCGAAACCAATATACTGTTGATGTCAGCAGTATGCTGGATATAACAGTAAATACATATTTTAGGGGGAACCCCCGTTTTAATGCATAGATTGCATTAAAGCGGGAGTTCACCCGAAAAACTATTTTTAACATTAGATTGAGGCTCATTTTGTGAAGGGGAATCGGGTATTTTTTTTAAAATCGAACGGGACTTACCGTTTTAGAGAGCGATCTTCTCCGCTGCTTCCGGGTATGGGCTGTGGGACTGGGCGTTCCTATTTGATTGACAGTCTTCCGATGGTCGCATACATCGCGTCACGAGTAGCCGAAAGAAGCCGAACGTCGGTGTGGCTCTATACTGCGCCTGCGCACCGACGTTTGGCTACTTTCGGAAAATTGTGACGCGATGGATGCGACCGTCGGAAGCCTGTCAATCAAATAGGAACGCCCAGTCCCGCAGCCCATACCCGGAAGCGGCGGAGAAGATCGCTCTCTAAAACGGTAAGTACTGCTTCGATTTAAAAAAAAACACAGATTCCCCTTCACAAAATGAGCCTCAATTTAAGGGTAAAAAAATACGTTTTTGGGTGAACCTCCACTTTAAGGTGAAAAAATGTTTTTCTTTACAACTCCTTTAAATACAATGTTACATCCGCAGGAGGAGGAAGTCTCACATGTACATCTGGCAAGTTTTTTTAGTAACTTTTTGCAACATTTAGTCACAACTTTTCAGCTTCCTTTCTGCCAACGTCATCCCATTCAAGACAAAGAATTTGCCTCTTGTGATTTGCACACTGCAGGTCTCACATGAAGTGACAACAGCTCAGCACATAAAATATTCATAGAATTATTAGCGATGATGAAAGTGTTTAATAATTGTGATCAGAATGGAAAGCAAGCTTCCCCGGGTAAGAACGACGCTGACTTGATTGCAGTGTGTGAAGGATGGACTTAATAATCTCCGCCATTAAACCCCAAGCATGATGATGGGCAGCGAAATGGCTTCATCGCGCGGTAGGAGAGCGCAGTTCCACCAGGACAGGTGAGCGTGATAAAGGGATATTACCGTATAGTGGGAAGAACAGCCAAACCATTCAATCTGACTTATTACCCCTCCACTGCAATACTCCCGGCTCTGACGGATCTCTTTAATCTGATTGTTCCAGGATCACCGGTGTGATGATGAGACTTTCCATCAGATCTTATCAGAATGGATGGAAGAGGAAAATCATCAGAAAAGTTGCTGCTGTACACAAATTGTAGGTTGTGCAATCAGTTTCCTATGGAAATCACACGTTATACTGTACCCAGTAGTCAGCTGAACAATTATAATAGAACATTTAACCACTTAAGCCCCGGACCTTTAGGCAGCTAAATGCCCAGGCCAGGTTTTGCGATTCGGCACTGCGTCGCTTTAACAGACAATTGCGCGGCCGTGCGACGTGGCTCCCAAACAAAATTGGCGTCTTTTTTTCCCCACAAATAGAGCTTTCTTTTGGTGGTATTTGATCACCTCTGCGGTTTTTATTTTTTGCGCTATAAACAAAAATAGAGCGACAATTTTGAAAAAAATTCAATATTTTTTACTTTTTGCTATAATAAATATCCCCCAAAAACATATATAAAAAAACATTTTTCCTCAGTTTAGGCCGATACGTATTCTTCTACCTATTTTTGGTAAAAAAAATCACAATAAGCGTTTATCGATTGGTTTGCGCAAAATTTATAGCGTTTACAAAATAGGGGATAGTTTTATTGCATTTTTATAAAAAAAAAATTGTTTACTACTAATGGCGGCGATCAGCGATTTTTTTCGTGACTGCGACATTATGGCGGACCCTTCGGACAATTTTGACACATTTTTGGGACCATTGTCATTTTCACAGCAAAAAATGCATTTAAATTGCATTGTTTATTGTGAAAATGACAGTTGCAGTTTGGGAGTTAACCACAGGGGGCGCTGAAGGAGTTTCGTTTAACTTAGTGTGTGTTTACAACTGTAGGAGGGTGTGGCTGTAGGTGTGACGTCATCGATCGAGTCTCCCTATAAAAGGGATCACTCGATCGATGCGCCGCCACAATGAAGCACGGGGAAACCGTGTTTATATACGGCTCTCCCCTTTCTTCCCCGTGGGAATCCGACTGCCGCATGTAGTGGGGGGGTCCCGATCGGGCAGATCGGTCGCCCATCTGCCTGTACGTGCCATTCTGTGGACGTATATATACATGCGGCGGTCGGCAAGTGGTTAAAGAAATAATAATAGTAATTTTGGTAGTCAACAATTATGCCGCGTGCTCTGGTTTAATGAGAATAAAACATTTTGGGCATCAAACGAAACGCTATGTCTGACGCAAACCCAACACATCACATCACCCAAAGAACACCATCCCTACCGTGAAACATGGTGGTGGCAGCATCAAGCTGTGGGGATGTTTTCCAGCAGTCGGGATTTGGAAACTGGTCAGGGTTGAGGGAAAGATGGATGGTGCTAAATACAGGGATATTCTTGAGCAAAACCTGTAGCACTCTGTGTGTGATTTGAGGCGAGGACGGAGGTTCACCTTCCAGCAGGACAATGACCCCAAACACACTGCTAAAGCAACACTTGGGGGGTTTAACGGGAAACTTGTAAATGTGTTGGAATGGCCTAGTCACAGCCCAGACCTCAATCCAATAGAAAATCTGTGGTCAGACTTAAAGATTGCTGTTCACAAGCGCAAACCATCCAACTTGAAGGAGCCGGAGCAGTTTTGCAAGGAGGAGCAACGGGGCAAAGATCCCAGAGGTAAGATGTGGCAAGATCATAGAGACTGATCATAGAGACTTATCCAAAGTGACTTGGAGCTGTGATAGCCGCAAAAGGTGGCTCTACAAAGGTTTGACTTTAGGGGGGTGAATAGTGTTTCATATTCAACAACCCATGTAGAGTATATTGTTTACTTTCAGTCCTGCTAGGCATAGTTGAGAATCTAGATCAGGGGTTTCCAAACTGCGGCCCGAGGGCCAGATGTGGCCCTTTGCTAGTCTTTATGTGGCCCTTGGGGCACTATTTCTCCCACTGATACCAACAAGGGGGCACCATTTCTTCTACTAATATCAATGATGGGATACTATTTCTCCTACTGATAGGGGCCCTACTCCTCCTCCTACTAATAGGGGCCCTACTCCTCCTCCTACTGATAGGGCCCTACTCCTCCTTCTACTGATAGGGGCCTTACTCCTTCTCCTACTGATAAGGGCCCTACTCCTGCCCCTACTGATAGAGGCCCTACTCCTCCTCCTACTGATAGGGGCCCTACTCCTCCTACTGATAGAGGCCCTACTACTCCTCCTACTGATAGGGGCCCTACTCCTCCTCCTACTGATAGGGGTCCTACTCCTCCTCCTACTGATAGGGGCCCTACTCCTCCTCCTACTGATAGAGGCCCTACTCCTCCTCCTACTGATAGAGGCCCTACTCCTCCTCCTACTGATAGGGGCCCTACTCCTCCTCCTACTGATAGGGCCCTACTCCTGCTCCTACTGATAGAGGCCCTACTCCTCCTCCTACTGATAGGGGCCCTACTCCTCCTCCTACTGATAGGGGCCCTACTCCTCCTCCTACTGATAGGGCCCTACTCCTGCTCCTACTGATAGAGGCCCTACTCCTCCTCCTACTGATAGGGGCCCTACTCCTCCTCCTACTGATAGGGGCCCTACTCCTCCTACTGATAGAGGCCCTACTACTCCTCCTACTGATAGGGGCCCTACTCCTCCTACTGATAGAGGCCCTACTCCTCCTCCTACTGATAGAGGCCCTACTCCTCCTCCTACTGATAGAGGCCTTACTACTCCTCCTACTGATAGGGGCCCTACTCCTCCTCCTACTGATAGGGGCCCTACTCCTCCTACTGATAGAGGCCCTACTACTCCTCCTACTGATAGGGGCCCTACTCCTCCTACTGATAGAGGCCCTACTCCTCCTCCTACTGATAGAGGCCCTACTCCTCCTCCTACTGATAGAGGCCTTACTACTCCTCCTACTGATAGGGGCCCTACTCCTCCTCCTACTGATAGAGGCCCTACTCCTCCTCCTACTGATAGGGGCCCTACTCCTCCTCCTACTGATAGAGGCCCTACTCCTCCTCCTACTGATAGGGGCCCTACTCCTCCTCCTACTGATAGGGGCCCTACTCCTCCTCCTACTGATAGGGACCCTACTTCTCCTCCTACTGATAGAGGCCCTACTCCTCCTCCTACTGATAGGGGCCCTACTCCTCCTCCTACTGACCACCAACCCTGAGGCCTCATTTAATCTCAGTGGAGCTGGGTCCAGGACAATTTCTGCCCCCCCGCTGGCCACAATCCGACCCTCCTAAAGTCTGAAGGACAATAAAGTGGCCCTTTGTTTGAAAAGTTTGGAGACCCCCTGATCTAGATGATAGTCCTCCGCCATTTTTTTTCCTCTGGACGAAGATCAGGAACCAAATATTGAGTATAATTGTCATTATCAGGACATGTTCGTTCCTTTGTATATATAAGAGGCCATAAAACGTAATCAAGTAATATATCACGGGAACGCAACGCCAGGGACAAGCCAGTAAATCGCCCATTCCAGCGTACGTCGCACAGTTAATTTCACGTATAAATTGTCAGACATATAACTGTATGTTTAGACTTAAGAGAAAGAACACATCTTCTCCTATATAAAGAGTAATCGCCCGTGTACCGGCCGTAAATCTGGCACTTCCGCCCCATTCATCGCTCATTTTTCCACTTATGTTTTATGATGGTTTGAATTAATTTGAATTAAATTTAATTAGGTTTTAGATTGAGTGCCAGAAATTCAGCCCTGTCCCCGTATTAACATTCCCATTTCTCTCTATATTGTTTCCTTAATTATCGTTGGATGAGATTGCGTTGGGGGGTCTATGAAGGAAAAAAAAAGTTACTTTGTGTTGTTTGATAGGAAGACTCAGGCGGAGTTCATCAGTTTCATGTCTATGTCTACAAATGGTGGCAATTGCCATGGGGATTATTCTGGTCGATCATGTAGAATGCCCACCCAGCCATCATTGGCCATCATGTGATCGCACTACAACCCCAATTCTAACACAGGTGGAACCAGGGGCGGACTGACAACTCATGGGGCCCCCCCGGGCAATAGGAGATTATGGGGCCCCCAGGCAATAGATTATGGGGCCACACAGGGGCGGACTGACAACTCATGGGGCCCCCCGGGCAATAGGAGATTATGGGGCCCCCGAGACAATAGGAGATTATGGGGCCCCCCAGGCAATAGATTATGGGGCCACACAGGGGCGGACTGACAACTCATGGGCCCCCCCGGGCAATAGGAGATTATGGGGCCCCCAGGCAATAGATTATGGGGCCACACAGGGGCGGACTGACAACTCATGGGGCCCCCCCCGGACAATAGGAGATTATGGGGCCCCCAGGCAATAGATTATGGGGCCACACAGGGGCGGACTGACAACTCATGGGCCCCCCCCGGGCAATAGGAGATTATGGGGCCCCCAGGCAATAGATTATGGGGCCACACAGGGGCGGACTGACAACTCATGGGGCCCCCGGGCAATAAAAGATTATGGGGCCCCTGGGCTTACAGATGGCCACCACGCCAGGAGGCAGTGCAGAGGCGGGGCAGCTAAAATATTAGGATTTTTACATCAAAAGCATGTTGGTTTCGGACATATCAGGGACAGATGTAATAAAAACATAGATTTATACATACTGGGGTGGATTCAGGTAGGGGCGCGCACTACTACGGAGGCGCAGCGTACTGTTTTTACGCTACGCCTCCGTAAATTACTTGAGCTACGCTTCATTCACGAAGCATTTGCTCCGTAATTTGCGGGGGCGTTGCGTAAAAGTGGCCGGCGTAAGCGCGCGTAATTTAAATGATCCCGTAGGGGGCGTGGATCATTTAAATTAGGCGCGTTCCCGCGCCGAACGTAGTGCGCATGCTCCGTCTGGAAACTTTCCTGACGTGCATTGTGGTAAATGACGTCGCAAGGATTTGCATACTCTACGCTGACCACTACGGGAACGCCACCTAGCGGCCAGCGTCAGAATGCAGCCTAATATACGACGGCATAAGAGCCTTATGCCAGTCATATCTTAGGCTACAAACGGCGTATCGAGCTTTCTGAATACAGAAAGTCGATACGCCGGCGCTACTTAGCAATTACGCTGCGTATCTATGGATACGCAGGCGTAATTGCTACCTGAATCTACCCCACTGTCCCTGGTTTTACTGGGCCTGGCAACCCAGAGGTTTATTTTTTTATTTTTTATTTTTATTAAAGGGCCCAGAGGTCCCGGATGGCAACTCCCCTTTTTTGTCAATTCTTTTTATATTTTTTTTTACATTTTTATATATATATATATTTTTTTATTAAAGGGCCCAGAGGGCCCCCGGATGGCAACCCCCCTTTAAAAAAATATATATATATATATTTTATATATATATATATATATATATATATATATATATTTTTTTTTTTTTTTTTTTTTTTTTTTTAAAGGGCCCAGAGGTCCCGAGGGCCCTGGATGGCTACCCCCCCTTTTTTTTAATATATATTTTTCTTTATTTCTTCTTTTTTTGTAAAGGGCCCCCCGGTTCTCTGTGCTCCAGGGGGCCCAGGCCTGAAGCTGTGTAAGGGGCCCCATAATTCCTGATGGCGGCCCTTGTTTATACACAGTTACATTGATTCATGCTTGGCCAGTATACATTTTGTATGTAAAAGGAAATCCATACCTGGCATTTTTCTTTACATTTTAGAGAAATGTTCTATTTTTTTGCTCCTTCCTCGCCTCTAAGAATTGTATTATATTTCCACACTGAGGGCCGGATGATTCTACAGAATTACATACTGAACACGTCTCTCTAAGGTCCATCTGTACTTCTCTTAAAAGCATCAATAAATACTTCACAACAAATAACTACTTCACCTGTTTATAAAGCCTTGAAAACATCTTAGAGGAACATTTTCGGCTCCATAACACAAAAAATAGAGGTTTATTTCTAATAAATTGTACACTTTTATCAGTTTGGTTACAATATTACTATAATAGACTGAGCAGAGACACCGTCAACCTTTTATTCCTTATAAAATCCCCCATTAACCACTTAAGCCCCGGACCATTTTGTTGCTAAATGCCCAGGCCAGGTTTTGCGATTCGGCACTTCGTCGCTTTAACAGACAATTGTGCGGTCGTGCGACGTGGCTCCCAAACAAAATTGGCGTCCTTTTTTCCCCACAAATAGAGCTTTCTTTTGGTGGTATTTGATTACCTCTGCGGTTTTTATTTTTTGCGCTATAAACAAAAATTTAAGCGACAATTTTGAAAAAAATGCAATATATTTTACTTTTTGCTATAATAAATATCCCCCAAAATATATATATATAAAAAAAAAAAAATTTCCCTCAGTTTAGGCCGATACGTATTCTTCTACCTATTTTTGGCAATAAGCGTTTATCGATTGGTTTGCGCAAAATTTCTAGCGTTTACAAAATAGGGGATAGTTTTATTGCATTTTTATTAATTTTTTTTTTTTACTACTATTGGCGGCGATCAGCGTTTTTCTTCGTGATTGCGACATTATGGCGGACACATCGGACAATTTTGACCCATTTTTGGGACCATTGTCATTTTCACAGCAAAAAATGCATTTAAATTGCATTGTTTATTGTGAAAATGACAGCTGCAGTTTGGGAGTTAACCACAGGGGGCGCTGAAGGAGTTAGTGTTCACCTAGTGTGTGTTTACAACTGTAGGGGGGTGTGGCTGTAGGTGTGACGTCATCGATCGAGTCTCCCTATAAAAGGGATCACTCGATCGATGCAGCCGCCACAGTAAAGCGTTTACATACCGCTCTCCCCGTTCTTCAGCTCCGGGGACCGATCGCAACGGGGCGGCTATAAACGAATAGCCGCGCCGTCGTCCCGGATCGCTCCCCGAGGTAAGCCGCCAGCCGCACGCAGCGGAGGTGGTCCCGATCGGACCCACGACCCGCAAGAAGGCAGGGACGTATATATACGCCCATCTGCCTGTACATGCCATTCTGTGGGAGTAAATAGGCGTGCGGCGGGCGTTAAGTGGTTAACAGAGTTCTTAGCCTCCCCCGTCAACATTTTTTTTTTCTAGTTCTGCTCAGTTTCTCGAATGACTTACGCAAACGACGTAAAACGTGAAAAAATTCGATGCTGTTCCGACGTCCATACCTAACATTGCTACGCCTCATATACGCCTCATAGAGCAGGGGTAACTTTTACGCCGGAAAAAGCCTTACGTAAACGGCCTATCTGTACTGCTACGGCTGGGCGTACGTTCGTGAATAGGCGTATCTAGCTGATTTACATATTTCTAGGCGTAAATCAGCGTACACGCCCCTAGCGGCCGGCGTAAATACCGTATTTATCGGCGTATACCGCGCACTATTTTGCCCTGAAAATCAGGGCAAAATCGTGGGTGCGCGATATACGCCGATACCCGCTTTCCCGCCATGAGTTTGAATACTGCGCCCGCATATAGCGAGCGCAGTACACTCGTGAATCTTCGGCCAGTCTCGGCGCCTCTCGTACTGACGTCCTGACGTCCTGAGCGTACAGGACGTCAGTGCGAGAGGCGCCCGAGCCTGCCCGAAGATTCACGAGTGTACTGCGCTCGCTATATGCGGGCGCAGTATTCAAAGTCGTGGCGGGAAACGAGCGGGAGGACGCCGCCGAAGGACGCCGGACCCGCCGAAGATGGACACCGGACCCGCCGAAGATGGACACCGGACCCGCCGAAGATGGACACCGGACCAGCCGAAGATGGATGCCCGACCCGCCGAAGATGGACGCCCGACCCGCCGAAGACGGACGGCGGACCCGCGGAAGAGGACACCCGAAGCCGCAGAAGGACGCCGGACCCGACGAGGCCGCAGATGGACGCCGCGCAAGACATCAAAACTGTAAGTACAAAAAAACAAAAAATCTTTTTTTCCCACAGGATTGGGGGCCACTTTGGGGGTGCGCGGTATACGCCAGAGCGCGTTATACCGCGATAAATACGGTATGCAGTTAAGATACGACGGCGTAGGAGACTTACGCTGGTCGTATCTTATACAAATTCTGGCGTATCTGATTCTTTGAATCAGGCGCCAAGATACGATGGCTGAGACTCAGAGATATGACGTCGTATCGCCTACGTGAATCCGGGCCACAGTATATTATCACTGTACAGTACATTCTTTTTGTTCTCTTGTGCAGCTCTTCCTCTTTGTTGTTTTAGGAATAATTAAGATTCTCAGCCTTTTTTTCAGCTCATCCACCCAGACCGGGTTAATATATCACGCTGGACATTCTACGAATGTAATTAAAACGTCTAGACGCGCTTCAGTAACTCTTCCAAATTCTCTTCCATTTCAGATCAAATAAAAGTTTTAATCGCTCCATGAAATTTTATTTAACGTTTTATTTGCCAATATGAGTGGTGAGATAAATGGACGGATCTATCCCAGCATGGCTGTGTCTGGACGCGCTCTACCGCCGGCGCGTCACCCGAGTCGCTCTAATCATGAGTAATAATCGTACTTTAGATCGGGATTGGTAAAGCCACCTTTCATTTGAGTTTTAACCTGCTGGGAATCGGCTCTATTTATAAAAAGGTAAAGTTTTCATGTTTTGGTAATTTTTCCAGTCACTGCGTAATTTTTCGACTTATATTGGCCACGTGCGTCAGCTTTGCCTTAAATTATTTCGATTTTTATTTGAATTTGGAAATATTTTAAGTTGGTTTGTTATACCGTATTTGCCGGCGTATAAGGCAACCCCCCTAATTTTACAGCTAAATAGGTTGGTTTTGGGACATACAGTGGGTGACCGCGATATTGTGTCAATCTCACTCCCTTTCTCGGCGAGATTGACCACCTACGAGCCCCATCGCGGGAGCCAGCGCCGAGCTGGCTTGCCGCGATGGAGACAAAGCCGTCATAGAAGCGACGAGAGATCCGGCTTGGATTCCCGCCAATTCTAGCCGGCGTTTGGTATGCATTCTGAGAGGGAGAACTCCATGCCAATTTTTAAATAAAAAACCGGCATGGGTTCCCCCCCCCAGGAGCATACCAGGCCCTTAGGTCTGGTATGGGTTGTAAGAAGACCCCCATACGCCGAAAAAACGACGTAGGGGGTTCCCCTACAATCCATACCAGACCCGTATCCAAAGCACGCTACCCGGCCGGTCAGGAAAGGAGTGGGGACGAGCGAGCGCCCCCCCCCCCTGAGCCGTACCAGGCCCAGGCCGCATGCCCTCAACATGAGGGGATTGGGTGCTCTGGGGCAGGGGGCGCATTGCGGCCCCCCCCCCCCCACCCCAGAGCACCCTGTCCCCATGTTGATAAGGACAGGGCCTCTTCCCGACAACCCTGGCCGTTGGTTGTCGGGGTCTGCGGGCGGGGGGCTTATCGGAATCTGGAAGCCCCCTCAAATAAGGGGGCCCCCAGATACCGGCCCCCCACCCTAAGTGAATGGATATGGGGTACATCGTACCCCTACCCATTCACCTGGAGGCAAAGTGTTAAAGTTAATAAAAACACGACACAGGGTTTTTAAAATAATTTATTAGTCTGCTCCGGAGGCCCCCCCTGTCTTCTTTAGCTCTTTTAGCAGGGGGGCTTCTTCTTCCGCTCTCCGGGGTGTCTTCTTCTATCGTCGCCGCTCTCCGCTGTTGATTTGGCGCACCCCGGTTCTTCTCCCGATGTCCGGTGCCTTCTCCTTCAGCGCTGGCCGCCCACTATCTTCGTGTGAAGCTCAGTTACTAGCAGGTGGCCAGCACGCTCTTCTATGACGTCTTCTTCTTCACTTCCCTTCTTCCGCTGTTGACCCAACGCCTCCTCTCGCTGCAATGACAGGTGCGCGGCTTGCATCCAACTTATATAGGCCTCACAGTCCCATCATGCTCCGGTACCTACCCACGTGGGTAGGTATCACGTGGGTAGGTACCGGAGCATGATGGGACTGTGATGTCGTAGGTGGCCTATATAAGTCGGTGCGAGCCGCCGCACCCGGCATTGCAGCGGGAGGAAGCGACGTGTCAACACCTAATGGAAAAAAGAAGCGAAGACAGCAGAAGGCGACAGAAGAAGAAGCAAGAAGACAGAAGAAGAAGCAAGAAAGAAGACAGAAGCACACCACCCCCCGCCGAAGACGTCGGAGGAAGCCCGCCGGGGGGTGGGCGCTTTTATAAAAGCGACCCCCCCGGCGGCGGAAGAGAACCAGACGGCGGCGAAGAAGAGCGGCCCCCACCCGAAGACGCCAAAGAGGCAAGCCCCCCTCGTGAAAGAGCTAAAGAAGAGAGGGGTGCCCCGGAGCAGACTAATAAAATATTTTAATACCCTGTGTTGTTTATTTGTGTTTACACTTTGCTTGCAGGTGAATTGGTAGGGGTACGATGTACCCCATACTCATTCACTTAGGGTGGGGGGCCGGTATCTGGGGGCCCCCTTATTAAAGGGGGCTCCCAGATTCCGATAAGCCTCCCGCCCGCATACCCTGACAACCAACGGCCAGGGTTGTCGGGAAGGGGCCCTGTCGTTATCAACATGGGGACAGGGTGCTCTGGGGTGGGGGAACCCTGCAGTGCGCCCCCCTGTCCCAGAGCACCCAACCCTCCCCATGTTGAAGGCATGCAGCCTGGTACGGCTCAGGAGGGGGGGGCGCTCGCTCGTCCCCACTCCCTTCCTGGCCGGTCGGGTAGCGTGCTTTGGATATGGGTCTGGTATGGATTGTAGGGGTACCCCCTACGCCGTTTTTTTGGCGTAGGGGGGTCTCCTTACAACCCATACCAGACCTAAGGGCCCAGTATGCTCCTGAGGGGGGAACCCATGCTGGATTATTATTTAAAATCTGGCGGGGAGTTCCCCCTCAGGATTTATACCAAACGCCGCTCACGTGTAGAATTGGCGGGAATCCAAGTCGGATCCCCATCGCTTCTATGACGCGCTCGCTGGAATGTGCTTTTACTATTCCAGCGAGTGCGAGATGTCGGCACCCTGTCGCTGAGAATCAGCGCGATGCTGTCGTGCTAAAAACACATTCTCGGCGGCAGGCACTGTACTCACCTTATAAGACGACCCCCTTCCGACTCACCTCACTGTGCCCATTGCCTACTTCACTGTGCTCATTGCCTACCTCACTGTGCTCATTGCCTACCTCACTGTGCTCATTGCATACCTCACTGTGCCCATTGCCTACCTCACTGTGCCAATTGCATACCTCACTGTGCTCATTGCATACCTCACTGTGCTCATTGCATACCTCACTGTGCTCATTGCATACCTCACTGTGCCCATTGCATACCTGGTCCTTAAGGGGTTAAGTGGTTAAATGGCCGCTTGTAGGCTCCATTGGGGACAGGTTGACCACGCAGGAACACAATTGGGAGACTGAGCAGAGCGTTGTCATCTTATAACAGGAACGGTCTGAACAAGGGGTTTCCTTGCAGGATCACTAGCAGGGATGGACTGGCCATTGGGACTACAGGGAGTTTCCTGGTGGGCTGATGACTCAGTGGGCCGGCTTCAGTGACAGCGAACCACCGCCTCCCTCCGCTTCTCTGTCTCTCCCCTTCCCGCAGCGCTCCCCTCCCCCCCCCCCCCCACAGCAATCCCCTGGGGGGAACAGAGAAGCAGGGGGAGGACCAGAGGAGCAGGGGGGAGCCCACTAGGGATTAATATAACGAAAGCTGCAAAAAAAAGAGATTGGAAAATTAATTTTAAATAATCTCTACGTGTTAAAATGAAATGCGATTTTAGCGATTGTGTTATGCGTTAAGCGTTCACTTTGCGGCATGTTCAAGGATCATTGAATTTCACAAACGTGGTAGTAGTGCCTTTAAATTGTGATTTTTTTTTATTGGAGCTCCAAGCTGTGAGATTTGCTTCCTCGGGAGATTTGTGGCCCCCGGGGGGGGGGGGGGATATAAGGGGATTCTCTGTAACTTTCTCCGTCGGCTCGCAGTGCCAGTCTGCAAACAGCAATACAATAACTCTCCTCCTCGCCACCCACACACACTGCGACACTCTAATTATCTGAACGGTGGGAGATCAGAGCGCTAATGAGGAACAATGTCTCTGATTAATGCACTGCGGTTGGGGCAGTTTTCGGGTGGCCATGTTGCAGCGTATTGGCTCCAGGTCCGACGCATCCAGCTAGAAAGATAGTAACAATCTGAATTCCTTGTTTTTTCTCTATTATTTTACATATTGTAATGAAAACTCTCCTCTTCTCTGGATCCTACTACAGTCAGTGGCGTCACTAGGGTTGGTGTCACCCGGTGCGGTAAAACATGGTGTCACCCCCCCCCCCCCTCTGTCTAGGCTGCCCAGCACCAAACAGGCAGCGCACGGGCACGGGGCGCACCCCAAACCAGCCCCTGTAAATGATAGTATAGGGCAGTATAGTGGCAGGTTAGGGTAGTATAGAGTGGTATAGTGGCAGGTTGGTGTAGTGCGGTGGTATAGGACAGGTGAGGGTGGTATAGGGCATGTTGGGGTGATATAGGGTAGTTTGGGTGGTATAGGGCAAGTTAGGGTTGCATAGGGCAGGTTGGGGTGGTATAGGGCAAGTTAGGGTGGTACAGGGCAGGTTGGGGTGGTATAGTGCAAGTTAGGGTGGCATAGGAAAGTTGGGGTGGTATAGGGCAAGTTAGGGTGGCATTGGGCAGGTTGGGGTGGTATAGTGCAAGTTAGGGTAGCATAGGAAAGTTGGGGTGGTATAGGGCAAGTTAGGGTGGCATTGGGCAGGTTGGGGTGGTATATGGCAAGTTATGGTGGCATAGGGCAGATTGGGGTGGTACAGGGCAAGTTAGGGTGGCACAGGGCAAGTTGGGTGGTACAGGGCAGGCTGGGGTGGTACAGGGCTGTTTGGGGTGGTACAGGGCAGGCTGGGGTGGTACTGGGCAGGCTGAGGTGGTACAGGGCAGGCTGGGGTGGCACAGAGCAGGCTGGGGTGGTACAGGGCAGGCTGGGATTGCACAGGGCAGGCTGGGATTGCACAGGGCAGGCTGGGCATGTCAGCTAAAAAAATAAAAAATAAAAAAAACGGGATGGTGTCACCCCTCTAGTGGGTGTCACCCGGTGCGGACCGCACCCCCCGCACCCCCCTAGCAACGCCTCTGACTACAGTGAAACCTCAGATTACGAGCATAATCCGTTCCAGGACAATGCTCGTAATCCAAGGGACTCGCATATCAAAGCGAGTTTTCCCATTGAAGTCAATGGAAACGAAAATAATTTGTTCCGCATTGACTTCAATGGGATGCAATACCGAATGCGGCCAGAGGTGAGGGGGGGGTCACCAGAGAGCGCCGAAAATGTCCGAAAAGGCCCAAGGACACTTTGGCTAGGCTCCTGCGCCGCCGTACTTCAGGCCAAATGAGGTATTGCAGGCCTATTTACAGCTCTGCTCAGCTTCTGCGCCCCCCGTACATCAGGCCAAATGAGGTACTGCAGGCCTATTTACGGCTCTGCTTAGCTCCTGCGCCCCCGTACCTCAGGCCAAATGAGGTACTGCAGGTCTATTTTCAGCTCTGCTCGTCTTCTGCGCCCCTGTACCGCAGGCCAAATGAGGTATTGCAGGCCTATTTACAGCTCTGCTCAGTTTCTGCGCCCCCCGTACACCAGGCCAAATGAGGTACTGCAGGCCAGTGTTTGGGTTTTCTCGGCTCCTGCGCCCCCGTACCTCAGGCCAAAAGAGGTACTGCAGGCCTATTTTCAGCTCTGCTCGGCTTCTGCGCCCCCCGTGCCTCAGGTCAAACGAGGTACTGCAGGCCTATTTAGCTTGAATTCTGCTCGTCTTGCGAGTCAACCCTCCCAAACCGAGTCAGAATTTAAATAAAAAGTTGCTCGCAAATCAAAACACTCTTAAACCAAGTTACTCTTAGGCCCCTTTCAGACGAATGGCTGTTTTGCTTCCTCCAGACTGACACCCACCAGCCCACCCGGCAGACTCTCAGTAGATCTCCCAGGGAAGGACGAAGGCTTAGCACACTGCTGTCTTCAAGGAGAACTGGCTACATGTGGCAGTCTCCCCCCTTGTAAGTCCCCAGTAGTGCTGACCTGCTCCAGCTGTCCTCTTTCCTTGCTCCCGGGCCTCCAGGAAGGGCTTCCTCTGTGTGTTGCAGTAGGATCCTTCCAGCACCTGAGCCCCCACCCAAGGTCAGCCCCCCAGACTATAGGCACCCTTGAGGGCCACCGCCCGCCTCCTCAGCACTCAATCTTTATCTTTCACCCAACCACCCCTGCTGGCATGGCTCATGCCTATTTATGAGGTAAGCTTTGCCACTTGCCAGCCCTTTACTGGGGATTGGCTGAGGCCCTCATAAATATTCCAAATAGCCCCTCTTAACCTCCACCCATCATCTCTAGAAGTTTCTACAACCTTCTAAACCAGGGGGAGGCACCAGAGGAGCTGTCAGGATGAGTCCATTCAGGATGAGTCATCCAGCCTGACTCACTGAACCCTGACCCAGATTTACAGCTCAGGCTTAGCCCTGAGCTAAACAACATTTTACTACACTAACAAACCTACACTACCAACTAACACACACTAGAGGGTGCTACACCAGTAATTTATCTGATAATAGACTTTGGTTCTCCTAGTCTACATTTCAGCATTGATGTCTGGTACCATATCATCACTCCTCCCCTTACCGCACTCTCCACTCCTCCCCTTACCGCACCCTCCATTCCTCCCCTTACCGCACTCTCCATTACTCCCCTTACCGCACCCTCCATTCCTCCCCTTACCACACTCTCCATTACTCCCCTTACCGCACCCTCCACTCCTCCCCTTACCGCACTCTCCATTACTCCCCTTACCGCACCCTCCACTCCTCCCCTTACCGCACTCTCCACTCCTCCCCTTACTGCACCCTCCATTCCTCCCCTTACCGCACTCCCCACTCCTTCTCTTACCGCACCCTCCACTCCTCCCCTTACTGCACCCTCCACTCCTTCCCTTACCACACCCTCCACTCCTCCCCTTACCGCACCCTCCACTCCTCCCCTTACTGCACTCTCCACTCCTCCCCTTACAGCACCCTCCACTCCTCCCCTTACTTCACTCTCCACTCCTCCCCTTACCGCACCCTCCACTCCTCCCCTTACTTCACTCTCCACTCCTCCCCTTACTGCACCCTCCACTCCTCCCCTTACCGCACTCTCCATTCCTCCCCTTACCGCACCCTCCACTGCTCCGCTTACCGCACTCTCCACTCCTTCCCTTACCGAACCCTCCACTCCTTCCCGTACAGCACCCTCCACTCCTTCCCTTACCACACCCTCCACTCCTCCCCTTACCGCACCCTCCTCTCCTCCCCTTACCGCACTCTCCATTCCTCCCCTTACCGCACTCTCCACTCCTCCCGTTACCGCACTCTCCACTCCTCCCCTTACTGCACCCTCCACTCCTCCCCTTACCGCACTCTCCACTCCTCCCCTTACTGCACCCTCCACTCCTTCCCTTACCGCACTCTCCACTCCTTCCCTTACCACACCTTCCACTCCTTCCCGTACAGCACCCTCCACTCCTCCCCTTACCACACCCTCCACTCCTCCCCTTACCGCACTCTCCACTCCTCCCCTTACTGCACCCTCCACTCCTCCCCTTACAGCACCCTCCACTCCTCCCCTTACTTCACTCTCCACTCCTCCCCTTACCGCACCCTCCACTCCTCCCCTTACTTCACTCTCCACTCCTCCCCTTACTGCACCCTCCACTCCTCCCCTTACCGCACTCTCCATTCCTCCCCTTACCGCACCCTCCACTGCTCCGCTTACCGCACTCTCCACTCCTTCCCTTACCGCACCCTCCTCTCCTTCCCTTACTGCACCCTCCACTCCTCCCCTTACTGCACTCTCCACTCCTTCCCTTACTGCACCCTCCACTCCTCCCCTTACTGCACTCTCCACTCCTCCCCTCAGGCCCCGTACACACGACAGAGTTTCTCGGCAGAATTCACCGAGAAACTCGGTCAAAACCCGGATTCTGCCGAGAAACTCTGTCGTCTGTACAGTTTTGGCTCGATGGAGCCGCCGAGGAGCTCGACGAGAAAATTGAGAACATGTTCTCTATTTTCTCGTTGTTCTATGGGAGAAGGCGTCCCGCCGAGCTTCTCTGCGGCTTCATCCCTGAACTCGACGAGTTCACTCCTTCCCTTACCGCACTCTCCACTTCTCCCCTTACCACACCCTCCACTCCTCCCCTTACCACGCCCTCCACTCCTCCCCTTGCCGCACTCTCCACTCCTCCCCTTACCGCACTATCCACTCCTCCCCTTACCGCACCCTCCACTCCTCCCCTTACCGCACCCTCCACACCTCCCCTTATTACTCTCTCCACTCATATCCTTACTATACTCTCCACTCGTTACCTTGCCACACCCTTCACTTCTTCACTTACTGTACCCTCCACTCCTCCTCTTACTACACCCTCCACTCCTTACCTACCCTTCACCTCCCCCTTACTACACCCTCGGCCCCCCCCCCCCTCTTACCACACTCTCCACTCCTCCCCTTACTACACCCTCCACTCATCCCCCTTACTATACCCTCCACTCCTTACCTTGCCACACCCTCCTTTTTTTCCAATTAACACCCCCCGCACTGAATATCTATATCTGTGACTTCAATTGGGTTTTCACTCCAGTAAACAAGCTGAAACCAGATAGAAAACCCTCAGTAAGAAAACAAAGAAGTAATAAAAAGGTTTCTGCAGCAATAATTAATAAACTGTTGGGTTCTTCACATGAAACTACATGGTCATTTCCAGAGGCCTTTAACCCTTTAATCAGGCTTCAGCAATTTTTGTCGGCGGTGAAATTTCATGGATTTTATTGGCCACCCCGTTGGGAATCTCAGCTGACGTTCCAGACAGAACACATCCTGACCTTCTCTTCGCAGTTGGACTTCATACTTCTTTGGGGTGGAGGGGTTATTTAAGGCAACGTTGGGGGGATGGTGAGCAGTCATTCCCCTCCTCTCTGGCCTTGAACATAAGTCATCGATCCTCATTTCTGTATATCGCAGACGTTTCCCCTGAGTGGCGGCACAACGTTCCCCGGCTACAATCTGATTACTAGGCGAGCCCCACACCGCGGTCCCTGACCCCGCCACCAACCGTCGCAGCTACAGAAAGTGCGGCCGGTTCCCAGGATGCTTTTTTCTTTTGCCAAAAGATATTTGCAATAAGTTTAATTATATAGAAAGGGGAAGTTTCCGTTTTGATACATTGTATTATATACGGCATTTTTTCTTTCTTTATTTTTATGCCTTTAATCTAATGTTTTATATACTTTACATAGGATCTTAATTTTGCAAATAATTATTTAGTACTGGACACGTCGACTGTTTTTGTAAAGGATTCTGGGCTTCTAAGAAGAAGGGGATCTGTGGCAGCTGGTGCTCAAAATTTTTGGGGGGTGACAAACTTAAGAATTCTGAAAAAAAAAAACATCAATTGCAGCCACTGTGCCATCAAACGCAGCCACTGTGCCAATCAAACGCTGCCACTGTGCCAATCAAAAGCTGCCACTGTGCCATCAAACGCAGCCACTGTGCCAATCAAACGCTGCCACTGTGCCAATCAAAAGCTGCCACTGTGCCATCAAACGCAGCCACTGTGCCAATCAAACGCTGCCACTGTGCCAATCAAACGCTGCCACTGTGCCATCAAACGCTGCCACTGTGCCATCAAACACAGCCACTGTGCCATAAAATGATGCCACTGTGCCCATCAAATGCTCCCACTGTGCCATCAATAGCTCCCACTGTGCCATCAAACGCAGCCACTGTGCCATCAAACGCTGCCACTGTGCCATCAAACGCTGCCACTGTGCCAATCAAACGCTGCCACTGTGCCATCAAACGCTGCCACTGTGCCATCAAACACAGCCACTGTGCCCATCAAACGCTGCCACTGTGCCAATCAAACGCTGCCACTGTGCCAATCAAACGCTGCCACTGTGCCATCAAACGCTGCCACTGTGCCATCAAACACAGCCACTGTGTCATCAAATGATGCCACTGTGCCCATCAAATGCTCCCACTGTGCCATCAATAGCTCCCACTGTGCTATCAAACGCAGCCACTGTGCCATCAAACGCAGCCACTGTGCCATCAAACGCTGCCACTGTGCCATCAAACGCTGCCACTGTGCCATCAAACGCTGCCACTGTGCCATCAAACGCAGCCACTGTGCCATCAAACGCTCCCACTGTGCCATCAAACGCTGCCACTGTGCCCATTAAACGCTGCCACTGTGCCCATTAAACGCTGCCACTGTGCCCATTAAATGCTGCCACTGTGCCCATCAAATGATCCCACGGTGCCAAACAAATGCTGCCACTGTGCCATCAAATGCTCCCACTGTGCCCATCAAATGCTGCCACTGTGCCAACAAAATGCGCGAGCCAGTCCTTAAGTGGTTAAACCGGTCAGGTGAGCCACGAGATGCACAGATGTTTATAGAGCCATAAAAAGCTATACAGGCCCAAGTTCTAAAATTTGAATTATACTTTGTTTCACAGTCCTACAGTGGCGGTGCATCCATAGTGGGCGCAGGAGCGCCGCCCCCTCTCTCCTGCACCCGTCAATCAACAATACATAGATTCATGCATTGCATGAATCTATGTATTGTCGCCGCTGTCGCCCCCTATTCAGGTGTCTGGCCCCCTGTTGAGCGCCGGCCATCTGAATAACATCGGCGGGTGTGTTTGGGAAGTGCCTGATTAGAGCCACAAATCGGCTTCCAAATGGTTAAACAGAGGGCGCACTGCTGTACGTTCGCTGTTTAAACAGTGCTGTGTTAGGGGATCGCTTTCCTAACACTGACCCGCCTCTCAACCAATCAGGTGCACCGGGTCTGGTTACTGGTCACCTGATTGGCTGAAGCGACAGGTGAGCAGAGATGGCATCGAGGACTCGGAGAGAGCGTGGAGGAGGACGGCGCTGACCCGAGAAAGGTAAGTGCCGGGCGGGGGGGGGGGGGCAAACTGTCTGTATTTGAGGGGGCAAACTGTCTGTATTTGAGGGGGCAAACTGGCGGTATTTGAGGGGGCACACTGGTGGTATTTGAGGGGGCAAACTGGCGATATTTGAGGTGGCAAACTGTCTGTATTTGAGGGGGGAAAACTGGCGATATTTGAGGGAAAAAATTGGTGGTATTTGAGGGGGCAAACTGGTGGTATTTGATGGGGCAAACTGGCTGTATTTTATGGGGAAACTGGCATCATTTGAAGGGGCAAAGTGGCTGTATTTGAGGGGGCAAACTGGCATCATTTGAGGGGGCAAACTGTCTGTGTTTGAGGGGGAAAACTGGCGGTATTTGAAGGGGCACACTGGCGGTATTTGAGGGGGCAAACTGGCGGTATTTGAGGGGGGCAAACTGTCTGTATTTGAGGGGGCAAACTGGCGGTATTTGAGGGGGCACACTGGCGGTATTCGAGGGGGAAAACTGGTGGTATTCGAGGGGGCAAACTGTCTGTATTTGAGGGGGCAAACTGGTGGTATTTTAGGGGACAAACTGGCTGTATTTGAGGGTGCAAACTGGCCATATTTGAGGGGGCAAACTGGTGGTATTTGAGGGGGCAAACTGGTGGTATTTGAGGGGGCAAACTGGCATAATTTGAGGGGGCAAACTGTCTGTATTTGAGGGGGCAAACTGGCGGTATTTGAAGGGGCAAACTGGCGGTATTTGAGGGGTCAAACTGGCGGTATTTGAGGGGGGCAAACTGTCTGTATTTTATTGGGAAACTGGCATCATTTGAAGGGGCAAAGTGGCTGTATTTGAGGGGGCAAACTGGCATCATTTAAGGGGGCAAACTGTCTGTATTTGATGGGGCAAACTGGCGGTATTTGAGGGGGGCAAACTGTCTGTATTTGAGGGGGCAAACTGGCGGTATTGGAGGGGGCAAACTGGCGGTATTGGAGGGGGCAAACTGGTGGTATTTGAGGGGGCAAACTGGTGGTATTTGAGGGGGCAAACTGTTGGTATTTGAGGGGACAAACTGTTGTTATTTGAGGGGGCAAACTGGTGGTATTTGAGGGGGCAAACTGGCGGCATTTGAGGGGGCAAACTGGCGGTATTTGAGGGGGCAAACTGGCGGCATTTGAGGGGGCAAACTGGTGGCATTTGAGGGGGAAAACTGGCTGTATTTTATGGGGAAACTGGCATCATTTGAAGGGGCAAAGTGGCTGTATTCGAGGGGGCAAACTGGCATCATTTGAGGGGGCAAACTGGCTGTATTGTATGGGGAAACTGGCATCATTTGAAGGGGCAAAGTAGCTGTATTTGAGGGGTCAAACTGGCATCATTTGGTGGGGAAAACTGGCGGCATTTGAGGGGGAAACTGGTATCATTTGATGGGGAAACTGGCTGTCTTTGAGGGGGCAAACTGGCGGTATTTGAGGGGGCAAACTGGTGGTATTTGAGGGGGCAAACTGGCATCATTTGAAGGGGCAAAGTGGCTGTATTCGAGGGGGCAAACTGGCATCATTTCAGGTGCCGCCACTGCAGTCCTATCACGTTTTTTGCGTTATGATGCATAAGCCATGACACAGAGATGACGGTGGATGTTGTCTATGAAACCATGTGGTCACAAAGAGGTCTCATGGGGATGCCATGGTGGAGCGGTCCTATGGAGGATATCGCTTGAAATCAGCAAATCCGGTACAGAGTTTAAATTTCCTTTTCCCCGGGGGGGAAGAACCTACAGAATTTCAGCCACCTTGCGATGTTGAGAAAACCAACAATTCTGCTTTCCTGGTGGCGAACTAATTATCTCAATTAATCATTCTTCTCGGGGCACCATGCCGATTACGGCTTCCCTCACTTTACCTCCCGGAGATCGCCGTTCTGAGATTCCTACAAATTAATTAGTTGGGTTCACTTGCTGCTTTTTTAATTAACTGTCCTGAATGCGAGCTGAAAGGCCCACCAGACCGCAGAGGCAACGGGCGCAGTAAAACTAACTTTACCTGCAGGGAACATCGGGAGTGCAATTTCATGACACAATAATACACAGAGAGACGCCCGGGAGGCAATAAAATCCACCAAGATGGAAAATTCATCATCTATAGAGTCTCACCGAAAAAAAAATATTCAAAGGGGATTTCTAGCTCATAACACCATTATTAAATACATGAAACCAAAGCTAGGACAAGGGGGGCTCTTAATTAATTGGCTTTATAACATGTGTAGCACTACCCCCGAAGGAGCTGCTGGATATTTTCGGGCGGCACGTTACCTCTATTTCCTCGCCATCCAGGGTGATGGATGAGAGAAGAGAAAGTTCAATGTCCACAGGGCCGATTTCTAGGTTCACAGATGCCTGGGTGCAGAAATATTTCTGGCGCCCCTACATGGGCGTGGCCGTCTTACTAACTCCTCCCCTTTACAAATGTTTCAAATGTGGCAACGACTCAAAACACAGAGATGCTCCCCCCAACACGGACACGGAGAACACGTCAGGCACGGACCGCCCCCCAGCGATGATACTGCGCGACTGGTCTCTCTCCACACAGAGCCAGCAGCTGCTTCGCTCTCCTCCTCTGACAGGAGGGGGGATGGGCTTGGGCAGGAAACGCAGTTGCAGTGGCGGTGACTGGCGGAAAGAGCTGCCTCTGGACATGGACAAGGAGAGGAGGAGGAGTGAGGAGAGCACTCTGGCGCTTCAGTGCCCCCAGCTCTGTGGCACCTGGGTGCACTGCACCCCACGCACCTGCCTAGGATCAGCCCTGAATGTCTACACTTTACACTTCCTTTTTTAAAGATTTATTTGCTGAACTTGGTAAAAGAATAAAATAAGTGATTGAGGGGTGGAAGGGTAACAGGACAGGAGGAGGGAGGGGGGACGGTCTTGGGCAGGAAACACAGTGGCGGTGGCGGTGACCGGCGGAGAGAGCTGCCTCTGGACATGGACAAGGAGGAGGAAGAGAGCACTCTGGCGCTTCAGTGCCCCCAGCTCTGTGGCACCTGGGTGCACTGCACCCCACGCACCTGCCTAAGATCAGCCCTGAATGTCCACACGTTACACTTCCTTTTTTAAAGATTTATTTGCTGAACTTGGTGAAAGAATAAAAGAAGTGATTGAGGGGTGGAAGGGTAACAGGTAAACAGGTTCAGGTGCGGTATGTTATTCGGAAAACACTCCTGCTTCCTGCGGCACAGCCTTCGTCGCCACTCTAGCCAGAGTGGGTATTGCTCACCCATTAAGGCTTCTCTCACTAGCCCAGCAGCCGGAATGGCGCACGGAACAGGGTACAGTCTCTGCTACATTGGTGCAGTGTTTTCTGCAAATATCTCCTTAACCGTGTAGGTTTAGGAGATATTTCTTGCACCTACAGGCAGGCCCCTTCCCCTCCCACAAGGCCACCAAGGCCGCCCCAAGGGGCGGCAGTGGCATGGAGTCCCCCGACGCCCGGAACATACAGTTAAGGACGGTAAGTTATGGGAGAATCCGCTCGCTCGTTAACAAGTGATTGTGGCGATGTCGCCGAAATCACTTGTAAAATGTGTGCTCCCGTCCGTCCTCCCCTCTCCCTCCCACCACATACCTCTCTTTGCTGGCTCTGTCTTCGAGACTCCGTCCTCCCCCCGGCCACCGAGTCTGTCTCCTGTCCCTGCTGTCCATGTACACAGTGAGAGGGGAGAGCTGTGCTCTTCCCATCTCAGCTGTGACAGGAGTTCTAGCACAGTGCTAGGACTCCTGTTTTGGAGGTGACAGGGTCAATAAAGAGAACATGTCACCTCCAATTGCTATCACACAGGGAATTGTTTTCTCCTGTGTGATAGCAAAAAAGTTAAGTGAAAAAAAATGATAAAAAATAAATAAATAATAAGAAATAATAATTAAATTAATAAAATAAAAATGTAAAGAATAAGAAAAATAATAAGGAAAATAATAAGAAAATTATACAAAAATTTAAAAAAAGTAAGCGACAAGCTACAAAAAAAAAAAGTAAAAAAATAAAAATAAAATTGAACTAACCGTGCCGCCCATTCTCCGTTGATTTGGGGGGGGGGGGGCAGGGAGGGGGTGCATTGCGGAACCTGGCCTTGGGGCGGCAGGGAGAGCAAATCCGGCCCTGCCTACAGGTAAGCCTTAATCTAGGCTTACCTGTAGGCGCAAGCTGTCAAAGTAAGATGTGTTTGGATTTAAAGGGATGAGGTGGCAACCCTACTGTCTCCCCCATGATGGCCACCTGGAGCCCATAATAGACCTCAATGGTTTCCTGCCAGCTTGAGTCAGCAGCACAGTGCCACCTTCAGGTCACCGGAAAAACTGCAACCTATGCATTTCTGAATCCTTCCCAAGAAGGGGGTGTAAAAGATCCCGAAGTGCTCCTCCGCTAAAAACTGACAGCATTTTGTAGTTCTAAAAAATAAAACAGAGTTTAACGTAGTTTGTATCGGGGGGTTATAGAGTGATTGTGTGCCGGAGCACTGACAGTTATGTCATCATATAAAATATTGTAATGGTCATTATTATTGCTACTACACCTCTTATTCAAATTTGGCTCCATTAAAGTTTCGCTATGGGGCCCCATGATCTGCAATTACACCCCCAACTTTAATGCTATTTTAATGAATTCATTACTGCCTGTTTTTTTTTTATACCTGCCTCGGAGTTGAGCTTTAACTGGGGAGAATATTTTTTGTCGCTATTCAGAGTAAAGAATGGGAATATGTCTCCTGGCAGAGAGAAGATTGAATGTTTTTTTTTCTTCTAAATGACAATGAAAAGATTTGTCTGCGCGTCGGGAAGATTATCAAGCATCATCTTCTTATCCCGGCGCTGCGTCCCCAGGAATAACTATTATATATCGCGGAGAAAAGTTCTGCGCGTACAGGGAGCGCCGGGAGCGCGGCGATATTTTACGGCTGACGCTGGAGGTAAAGAACATAATGCGACACCGTAAACGCTATTCATCAACTCCATCTCCCTTCCAGCCGCTATAGGAAACTGCGAACACAATCCATCCATCTGCAGGAAGCCATCGCTCGCCGCTCTGATAGGAAGCCAACCGAACATGAATTTAAAAAAACTGAGATTTCAGCGCCGTCGGGGGCTGCGACGTCCCGGGGCAACAATGTACCTGACACAATGGAAAATGTTCTGTGACGCTTTACCCAAAAACGGCAAGACTCTTCTCCGAAAACACTTAATCATATCTCCAGTCATTCAGCCGAGGAATACAAACCAGGCAGAATATAAAGAATTCGAGCAAATGGTGCCGACTTCCTAACGCAAGAGCCTCAATAAAAAATAAATATAGAGAGATTACGCCACTGAAAATAAATGTCATTTCTAAATGTGCGCAAGCACTTTTATTTATGTCTACCTCCTATGTTGTACAAGGCTACTGCATATAGTTTCTATATTTACAGTGCAACTGCAAAAATAAAAATGTAAAATGCTTTAATTTTTAACTATGATAGATATGAGATATTGCCTGGGACGTTAGATTGCACAGAGACATACAATACCCTTTCCCTTATGTGTCTGCGCCCTACAAGCCCCCCATGGTGATTTTTCCTGAATTTGTTCCTCTGCTCCTCCCACAATGACGAGATCTCCTGCAGTAGTTTGTGTCTCTGCCCCTCCCACAATGACGAGATCTCCTGCAGTAGTTTGTGTCTCTGCCCCTCCCACAATGACGAGATCTCCTGCAGTAGTTTGTGTCTCTGCCCCTCCCACAATGACGAGATCTCCTGCAGTAGTTTGTGTCTCTGCCCCTCCCACAATGGTGAGATCTCCTGCAGTAGTTTGCGTCTCCGCCCCTCCCACAATAATTCAAATTTTTGAATTAATTTGTGTCTCTGCCCCTCCCACAATGATGAGATCTCCTGCAGTAGTTTGCGTCTCCGCCCCTCCCACAATAATTCAAATTTTTGAATTAATTTGTGTCTCTGCCCCTCCCACAATGGGGAGATTTCCTGCAGTAGTTTGTGTCTCTGCCCCTCCCACAATGGGGAGATTTCCTGCAGTAGTTTGTGTCTCTGCCCCTCCTACAATGACGAGATCTCCTGCAGTAGTTTGTGTCTCTGCCCCTCCCACAATGGTGAGATCTCCTGCAGTAGTTTGCGTCTCCGCCCCTCCCACAATAATTCAAATTTTTGAATTAATTTGTGTCTCTGCCCCTCCCACAATGATGAGATCTCCTGCAGTAGTTTGTGTCTCTGCCCCTCCCACAATGGGGAGATTTCCTGCAGTAGTTTGTGTCTCTGCTCCTCCCACAATGATTCTTTTTTGTATTAATTTGTGTCTCTGCCCCTCCCACAATGATGAGATTTCCTGAAGTAGTTTGTGTCTCTGCCCCTCCCACAATGATGAGATTTCCTGAAGTAGTTTGTGTCTCTGCCCCTCCCACAATGGTTAGATCTTCTGCAGTAGTTTGTATCTCTGCCCCTCCCACAATGGTTAGATCTTCTGCAGTAGTTTGTATCTCTGCCCCCCCCCCCCCCCCCCACAATTATTAAATTTTTTGTATTAATTTGTGTCTCTGCCCCTCCCACAATGATGAGATTTCCTGCAGTAGTTTGTGTCTCTGCCCCTCCCACAATGGGGAGATTTTCTGCAGTAGTTTGTGTCTCTGCTCCTCCCACAATGATTCTTTTTTGTATTAATTTGTGTCTCTGCTTCTCCCACAATGATAAGATCTCCTACAGTAGTTTGCGTCTCTGCCATCCCACAATAATTCAATTTTTTTGTATTAATTTGTGTCTCTGCTTCTCCCACAATGATGAGATTTCCTGAAGTAGTTTGTGTCTCTTCCCCTCCCACAATGGTGAGATCTCCTGCAGTAGTTTGTGTCTCTGCCCCCCCACAATAATTCAATTTTTTGTATTAATTTGTGTCTCTGCCCCTCCCACAATGATGAGATTTCCTGCAGTAGTTTGTGTCTCTGCTCCTCCCACAATGGTGAGATCTCCTGCAGTAGTTTGTGTCTCTGCCCCTCCCACAATGGGGAGGTTTCCTGCAGTAGTTTGTGTCTCTGCCCCTCCCACAATGATGAGATTTCCTGAAGTAGTTTGTGTCTCTGCCCCTCCCACAATGGTGAGATTTCCCTGCAGTAGTTTGTGTCTCTGCACCTCCCACAATGGGGAGATTTCCTGCAGTAGTTTGTGTCTCTGCCCCTCCCACAATGGGGATATCTCCTGCAGTAGTTTGTGTCTCTGCCCCTCCCACAATGGTGAGATCTCCTGCAGTAGTTTGCGTCTCCGCCCCTCCCACAATAATTCAAATTTTTGAATTAATTTGTGTCTCTGCCCCTCCCACAATGATGAGATCTCCTGCAGTAGTTTGCGTCTCCGCCCCTCCCACAATAATTCAAATTTTTGAATTAATTTGTGTCTCTGCCCCTCCCACAATGGGGAGATTTCCTGCAGTAGTTTGTGTCTCTGCCCCTCCCACAATGGGGAGATTTCCTGCAGTAGTTTGTGTCTCTGCCCCTCCTACAATGACGAGATCTCCTGCAGTAGTTTGTGTCTCTGCCCCTCCCACAATGGTGAGATCTCCTGCAGTAGTTTGCGTCTCCGCCCCTCCCACAATAATTCAAATTTTTGAATTAATTTGTGTCTCTGCCCCTCCCACAATGATGAGATCTCCTGCAGTAGTTTGTGTCTCTGCCCCTCCCACAATGGGGAGATTTCCTGCAGTAGTTTGTGTCTCTGCTCCTCCCACAATGATTCTTTTTTGTATTAATTTGTGTCTCTGCCCCTCCCACAATGATGAGATTTCCTGAAGTAGTTTGTGTCTCTGCCCCTCCCACAATGATGAGATTTCCTGAAGTAGTTTGTGTCTCTGCCCCTCCCACAATGGTTAGATCTTCTGCAGTAGTTTGTATCTCTGCCCCTCCCACAATGGTTAGATCTTCTGCAGTAGTTTGTATCTCTGCCCCCCCCCCCCCCCCCCCCACAATTATTAAATTTTTTGTATTAATTTGTGTCTCTGCCCCTCCCACAATGATGAGATTTCCTGCAGTAGTTTGTGTCTCTGCCCCTCCCACAATGGGGAGATTTTCTGCAGTAGTTTGTGTCTCTGCTCCTCCCACAATGATTCTTTTTTGTATTAATTTGTGTCTCTGCTTCTCCCACAATGATAAGATCTCCTACAGTAGTTTGCGTCTCTGCCATCCCACAATAATTCAATTTTTTTGTATTAATTTGTGTCTCTGCTTCTCCCACAATGATGAGATTTCCTGAAGTAGTTTGTGTCTCTGCCCCTCCCACAATGATGAGATTTCCTGCAGTAGTTTGTGTCTCTGCTCCTCCCACAATGGTGAGATCTCCTGCAGTAGTTTGTGTCTCTGCCCCTCCCACAATGGTGAGATTTCCTGCAGTCGTTTGTGTCTCTGCCCCTCCCACAATGATGAGATTTCCTGAAGTAGTTTGTGTCTCTGCCCCTCCCACAATGGTGAGATTTCCCTGCAGTAGTTTGTGTCTCTGCACCTCCCACAATGGGGAGATTTCCTGCAGTAGTTTGTGTCTCTGCCCCTCCCACAATGGGGATATCTCCTGCAGTAGTTTGTGTCTCTGCCCCTCCCACAATGGTGAGATTTCCTGCAGTAGTTTGTGTCTCTGCCCCTCCCACAATGGTGAGATTTCCTGCAGTAGTTTTTGTCTCTTCCCCTCCCACAACGGGGATATCTCCTGCAGTAGTTTGTGTCTCTGCCCCTCCCACAATGGTGAGATTTCCTGCAGTAGTTTGTGTCTCTTCCCCTCCCACAATGGGGAGATTTCCTGCAGTAGTTTGTGTCTCTGCCCCTCCCACAATGGGGAGATTTCCTGCAGTAGTTTTTGTCTCTTCCCCTCCCACAACGGGGATATCTCCTGCAGTAGTTTGTGTCTCTGCCCCTCCCACAATGGTGAGATTCCCTGCAGTAGTTTGTGTCTCTTCCCCTCCCACAATGGGGAGATTTCCTGCAGTAGTTTGTCTCTGCCCCTCCCACAATGGGGAGATTTCCTGCAGTAGTTTGTGTCTCTGCCCCTCCCACAATGGGGAGATTTCCTGCAGTAGTTTGTGTCTCTGCCCCTCCCACAATGGAGAGATTTCCTGCAGTAGTTTGTGTCTCTGCCCCTCCCACAATGGGGAGATTTCCTGCAGTAGTTTGTGTCTCTGCCCCTCCCACAATGGGGAGATTTCCCTGCAGTAGTTTGTGTCTCTGCCCCTCCCACAATGGGGTGATTTCCCTGCAGTAGTTTGTGTCTCTTCCCCTCCCACAATGATGAGATCTTCTGCAGTAGTTTGTGTCTCTGCCCCTCCCACAATGGAGAGATTTCCTGCAGTAGTTTGTGTCTCTGCCCCTCCCACAATGAGGAGATTTCCTGCAGTAGTTTGTGTCTCTGCCCCTCCCACAATGATGAGATTTCCTGCAGTAGTTTGTGTCTCTGCACCTCCCACAATGATGAGATTTCCTTCAGTAGTTTGTGTCTCTGCCCCTCCCACAATGGTGAGATTTCCTGCAGTAGTTTGTGTCTCTGCCCCTCCCACAATGATGAGGTCTCCTGCAGTAGTTTGTGTCTCTGCCCCTCCCACAATGGGGAGATTCCCTGCAGTAGTTTGTGTCTCTGCCCCTCCCACAATGATGAGATTTCCTTCAGTATTTTGTGTCTCTGCTCCTCCCACAATGGTGAGATTTCCTGCAGTAGTTTGTGTCTCTGCCCCTCCCACAATGGGGAGATCTCCTGCAGTAGTTTTTGTCTCTGCCCCTCCCACAATGGTGAGATTTCCTGCAGTAGTTTGTTTCTCTGCCCCTCCCACAATGGTGAGATTTCCTGCAGTAGTTTGTGTCTCTGCCCCTCCCACAATGGGGAGATTTCTGCAGTAGTTTGTGTCTCTGCCCCTCCCACAATGATGAGGTCTCCTGCAGTAGTTTGTGTCTCTGCCCCTCCCACAATGGGGAGATCTCCTGCATTAGCTTTTGTACTTACTGAATGTTTCTACAATATTCTGTTACTGCATCTAACGCACGCGTCTTTCCAAAGAGGCGACGGAGCTTACAATCAGATCTATGGATCGTTCCGCTCTTCCTATCACCAGCCTGAGTGCGGCGATGAGCGGCGCTCGGCTGTTGCGTGTAAAGTAAGCACTGATTCCGGGCTTTTTTTCAGATGCTAATTACATTACTTTTTTTTTAATTGAAAAACAACTTTCGGCAAGGTCTCATTTGCATTTATGTTGCCCAAAATCCCAGAAAGATAAAACAAGTTTATGAAGCCAAGAAAAACGCCGCTTCTTCCTTGACAGGTATAATCTGCGGAATGAGCTTCGCCATTCGGAACGTTGATATATATAAAGCGCCGGATCTGAGGGAGCCGAGGCAAAACTTTGGAATTGCTTTTAAAAAGGAATTGAGAGACTTAAAACGTTTTTGTAGAAAGAGACGAGGCGAGAGCGAACCTTTCCTGCGAGCATAAGGCGTGCGCACAGGGAGTGCCAGGTGTGTGTGCCTGGGCACACCCTAATCACCCTGCGTGGTGCACATTGTACCGAAAAATACTACATTAAACAAGCACTGACGCAATGAACAATACAGCATTAAATGGCGCATAACACACCGAAATATACTACGTTAAACGTACAGTAATGCACAGAAATATATTGCGTTAAACGTGCAGTAATGCACAGAAATATACTGTGTTAAATGTACACTAATGCACAGAAATATGCTGCAATAAATGTGCAGTGATGCACAGAAATATACTGCGTGAAACGTGCAGTAATGCACAGAAATATACTGCGTTAAACGTGCAGTAATGCACAGAAATATACTGTATTAAACATGCAGTAATGCACAAAAATATACTACGTTAAACGTACACTAATGCACAGAAATATACTGCGTTAAACGTGCAGTAATGCACAGAAATATACTACGTTAAACATGCAGTAATGCACAGAAATATACTGCGTTAAACGTGCAGTAATGCACAGAAATATACTGCGTTAAACGTGCACTAATGCACAGAAATATGCTGCGTTAAACGTGCACAGAAATATGCTGCGTTAAATGTGCACAGAAATATGCTGCATTAAACGTGCAGTAATTCACAGAAATATGCTGCGTTAAACGTGCAGTAATGCACAGAAATATGATGCATTAAACGAGCAGTGATGCACAGAAATATACTGCATCAAATGTGCAGTAATGCACAGAAATATACTGCGTTAAACGTACAGTAATGCACAGAAATATACTGCTTTCTGCGTGCAGTAATGCACAGAAATATACTGCGTTAAACGTACAGTAATGCACAGAAATATACTGCTTTCTGCGTGCAGTAATGCACAGAAATATACTGCGTTAAGCGTGCAGTAATGCACAGAAATATACTGCGTTAAACGTGCAGTAATGCACAGAAATATGCTGCATTAAACGTACAGTAATGCACAGAAATATACTGCGTTAAACGTGCAGTAATGCACAGAAATATGCTGCATTAAACGTACAGTAATGCACAGAAATATACTGCGTTAAACGTGCAGTAATGCACAGAAATATGCTGCGTTAAACGTGCAGTAATGCACAGAAATATGCTGCATTAAATGTGCAGTAATGCACAGAAATATGCTGCATTAAATGTGCAGTAATGCACAGAAATATGCTGCATTAAATGTGCAGTAATGCACAGAAATATGCTGCATTAAACGTGCAGTAATGCACAGAAATATACTGCATTTAATGTGCAGTAATGCACAGAAATATACTGCGTTAAACGTACAGTAATGCACAGAAATATGCTGCGTTAACCACTTCAGCCCCGGACCATATTGCTGCTCAATGACGGGACACTTTTTGCGATTCGGCACTGCGTCGCTTTAACTGACAATTGCGCGGTCGTGCGACGTGGCTCCCAAACAAAATTGGCGTCCTTTTTTCCCCACAAATAGAGCTTTCTTTTGGTGGTATTTGATCACCTCTGCGTTTTTTAGTTTTTGTGCTATAAACAAAAATAGAGCGACAATTTTGAAAAAAATGCAATATTTTTTACTATTTGCTATAATAAATATCCCCCCCAAAAATATATAAAAAAAAATGTTTCCTCAGTTTAGACGAGGGCGAGCCGAGAGCAAACCTTTCCTGCGAGCATAAGCGTGCGCACAGGGTGTGCCAGGTGTGTGCCTGGGCACACCCTAATCACCCTGTGTGGTGCACATTGTACCGAAAAATACTACATTAAACAAGCACTGACGCAATGAGCAATACAGGATTAAACGGCGCATAACACACCGAAATATACTACGTTAAACGTGCAGTAATACACAGAAATATGCTGCATTAACCACTTCAGCCCCGAACCATATTGCTGCTCAAAGACCAGGCCACTTTTTGCAATAAAACTATCCCCTATTTCATAAACACTATAAATTTTGCGCAAACCAATCGTTAAACGCTTATTGCGATTTTTTTTTTACCAAAAATAGGTAGAAGAATACGTATCGGCCTAAACTGAGGAAAAAAACGTTTTTTTATATATATTTTTGGGGGATATTTATTATAGAAAAAAGTAAAAAATATTGAATTTTTTTAAAAATTGTCGCTCTATTTTTGTTTATAGCGCAAAAAATAAAAACCGCAGAGGTGATCAAATACCACCAAAAGAAATCTCTATTTGTGGGGAAAAAAGGACGCCAATTTTGTTTGGGAGCGCAATTGTCAGTTAAAGCGACGCAGTGCCGAATCGCAAAAACTGTCCGGGTCCTTTAGCTGCCTAAAGGTCCGGGTCTTAAAGCGGTGGTTCACCCTTAGAGGGCATTTTTTAGGCTTAGATGGATGCTCGTTTTTACTAGGGGAATCGGCTATTTATTTTAAAATATGTGCAGTACTTACCCGTTTACGAGATGCATCCTCTCCGCCACTTCCGGGTATGGGCTGCGGGAATGGGCACTCCTTCTTGATTGACAGTCTTCCGAGAGGCTTCCGATGGTCGCATCCATCGCGTCACGATTTTCCGAAAGAAGCCGAACGTCGGTGCGCAGGCGCAGTATAGAGCCGCACTGACGTTCGGCTTCTTTCGGCTACGAGTGACGCGATGGATGCGACCGTCGGAAGCCTCTCGGAAGACTGTCAATCAAGAAGGAACGCCCGCTCCCGAAGACCCATACCCGGAAGCGACGGAAGAAGATGCAGCTCGAAAACGGGTAAGTACGGATCATATTTTAATACAAATAGCCGATTCCCCTAGACCGAACGAGCAGGAAGCTAAGGGGAGAAAAAAAAAAAAAAAAGAAATGGTTGAACTCCCGCTTTAAGTGGTTAAACCCGGAGGTTAAGCGGTTGGAGTTTCTGACGGGTTGGAGAAGTTGACAGAACACCGGCGGTGCGTATCAATAATACATAAAGCGCGGGATTTGACGGCGGATTGTATATCACACAGAAAGAAACATTACAGCCTCAGCTCAGGGCGGTAAACAAAGTACCGCTGATCAAGAGTCCAACACTTCCTCCGGCACCGAGTCTTCTCCAGAGACCGCTAATGAAAAGGGAGCGCAATGAGCGCCGCCGCCGCCACCGCGCTGACCACTTCTTGAGGCCGCAGGACGAGGAGAGACACCATAAGGCATGTGTTCCAACAGCGGCATAAACCACTGAACCGCAGACAGACACGAGCGCTAACAAGAACCCAGCGGAATATTTGTGCAGCAAATACAAAAAATAAATAAAAAATCCTAATTTTCCAATCTGCTCTGGCAGAGGCAACAAACCCCGATATACCTGTACATGTAAATGTGACCTACTTAAAAGGCAGAGCCATCTTTGTTCAGGCATCACCCAGGGTCCCCGTGCACTTCCTGGACTGAGATTGCGGCTCAGAGATAACACAATCATGTAATGTCTAGTACCAGTGCACAAATGTTTGACACAGATCTGACCCACTTTAGGGTGTCTGCTAAAAAAAAAGTTATAGGCCCGGATTCACAACGGAGTTACGATGGTGTATCTCCGGATACGCCGTCGTAACTCTGAGTGTGCGGTCGGTCGTATCTATGCGACTAATTCATAGAATCAGTTACGCATAGATTTCCCTAAGATCCGACTGGCGTAAGTCTCTTACGCCGTCGTATCTTAGGCTGCATATTTACGCTGGCCGCTAAGTGGCGCTTCCGTATATTTCCGCGAGGAATATGCAAATTAGGTAGTTACGCCGATTCAGAAACGTACGTCCGGCCGGCGCATTTTGTTACGTCGTTTACGTTAGGCTTTTTCCGGCGTAAAGTTAGCCCTGCTATATGAGGCGTATCCTATGTTAAGTATGGACCTCGTTCCCGCCTCGAATTTTGAAAATTTTACGTCGTTCGCGAATAGGGCTGGACGTAATTTACATTCACGTCGAAAGCAAAGACGATTTGCGGTGTAATTTCGAGCATGCGCACTGGGATTGTTTTACAAACGGCGCATGCGCCGTTCGTAAAAAACGTCAAATACGTGGGGTCACAATTAATTTAAATAAATCACGCCCACATCATCCACATTTGAATATGTTACGCCGCCGAAGCTTAGGGCGCGCGTTTTTTCTGAATACGGAACTTGCGCCCTAATTTACGGCGGCGTAACGCATCGGAGATACGTTACGTCCCGCCGATAGATACACCAATGTATCTGAATCTAGCCCAGAATGTTTGGGGGGTTCTGATTAATTTTCTAGCAAAAAAAAATTGTGATTTTTACATGAAGGAGAGAAGTGGCAGAATAGGCCCCGGTGGGCAAGTGGTTAAGCGTCGCGGAGTGAAAGGGGTTAAACTTCTCCCCGCCGCAGAGAGGCCGGTAATGCGTTTAAGCTGAGTGCAGCGCGCATTCCGCCTGTTGCAGTAATGTAATATTCACCGCGGAGAGAAGAAGGGGAGATTTTACTGGATGTGTGATTACAATGTAGGTCTGTAATGTGATTATGTGATGTCAGTAGATATGTATCAGACATATAAAATGCGCACACGCAGTTCAGGTTTCGGCCTTCTCGGCGCGGGCCGCCGTCCGCTGAGAGATTCTTCTTTCTTCTTTAACTGCGGACAGAAGCTAACGATCCGGCGGGAAGTGCGTTAAGGATTGGGGGGGGGCGGCTTTTATCGCCGTACATTCGCAGGGCCGCCGTTTATTATTGCGTGATCCGATTTCCACAAATAACCGACTCTGCTTATTAAATTGCGATATTATTAGAAGGGAACGGGGCCCCCGGGGGCCCCTCATCTACATAGAAGATATTTCATCGCATACAAAGGGAATAATTGAGGTTTCTGGTTGTAAAACAGACGAGTTATATCGCGGCGCAATCCAAGTAAATCGCTATTTTCATGCATCTAGGAAAGTGGAACGAATTAAGAACGACTCCAGGAAATAAGTGAGTACCTACGATCGCGCGGCGGAGGAGGTGGGGGTGCACGGAGACACAGGATACCCCAGCTGAAATCCTGACTGGACGTCTATTGACGTCCTGCAGGATTTAATGCCGTGCGCGCCCGTGGGGGCGCGCAGCGCGGCGATCGGTGATGCAGGGTGTCAGTCTGACACCCTGCATCTCCGATCTCGGTAAAGAGCCTCCGGCGGAGACTCTTTACCACGTGATCAGCCGTGTCCAATCACGGCTGATCACGATGTAAACAGGAAGAGCCGTTGACAGACGCGAGTAGAGGAGAGCTGATCGGCGGCTCTCCTGACAGGGGGGGGTTCGCGCTGATTGTTTATTAGCGCAGCCCCCCCCTCGGATCGCCACACTGGACCACCAGGGAAGGGCAAAAAAAAGAGGGCAACAACGGAAAAAAAAAAGTCAGTGAAAAAAAGCAGTAAAAAATAAAAAAGATGCCAATCAGTGCACACAAATGGGCACTGACTGGCAACATGGATAAATCAGTGCCGCCCCACAGTGTCCATCAGTGCCACCCCACAGTGTCCATCAGTGCCACCCCACAGTGTCCATCAGTGCCCAGTGCCCACCTATCAGTGCCCATCTGTGCCACCCATAAGTATCCATAAGTGCCGCCCATGAGTGCCCATCTGTGCCGCCCATGAGTGCCCATCAGTGCCGCCTATGAGTGCCCATCAGTGCCGCCTATGTGTGCCCATCAGTGGCGCCTATGAGTGCCCATCAGTGCCGCATACCAGCGCCGCCAATCAGTGCCACCTCATCCGTGCCCATCAGTACTACCTCATCGATGTCCATCAGTGCCATCTCATCGTTGCCCATCAGTGCCGCCATATCAGTGCCCGTAACTGAAAGAGAAAACTTACTTATTTACAAAAAAATTAACAGAAAAAATAAAAACGTATTTTTTTTTCAAAATTTTCAGTCTTTTTTTAGTTGTTGCACACCAAAAAAAAAATCGCAGAGGTGATAAAATACCACCAAAAGAAAGCTCTATTTGTGGGGGGAAAAGGACGCCAATTTTGTTTGGGTACAGTGTGGTATGACCGCGCAATTGCCATTCAAAGTGCGACAGTGCTGAAAGCTGAAAATTGGCCTGGGCAGGAAGGTGCGTAAGTGCCTGGTATGGAAGTGGTTAAATAGGCTTACGTGCGCGCATTGATGCGCCCGCGCATGCGCCAATACAAACCTCTTTGTACACACACCGGTGTGCCCGTGCTTGTTAGCCGAACTTCTCTCACAATTTCCGGTCATGTGATGAACGCTGAGAACCCACCATGACAGGTATATAAGAAAGTTCTGTTGGGTCGCAAGTTGCGGAAGATTGCCCGCGCTTCTCCTGCCGGGTGATAATGCAGCGTGGGAGGTCGGTGATAACCACGCGGCTCCTTGTTAATATATATTTCTTCTTAGCGGCGTGGGATGACCGGCCGCACAGAAATGTCCATATTAAGGGCCTGGCTCCGTAAGCGGCGAAGCGCATTAGGTGGATAGCGGAGAACCTGATGGGTGTTTTAGCGGCGTCAGCGGGGTCACCCTGTCTATGTCACCTCATTTACCGTCCTCTGTTCTACTTTCATTTAAGTCTATCACCCAATCTGGGCGAGACGTGTAATCCTCCCGGTTCTCCCTCAGGCCGCCGCGACCTCGCCGCGCTCCTCATTTTATATTTTGATTGTTCTTTGTCTGGCATAATTCCTCGTCCTCTCCCTGCATTTATTACCTTGTCCTGACACCGACACGTCGCCTAAAAGAGGAGTCAGGGGACGCCAAATCCCATCTCATCACAAAACGCCAACGTTTTCTGAGTCGCCCGCAGAGCGCCGGCTCCAAGCTAAACTCTTTTCTGACTGTTAAAGCCGAATTTCACTCTCTCCATCAACAGTCGCCGGCCACTTCCAACCCGCGTGCTGCCAGGCTTCGTAAATAGAAAGTAGGTCGTATTTACTGGGATTTAACCACTTCCAGTCCAGGACAAGTCTGTTGCCGCGTACACACGACCCTTTTTCATGGCGAGAAAAATGACATTTTTTAACCACTTAAGACCCAGACCTTTAGGCAGCTAAAGGACCCGGACAGTTTTTTGCGATTCGGCACTGCGTCGCTTAAACTGACAATTGCGCGGTCGTGCGACGTGGCTCCCAAACAAAATTGGCGTCCTTTTTTCCCCACAAATAGAGCTTTCTTTTGGTGGTATTTGATCACCTCTGCGGTTTTTATTTTTTGCGCTATAAACAAAAATAGAGCGACAATTTAGAAAAAAATTCAATATTGTTTACTTTTTGCTGTAATAAATATCCCCCAAAAATATCTAAAAAAAAAAATTTCCCTCGGTTTAGGCCGATACGTATTCTTCTACCTATTTTTGGTCAAAAAAATCGCAATAAGCGTTTATCGGTTGGTTTGCGCAAAATTTATAGCGTTTACAAAATAGGGGATAGTTTTATTGCATTTTTATTAATTATTATTTTTTTACTACTAATGGCGGCGATCAGCGATTTTTTTTTCGTGACTGTGACATTATGGCGGACACTTCGGACAATTTTGACACATTTTTGGGACCATTGTCATTTTCACAGCAAAAAATGCATTTAAAATGCACGGATTACTGTGAAAATGACAATTGCAGTTTGGGAGTGAACCACAAGGGGGCGCTGATGGGGTTATGTATGACCTCATCTGTGTTTCTAACTGTAGGGGGGTGTGGCTGTAGGTGTGACGTCATCTATTGTGATTCCCTATATCAGGGAACACACGATCGATGACGGCGCCACAGTGAAGAACGGGGAAGCTGTGTTTACACTCACCTCTCCTCGTTCTTCAGCTCCGGGGACCGATCGCGGGACTCCAGCGGCGATCGGGTCCGCGAGTCCCACGGTCACGGAGCTTCGGACCTGTTCGCGTGCACGTGCCCGCGGCGTGCGCGCGACCCCACGGGCTGGCTTAAAGGGCAACGTACAGGTACGTTGATGTGCCATTCTGCCAACGTATATCGGCGTGAAGGGGTCCTTAAGTGGTTAAATCGGTCATAAACTACTTCCTTACCGGCCCATAGTCATATGACGTCCTGTACTTTGTGCGGTGATATCTGAATGATGGGTGCAGCTAGAGGCATCATTCAGATATCATTGTTTTCCGGCGGCGATTCTGCGCACCATAAGATCGATCAAAGCCGCTTGATCGTTCTTATAGGCGGCGGGAGGGGGCACCCCTCCCGCCGCCATCCGGTGCTTCTCCGGGCTCTCCCGTGCCACGGGGGCCCGGAGAACGAATCGTCCGGCGCCGGATGGGAAGCATAGAGATGACTGGTGACCAGATGGTCACCAGTCTTCTCTATGACCGTCGGAGGCCCGGGCGCGATGTGATGACGTCACGCCCGGGCACCCGGAAGTAAACAAAGCCGCAATTGCGGCTAGTAAGCATGAGATCGGTGAATTTTTTTTCACAATCTCATGCTTTCCAGCCTGGAGGAGAGATGTGGGGGGAGGGGAAGGTCTTATTGACCCCCGCATCTCTCCATAAAGAGGACCTGTCACACACTATTCCCATTACAAGGGATGTTTACATTCTTTGTAATAGGAATAAAAGTGATCAAAAAAATAAAAATGTAAAAAAAAGTGTAAAAATAAAAATAAATAAGTAAAATAAAAAAATAAAAAAGAATGTAAGATGATGAAACTCTCTAAGGAGTGTCAACAAATTAAAACAGCGCTATCAAATAACTGTGCATATTTGACTATATAAAATACATTACTACAACCCATATGTAATGATATACAGTGATAATAAACAAAATATATCCAGTTTAAGAAATAAACACTAAACTGTGACTGTAATAATAAACACCCGTGATTGACTTAAACGTGAAGTGAACGCACTGAAAGTGCAAGAGACAGTCTTTAAAAATAATTTAGAACGTGGCCAAACAAAGCAAAGTTCATGTGTATAAGGATCCTGCGATCTTCAAATTTTTTCAAAAACTTCCACCACACCCGACAGTGCTCAGTGACTCCTCCCCCATCAAATGGACACTCACCGGATAGGTATGCCTCACACTCTCGTGTTTTGGCACAAAAAACCTTATCAGATGTAGTTGTTCCCGTCAATAAAGATGTAATCCAAATATGACATCCAATCAGTTCCACATATATGTCAGAGAGAGACAAAAGAAGTGCAAATAGTGTGATACCATCAAAGGTTTAATAGCACACCAAAATAAAACTTCAAACAGTGCACTCACAAACAAAATCTTGTAAAACAGCAGAATATCACATCAAGAAACTCCTTCAAACGTCAAAATGGTGAGAAGCGGTCACGGCGGACCCCCGATCAGCGAGAAAAAGTGAAACCAATTCTCCTACTCACGGTGCCATGGACTTCTGTCAGAAGCGGCTGCACATCCACTTAAATAAAAAACTTCAAACGCACTCTGCATCCAAAAACGCAGCACTCACTAGTAAAATTAGACTGTATGGCAATACCCCGACATGTTTCGTTATAAAAACTTATTCATGGGACTAACCACACAGTCATAAATGGTTACCTTATATCTGATGTAGTCAGATCAATCAGCCTATCAGTCCTGGGCGTTTTCCCACTTCCTCCAAAACTGTGGGCGGAAGTAAACGATAATCCCAAACTGCTGTGGGCTGACAGCATCATCCACCACCACTGGCTGGTGTATAAATCAATCAGCCAGTGCGATAGGCGTGGCGCCAGTCCCCAGATACCAATAGGTGAGAGAGTATGTTAATCACATCCCCCAACAGCAGCAGTCTGAGCCAATCACGTGCTGCACAGCGCATCCCGCTCCGCCTACAACGATGGGCGGGCCTAGAACGCTTATGCAGCCAAAGCTAGGAGGAAGTCAGCGCCTCCTCCATTGGCTGGCTGTCTTACCCAGCAGCCACAGCGGTAAGCCGACCTGATAGGTCGAGCAGACGCTGCTCATGATAGGCTCGCCGCGGGGAATGGCTTCTAACAACACAACAGGGGCAAATCAGCTGTTGTATAGGCAGACGTGGGCGGCGGAAATGAGAGGAAAAAAAAAAAAGGCCGATTTCCGGGTGTCCCCGTGACCACGAATCACATCTACAGCACAATCATTACACTGTGTTTATATTGAATAGCCATACAACAGTTCCTAATTAAGTCATCAGCTGATATATATCAATCATGCGCTGGAGTATATCAACAAATACATATAAAAACATTTGTCACTGGATGAAGGCAATAGTCAGTTAAAATAAATTAATAACATTTTGCATTAGTACATATTAGTATCAAACGCTAATTGCAAATTCATATAAATGATTAAATATATATAATTAAAATATATCTAAAATATGTAAGAAATGCATTAAAAATGAAACTCGATAAAATCAATCTAAAACTGGAACTAAATACAAGTGGTGAATTAGTGATCGCTGAGCTGATCGCAAATGGTCACCGATAACACCACCACTGGAGAAGGGATTAATTAATAGCAAAATATCAGATAAATGAATAAAAGAGTAAATATACTGAAAAGATGCCAGAAAGGGTAATACTAAACCCACGGAGGGAAAGGTGTGGGTATGATAAATGTCTAAGAATTATTGATGAAGCAATTCAAGTCTACCTCTATATTCAACCCCCGCGGAAAAAGACATTTTAGCAAGAATATCCAGTGAGTTTCGCGCTGTGAAAGGTCACGGACTCTGTGTGACCCCCTCCAAGATGGGTAAACCACATCTATGCCACAAAATTGAGCAAGCGTGGGGTCCTGGTTATGTACCTTTTTAAAATGCATGGAAACGCTATGTTCCTCAAAGCCTTTTTTAATATTTGCTAGGTGTTCTGATATGCGGATTCTTAGAAGTCTTTTAGTCCTCCCAACATATAATAACCCGCATGGGCACCATAGCAAATATACAACATATGACGAGTTGCATGTACTGAATTCTTTAATGTCAAACATTGTGCCATCGGAGCTGGTAACTTTGTTAATTCCTTTGTTGTGTTCTTTCACCGTGCGGCAGCAAATACACCTTCTGCAAGGAAAGAATCCTTTCAGATCTATTTTCAATTGGCGATCAGGTGGATCCAATATTTTGCGGACCACTCTATCGCCAAAATTGGGCGCACGTCTATATATAAAACGTGGCTGCTGAGGAATCACTCCACCCAGATGTCTATCTCTGCTGAGGATGTGCCAGTGTTTCTTATATATGGTTTCAATTTCCTTATATTGGATGTGGAAGCCCGTCAGGAAGCTCCACTGGTGTTCATTTGTGGATGGTTCTTCTATTTTCTTCTTAAAACAGTCTTCTCTTGGCTTCTCTGCGATCTCTTGAATCATTGACACCAGGTTGATCTCATCATATCCCTTTTGGGCAAATCTCTTCTTCAGTACATTCGCCTGCTCAAAATAATCTGAGTCATCAGTGCAGTTTCGGCGCACTCGGAGAAATTGCCCTTTAGGGATATTCTTTATCCAAGCAGGGTGGTGTCCACTTCTGATCGATAGATAACTGTTTCGATCAGTGCTTTTAAAGTACACCTTTGTTTTCAACCTGTCATTACATCTTTCTATAGTTACATCCAAGAAGTTAACTGAACACGCACTGATCACATATTCCAGTTTAATGTTGTTCACATTGTTGTTCAATACTTCAAGGAAAACTTTGAGATCTGTTTCCGATCCCTGCCAGATCAAAAAGATGTCGTCAATGTATCTCCGATAGAAGATAAGTTGAGATCTTTGATCTCTGAAGATACTTTTGTCCTCCCACTCCGCCATAAACAGGTTGGCGAGGCTAGGGGCATATTTAGCTCCCATAGCCACGCCAACCTGTTGTGAAAAAAAGAAACCATCGAACCAAAAATAATTATGCGACATACAGAAATCGAGGGCTTGACCCAAAAATCTTTTTTGTGTAAACGGGATCTCCTCCCTCTTACTCAATGCCCAATTGAGTGCCAGAGCAGCGTCCTCATGCTGTATTATAGTATATAGTGAGGCGACATCCGCCGTCACAAGGAAGGTTTCAGTACCTGGATTTATTCTTATATCCTCCAGGGATATGAGCAGATCAGCTGTATCCTTTAAGTATGCTTTGGTTTCCCGCACACTTGGCTGGAGGAATTTGTCCAAGTATTCACCTAACCTTGCCGTGACGGACCCAATGCCGTTCACTATTGGACGGGCCGGTGGCATGGTTGCATGTTTGTGTATCTTCGGTAAGGTGTAGATAACCGGAACTCTACACACAGAAGGAGCCAAATATGCTTTCTCTTTAATATTCAGGGCATTGATCTGGAAACCCCATTGTATTAAAGGGTCACTAAAGGAATTTTTTTTTTCAGCTAAATAGCTTCCTTTACCTTGCTGCAGTCCTGGTTTCATGTCCTCATTGTTCGTTTTTGCTTTCATGTTGCTGTAAATCCTCTCTGTTCTGGACACTTCCTGGTTGCCTGTTTCCTGATGACCACAGTACTGGGAGATTTCTCACGGTGGTCACTAATCAAGGAGGTGTGAGTAAAACGAAACTGGATTGGTGCTGAGGAGTTTTAGACAAAGTATCACTGCTCTCTATTGGCTGACTGCCCTCTAGTGGCTCTCTGTACATCAGAGAACCAGCAAACAGCAGCAAAAACAAAACTACACTGCAGGCACATTATATGATTGTTTTTTTATCTATTTTTAATCATTTTTAAAAGGAATCAGTTAACTATTATGTCTCTATGCCCTGTAAACAGTCATTTCAGCAAAAAAAATTTTTTCCTTTAGTGACCCTTTAAGGAATCCAGTTGTGTTTTGTATGCTTCTGTAGGGTCAGAATTCAACCTCTTATAGGTGGTTCGATCTTCCAACAGTGTGGACAATTGCTGATGATAATAGTCTTTGTCCATCACTACTACTCCGCCCCCCTTATCAGCAGGGCGGATAATGATGTTCTGATGTCCAGTCGAAGCATCAATGAGGAGCACTACAGCCAATAGGAACATAGACAGTGGGTTGAAGAATAAATCGCTCTTCAACCCCCAAAATTCCAACAATCACTACATTGAAGTCTTTAAACAGCTTGTGCTAAAAGATATAGAAGATCTGCCACAGAAAAAAGATATCAATCCTGAGTATATCAGGGAAGGTATCAAGCTACTGGAAGACAAAAAGAACATCATTATCCGCCCTGCTGATAAGGGGGGCGGAGTAGTAGTGATGGACAAAGACTATTATCATCAGCAATTGTCCACACTGTTGGAAGATCGAACCACCTATAAGAGGTTGAATTCTGACCCTACAGAAGCATACAAAACACAACTGGATTCCTTAATACAATGGGGTTTCCAGATCAATGCCCTGAATATTAAAGAGAAAGCATATTTGGCTCCTTCTGTGTGTAGAGTTCCGGTTATCTACACCTTACCGAAGATACACAAACATGCAACCATGCCACCGGCCCGTCCAATAGTGAACGGCATTGGGTCCGTCACGGCAAGGTTAGGTGAATACTTGGACAAATTCCTCCAGCCAAGTGTGCGGGAAACCAAAGCATACTTAAAGGATACAGCTGATCTGCTCATATCCCTGGAGGATATAAGAATAAATCCAGGTACTGAAACCTTCCTTGTGACGGCGGATGTCGCCTCACTATATACTATAATACAGCATGAGGACGCTGCTCTGGCACTCAATTGGGCATTGAGTAAGAGGGAGGAGATCCCGTTTACACAAAAAAGATTTTTGGGTCAAGCCCTCGATTTCTGTATGTCGCATAATTATTTTTGGTTCGATGGTTTCTTTTTTTCACAACAGGTTGGCGTGGCTATGGGAGCTAAATATGCCCCTAGCCTCGCCAACCTGTTTATGGCGGAGTGGGAGGACAAAAGTATCTTCAGAGATCAAAGATCTCAACTTATCTTCTATCGGAGATACATTGACGACATCTTTTTGATCTGGCAGGGATCGGAAACAGATCTCAAAGTTTTCCTTGAAGTATTGAACAACAATGTGAACAACATTAAACTGGAATATGTGATCAGTGCGTGTTCAGTTAACTTCTTGGATGTAACTATAGAAAGATGTAATGACAGGTTGAAAACAAAGGTGTACTTTAAAAGCACTGATCGAAACAGTTATCTATCGATCAGAAGTGGACACCACCCTGCTTGGATAAAGAATATCCCTAAAGGGCAATTTCTCCGAGTGCGCCGAAACTGCACTGATGACTCAGATTATTTTGAGCAGGCGAATGTACTGAAGAAGAGATTTGCCCAAAAGGGATATGATGAGATCAACCTGGTGTCAATGATTCAAGAGATCGCAGAGAAGCCAAGAGAAGACTGTTTTAAGAAGAAAATAGAAGAACCATCCACAAATGAACACCAGTGGAGCTTCCTGACGGGCTTCCACATCCAATATAAGGAAATTGAAACCATATATAAGAAACACTGGCACATCCTCAGCAGAGATAGACATCTGGGTGGAGTGATTCCTCAGCAGCCACGTTTTATATATAGACGTGCGCCCAATTTTGGCGATAGAGTGGTCCGCAAAATATTGGATCCACCTGATCGCCAATTGAAAATAGATCTGAAAGGATTCTTTCCTTGCAGAAGGTGTATTTGCTGCCGCACGGTGAAAGAACACAACAAAGGAATTAACAAAGTTACCAGCTCCGATGGCACAATGTTTGACATTAAAGAATTCAGTACATGCAACTCGTCATATGTTGTATATTTGCTATGGTGCCCATGCGGGTTATTATATGTTGGGAGGACTAAAAGACTTCTAAGAATCCGCATATCAGAACACCTAGCAAATATTAAAAAAGGCTTTGAGGAACATAGCGTTTCCATGCATTTTAAAAAGGTACATAACCAGGACCCCACGCTTGCTCAATTTTGTGGCATAGATGTGGTTTACCCATCTTGGAGGGGGTCACACAGAGTCCGTGACCTTTCACAGCGCGAAACTCACTGGATATTCTTGCTAAAATGTCTTTTTCCGCGGGGGTTGAATATAGAGGTAGACTTGAATTGCTTCATCAATAATTCTTAGACATTTATCATACCCACACCTTTCCCTCCGTGGGTTTAGTATTACCCTTTCTGGCATCTTTTCAGTATATTTACTCTTTTATTCATTTATCTGATATTTTGCTATTAATTAATCCCTTCTCCAGTGGTGGTGTTATCGGTGACCATTTGCGATCAGCTCAGCGATCACTAATTCACCACTTGTATTTAGTTCCAGTTTTAGATTGATTTTATCGAGTTTCATTTTTAATGCATTTCTTACATATTTTAGATATATTTTAATTATATATATTTAATCATTTATATGAATTTGCAATTAGCGTTTGATACTAATATGTACTAATGCAAAATGTTATTAATTTATTTTAACTGACTATTGCCTTCATCCAGTGACAAATGTTTTTATATGTATTTGTTGATATACTCCAGCGCATGATTGATATATATCAGCTGATGACTTAATTAGGAACTGTTGTATGGCTATTCAATATAAACACAGTGTAATGATTGTGCTGTAGATGTGATTCGTGGTCACGGGGACACCCGGAAATCGGCCTTTTTTTTTTTTCCTCTCATTTCCGCCGCCCACGTCTGCCTATACAACAGCTGATTTGCCCCTGTTGTGTTGTTAGAAGCCATTCCCCGCGGCGAGCCTATCATGAGCAGCGTCTGCTCGACCTATCAGGTCGGCTTACCGCTGTGGCTGCTGGGTAAGACAGCCAGCCAATGGAGGAGGCGCTGACTTCCTCCTAGCTTTGGCTGCATAAGCGTTCTAGGCCCGCCCATCGTTGTAGGCGGAGCGGGATGCGCTGTGCAGCACGTGATTGGCTCAGACTGCTGCTGTTGGGGGATGTGATTAACATACTCTCTCACCTATTGGAATCTGGGGACTGGCGCCACGCCTATCGCACTGGCTGATTGATTTATACACCAGCCAGTGGTGGTGGATGATGCTGTCAGCCCACAGCAGTTTGGGATTATCGTTTACTTCCGCCCACAGTTTTGGAGGAAGTGGGAAAACGCCCAGGACTGATAGGCTGATTGATCTGACTACATCAGATATAAGGTAACCATTTATGACTGTGTGGTTAGTCCCATGAATAAGTTTTTATAACGAAACATGTCGGGGTATTGCCATACAGTCTAATTTTACTAGTGAGTGCTGCGTTTTTGGATGCAGAGTGCGTTTGAAGTTTTTTATTTAAGTGGATGTGCAGCCGCTTCTGACAGAAGTCCATGGCACCGTGAGTAGGAGAATTGGTTTCACTTTTTCTCGCTGATCGGGGGTCCGCCGTGACCGCTTCTCACCATTTTGACGTTTGAAGGAGTTTCTTGATGTGATATTCTGCTGTTTTACAAGATTTTGTTTGTGAGTGCACTGTTTGAAGTTTTATTTTGGTGTGCTATTAAACCTTTGATGGTATCACACTATTTGCACTTCTTTTGTCTCTCTCTGACATATATGTGGAACTGATTGGATGTCATATTTGGATTACATCTTTATTGACGGGAACAACTACATCTGATAAGGTTTTTTGTGCCAAAACACGAGAGTGTGAGGCATACCTATCCGGTGAGTGTCCATTTGATGGGGGAGGAGTCACTGAGCACTGTCGGGTGTGGTGGAAGTTTTTGAAAAATTTGAAGATCGCAGGATCCTTATACACATGAACTTTGCTTTGTTTGGCCACGTTCTAAATTATTTTTAAAGACTGTCTCTTGCACTTTCAGTGCGTTCACTTCACGTTTAAGTCAATCACGGGTGTTTATTATTACAGTCACAGTTTAGTGTTTATTTCTTAAACTGGATATATTTTGTTTATTATCACTGTATATCATTACATATGGGTTGTAGTAATGTATTTTATATAGTCAAATATGCACAGTTATTTGATAGCGCTGTTTTAATTTGTTGACACTCCTTAGAGAGTTTCATCATCTTACATTCTTTTTGTTCACTTATTATCTTCTAAACAGCAGCTAGGCATCATCCACTCCTCCATAGGCGCAACGGTGGGCGACTTTTTAGGGCGCATTCTATAGATCACCCATTGTTACTATCAAAATAAAAAAATAAATAATAAAAAAATATTTAAAACGCCCCTGTCCCCAGTAGCTCACGCTCAGAAGCGAACGCACACGTAAGTCCCGCCCACGTATGTAAACGCCGTTTAAACCACACATGTGAGGTGTCGCCGCGTGCGTTAGAGCGTGTGCAACAATTCTAGCACTAGACCTCCTCTGTAACTCTAAACTGGTAACCTGTAGAAAATTTTCAAAGCGTCGCCTATGGAGATTTTTAAGTAACGAAGTTTGGCGCCATTCCATGAGTGTGCGCAATTTTAAAGCGTGACATGTTAGATATCTATTTACTCGGCGTAACATCATCTTTCATATTTTACTAAAAAAATTGGGCTAACTTTACTGTTTTGTTATTTTTTTTAATTCATGAACCATATTTTTCCCCAAAAAAAGGCGTTTGAAAAATGATTGCGCAAATACCGTGCGATGACCGCCATTTTATTCCCTAGGGCAGGGGTGGCAAACTCAAATTCATCTGGGGCCGCATCAGCAGTTTGATTGCCCTCAAAGGGCCGGTTGTATCTGCACTCCAGTTTTCTTGCGCTGCATAGGGAGCGCAGGGTTCAGGAGTGCGCTGCCTCCTCCAATCTGGTGTCACCCCCTTCTCTGGTGTCACTGGTTTCCCCCCCTTCTCTGGTGTCCCCCCCTCCTCTTCTCTCTGGTGTCACTGGGGTCCCCCTCTTCTCCTCTCTGGTGTCACCCTCCTCTCCTCTCTGGTGTCACTGGGGTCCCCCTCCTCTCCTCTCTGTTGTCACCCTCCTCTCCTCTCTGGTGTCACTGGGGACCCCCTCCTCAGTGACCCCAGTGACACCAGAGAGGAGGGGGACCCCAGTGACCCCAGAGAGGAGGGGGACCCAAGTGACACCAGAGAGGAGGGGGACCCCAGTGACACCAGAGAGGAGGGGGACCCCAGAGAGGAGGGGGACCCAAGTGACCCCAGAGAGGAGGGGGACCCCAGTGACACCAGAGAGGAGGGGGACCCAAGTGACACCAGAGAGGAGGGGGACCCCAGTGACACCAGAGAGGAGGGGGACCCCAGTGACACCAGAGAGGAGGGGGACCCCAGTGACACCAGAGAGGAGGGGGACCCCAGTGACACCAGAGAGGAGGGGGACCCAAGTGACACCAGAGAGGAGGGGGACCCCAGTGACACCAGAGAGGAGGGGGACCCCAGTGACACCAGAGAGGAGGGGGACCCCAGTGACACCAGAGAGGAGGGGGACCCAAGTGACACCAGAGAGGAGGGGGACCCCAGTGACACCAGAGAGGAGGGGGACCCCAGTGACACCAGAGAGGAGGGGGACCCCAGTGACACCAGAGAGGAGAGGGACCCCAGTGACACCAGAGAGGAGGGGGACCCCAGTGACACCAGAGAGGAGGGGGACCCCAGTGACACCAGAGAGGAGGGGGACCCCAGTGACACCAGAGAGGAGGGGGACCCCAGTAACACCAGAGAGGAGGGGGACCCCAGTGACACCAGAGAGGAGAGGGACCCCAGTGACACCAGAGAGGAGGGGGACCCAAGTGACACCAGAGAGGAGGGGGACCCCAGTGACACCAGAGAGGAGGGGGACCCAAGTGACACCAGAGAGGAGAGGGACCCCAGTGACACCAGAGAGGAGGGGGACCCAAGTAACACCAGAGAGGAGGGGGACCCCAGTGACACCAGAGAGGAGAGGGACCCCAGTGACACCAGAGAGGAGGGGGACCCAAGTGACACCAGAGAGGAGGGGGACCCCAGTGACACCAGAGAGGAGGGGGACCCAAGTGACACCAGAGAGGAGAGGGACCCCAGTGACACCAGAGAGGAGGGGGACCCAAGTGACACCAGAGAGGAGGGGGACCCCAGTGACACCAGAGAGGAGGGGGACCCAAGTGACACCAGAGAGGAGAGGGACCCCAGTGACACCAGAGAGGAGGGGGACCCAAGTGACACCAGAGAGGAGAGGGACCCCAGTGACACCAGAGAGGAGGGGGACCCAAGTGACACCAGAGAGGAGGGGGACCCCAGTGACACCAGAGAGGAGGGGGACCCAAGTGACACCAGAGAGGAGAGGGACCCCAGTGACACCAGAGAGGAGGGGGACCCCAGTGACACCAGAGAGGAGGGGGACCCAAGTGACACCAGAGAGGAGGGGGACCCCAGTGACACCAGAGGAGGGGGACCCCAGTGACACCAGAGAGGAGGGGGACCCAAGTGACACCAGAGAGGAGGGGGACCCAAGTGACACCAGAGAGGAGGGGGACCCCAGTGACACCAGAGAGGAGGGGGACCCAAGTGACACCAGAGAGGAGGGGGACCCAAGTGACACCAGAGAGGAGGGGGACCCCAGTGACACCAGAGAGGAGGGGGACCCCAGTGACACCAGAGAGGAGGGGGACCCCAGTGACACCAGAGAGGAGGGGGACCCCAGTGACACCAGAGAGGAGGGGGACCCAAGTGACACCAGAGAGGAGGGGGACCCCAGTGACACCAGAGGAGGGGGACCCCAGTGACACCAGAGAGGAGGGGGACCCAAGTGACACCAGAGAGGAGGGGGACCCCAGTGACACCAGAGAGGAGGGGGACCCAAGTGACACCAGAGAGGAGGGGGACCCCAGTGACACCAGAGCGGTAAAAACGCTTCAGTGTGAAAGGGGTCTAGGAAATCTAGAATGTTGCAGGTGAAAGGTCCCGGAGGTGCGTTTTCTTGCTTCATCTTTCCATTCTCAGTCGCGTTGTGTAACTGCCGCCGTCTGGCGGAGTCGCAGTAATTCCATTTGCTTGTTTAGCGGTGTTAATATCCCGAACATCCGTCTCCTCACCTCCGGAGCACATTCATTGCTGAGCATTAATAAGTGACTAGGACGGCGACATGGAATTAATAAGTCGCTTATTACTGGTTATTATGGCGATAAGACCGCACAGCGCGCACATTAAATGTCTCCCATCATCAGAATTGCGCTTTATAATCACCATCAACATTTTTTTAGCAGCAAATGACATTAAACTCCGTATTAAATATCTCGCGGCTTTGGATTATTACAGCAACTATCTTATCGTATATATACACAACGGCCCAGATTCTCAAAGGGCTTACGACGGCGCAACGCAATGTACGCCGTTGTAAGTCCTAATCTGGGCCGTCGTATCTATGCGACTGATTCTTAGAATCAGTTACGCATAGATATCCATTAGATCCGACAGGCGTAAGGCTCTTACGTTGTCGGATCTTAAATGCAATTTTTTTTTTTGCCGCTAGGTGTCGCCTCCGTCGTTTTCCCCGTCGAGTATGCAAATTAGCAAAATACGCGAATTCCCGAACGTACGCGCGGTCGACGCAGTGAAGTTACAACGTTTACGTTAGATTTGCGACGCGTAAAGTTGCTCCTGCTATATGAGGGGCAACCAATGTTAAGTATGTCCGTCGTTCCCGCGCCAAAATGTGAAAATTTACGTGTTTGCGTAAGCCGTCCGTGAATGGGGCTGGACGCCATTTACGTTCACGTCGAAACCAATGACGTCCTTGCGACGTCATTTGGAGCAATGCACCCTGGGATATTTTTCCGGACGGCGCATGCGCAGTACGTTCGGCGCGGGAACGTGCCTAATTTAAATGCTCCACGCCCCCTACCCGGCTCATTTGAATTAGGCGGGCCTGCGCCGGGGGGATTTACGTTACGCCGCCGCAACTTTACAGGCAAGTTCTTTGTGAATAAAGCACTTGCCTGTAAAACTTGCGGCGGCGTAACGTAAACCAGATACGTTACGCCGCCGCAGTTTTACGCCCATGTACGAGAATCTGGGCCAACGTGTCCCTTTATATCAGCTTAAAGGGTAAGTAAAGGAATTATTTTTTTTCCTTTAAAAATAACAAACATGTTATACTTACCTCCACTGTGCAGTTTGTTTTGCACAGAGTGGCCCCGATCCTCCTCTTCTGGGGTCCCTCGGCGGCTGTCTCGGCTCCTCCATGCAAGTACGGACCACAGTAATGCGAGAGAGCTCGCATGGTGGTGAGTAATTGCGACCGCGCTCCCGTCGTGATACAACGACTCTGTATCACTCGGCCCCGCCCCTCGGCGCACCGCGTCACTGGATGTGATTGACAGCAGCGCCAGTCGATGGCTGCGCTGCTCTCAATCCATCCGCTCTAGCCAATCAGCGGCCAGGCTGAGCGGCGAAGAGGATCTCGGGACCTTGCACGGGACTTTCGAGGGGTCAGGTAAGTAAAACGGGGGCGGGGGGGGGGCGGCGTCATCAGATGTTTTTTCACCTTAATGCATAAATTGCATTACGGTGAAAAACATTTTTTCCCCCATCCGTCTGGCGGATCGGATCAGGTGAACATGGACAGACGGTCCGTGTTCATCCGATCCCCCCATAGGGGAGAGCGGAGAAAAGACAGGGCGGTCCCTGCACAGTGTGCGGGGACCGCCCTGTCATCCGCCGGCTCAGCGGGGATCAAAGGAGCGATCCCTGCTGAGCAAGCGGAGGTTTACGGGGCGGATCATCACTGATCCGCCCCGTGTGAAAGGGCCCTTATGATAGAGATAGAGAGATATGAGGGAGGCCTATTCAATATATAAGGGGGTGCAGGGGACAATTTTTTAAAATTGGGGTGCAGGAGGCATGTTCTATATATAAGCGGGTACATGTGGCCATTTTCCATATATACAGAAGTGCTGAACGCATATAGGGGCGCAGGGGGCACATTTTATATATACTGGGGTGTAGGAGGCATATTCTGTATATGCAGGGGACTTATTCTATATATACCGGGGTGCAGGTGGCATGTTCTATTTATAAAGGGATGCGGGAGGCATATTCAATATATAAGGGGGTGTATGGGGAAATATTCTTTATAAATTGGGGTGCAGGGGGGACAATTGATGGCACAGTGGCTGCATTTGATGGGCACAGTGAGGCGGCAATTTTTTTTTTTTTTTTTTTTTTTCGTTTGCGCCCCCCCAAAAATGTTGAGCACCAGCCGCCACTGCTCTCTCTGGCCCAGATTCAAGAAGCAATTGCGCCTGTGTAACCATAGGTCACACGGCGCAATTGCTTACTTGCTCCGGCGTTACGAATGCTCCTGATTCAGGAACATCGTAACGCCGACTGCAGCCTAAAATCTGCGTAGCATAAGGCTCTTATGCCCGCATATCTTAGGCTGCATTCTTGCGATGACCGCTAGGGGGCGCTCCCATTGTGCTCAGTGTATAGTATGCAAATTGCATACTAACACCGATTCACAATGTTGCGCGAGCCTTGCGTACGCAATTTACGTCATTTCCGTACGGCGTGTTTAGCGTAAGGCTGCCCCTTCTAATAGCAGGGGCAGCCAATGCTAAAGTATACCCGTCGTTCCCGCGCCGCGAAATTTGAATTTCACGTCGTTTGCGTAAGTGATTCGTGAATGGCGCTGGATGCCATTCACGTTCACTTGGAAGCAAATGACGTCCTTGCGACGTCATTTGCCGCAATGCACGTCGGGAAAGTTTCTCGACGGAGCATGCGCTCTACGCTCGGCGCGGGAGCGCGCCTAATTTAAATGATTCCCGCCCCCTACGGGATCATTTAAATTGCGTGCTCTAGCGCCGGGCAATTTTGCTACGTGAATCAAGGGCAGCAGAGCAAATTTGCGGGGGCGCAGGGCAAAATCGTTGCCCTGCGCCTCCGTAAAAAATGCGCAGATCTCTTTGAATCCGGGCCTCTATATATATACGGGTTAAGAGGGCATTGTCTATATACACCGAGGTGCAGGGGGCGTCGCCTATAAACAAAGCACATCAGAATTCACGGCGGCGGCGGCGAGCCCGAGTTGATATCGGTAATTGGAATTAAACGCGCACAATCTTTCCAAGCGCTTGTTTCGCAGAGCTCATTAAATCTGTTTTATATCCTTAATTCTGTCGGCGGGATTTATTATCTGGAGATCTGAAGCTTTTTTCCATCGGCGTCCGCACCTCGTCCAGATCCTCGTCCTGCTAATAAATTATGCGATTGGTAAACAGGAACGTCAGCCAGCTCTGGGTCCGCTCGCTTCGCGTGGCGCGCTAATGAAATGCGTCACTTATCCAGGACGTGCCTCGGCGGCCATCGTAAAACAAGCGCCGGTGTGCCCGTCATTGGCTGCTGCACATCACAAATTAGTCTGGCGCAGTCCCACAAATACCTCACCCTGTATAGACAATGGGGTGGATTCAGGTAGGGGCGCGCAAAACTGCGGCGGCGTAACGTATGACATTTACGTTACGCGGCCGCAAGTTTTACGGGCAAGTGCTTGATTCACAAAGCACTTGCCTGTAAAGTTGCGGCGGCGTAGCGTAAAAGGGGCCGGCGTAAGCGCGCGTAATTCAAATGATCCCGTAGGGGGCGTGGATTCTTAGAATCAGTTACGCATAGATACCCATTAGATCTGACAGGCGTAAGGCTCTTACGCTGTCAGATCTTAAAATGCAATTTTGTTTCCCGCCGCTAGGTGTCGCGGACGTCGTTTTCCCCCGTCGCTTATGTAAATTAGCAAATTACGGCGATTCCCGAACGTACGCGCGCTCGACGCAGAGAATTTACATCGTTTCCGTAGCCTTTCCGACGCGTAAAGTTGCCCCTGCTATTATGAGGGGCAACCAATGTTAAGTATGGCCGTCGTTCCCGCGTTGAAATTTTTAAAAATGACGTTGTTTGCGTAAGACGTCCGTGAATGGCGCTGGACGCCATTTACGTTAACGTCTAAGCAAATGACGTCGGTGCAATGTCATTTAGTGCAATGCACGTCGGGTAATTTTCCCGACGGAGCATGCGCAGTACGCTCGGCGCGGGAGCGCTCCTAATTTAAATGGTGCCCGCCCCATTTGAATTGGGCGGGCTTGCGCCGAGCGATTTAACGATACACCGCCGCAAGTTTACAGGTAAGTGTTCTGAGAATCAGGCTGTAAACCTGTAAACCTGCAGCGGTGTAACGTAAATCACATACGTTACGCTGCCCAGGAGCAACGTAATTGTATGAGAATCTGGGCCTATTGTGTCACAGTGTCTGTGTCCCGACTCCCGAATCAATGGAAGCAACCAAACATTCATTGATGGATGCTTGTGAGGCTGCATTGATGGGCGCTGGTGAGGCTGCATTTGATGGGCGCTGGTGAGGCTGCATTTGATGGGCGCTGGTAGGCTGCATTTGATGGGCGCTGGAGAGGCTGCATTTGATGGGCGCTGGTGAGGCTGCATTTGATGGGCGCTGGTAGGCTGCATTTGATGGGCGCTGGAGAGGCTGCATTTGATGGGCGCTGGTGAGGCTGCATTTGATGGACGCTGGTAGGCTGCATTTGATAGGCGCTGGTGAGGCTGCATTTGATGGGCGCTGGCGAGGCTGCATTGATGGTCGCTGGCGAGGCTGCATTTGATGGGCGCTGGCGAGGCTGCATTTGATGGGCGCTGGTGAGGCTGCATTTGATGGGCGCTGGCGAGGCTGCATTTGATGGGCGCTGGCAAAGCTGCATTTTGATGGGCGCTGGCGAGGCTGCATTTGATGGGCGCTGGCGAGGCTGCATTTGATGGGCTCTGGTGAGGCTGCATTTGATGGGCGCTTCATTAAATAAGTGGGGTTTACAAGGGTAGGGGAAAGGGGGTGGAGTCAGGGGTGGAGCCAGGGGGGGGACAGTGAAAAAGGTTTAAAAAAAACAGACAAACCTTTGCAATCACTTTAACTTTAGTACTGTCACAAAAGGGACAGACAAGCCGTCTATGTAATAGCATGGGCACATGACTGGTCCTCCTTTATGGACAAACTGGGGGTCTATTAGACCATAAAGACCCTAAAGAGGACTTGCCACATCATGTCTATTAGACCCCCAATGTCGCCCCCTACTCCCCACTCTCATTCCTCGCTTACTGTAGCCGAGGAGGCAGCTAATCAAGCACAGTCCATGTTTGATTAGCTGCTTCCTTGGCTACAGTAGCTGAGCAATGGGAGTGACAGATGGCCGGCCCCCTGGTGAGCGCCGGCCATCTGAATAACGTCAGCTGGTTGGCTGTGGAAGTGTCTATCAGAGCCCGCAGGCTGTAATAGGCTTCCAAATAGTTATCCAGGGGACGCACGGGGGGTGCGTTCCTTGGATAAGACTGACAGGCGTCTCAGCCAATCAGGTTCACCGGTTCTGGTTACCAGTAACCTGATTGGCTGAAGCGTCATCAAGGGCGGGAGAAGACATTGAGGGACGGTAGAAGCAGGATGGCCGACCCCAGAAAGGTAAGTGCCGGGCGGGGGGGGGGGGGTAATTTTACAGGGCACAGTGGCAGCTTTTTACAGGGCACAGTGGCAAAAATTGATGGGCACAGTGGCGACAATTGATGGGCACAGTGGTGACAATGGGCACAGTGGCTGCGTTTGATGGCATGGCACAGTGGCAATAAATGATGGCACAGTGGCTGCATTTGATGGCATGGCACAGTGGCGACAATTGATGGCACAGTGGTGACAATTGATGGCACAGTGGCTGCGTTTGATGGCATGGCACAGTGGTGACAATTGATGGCACAGTGGCAAAAATTTATGGGCACAGTGGTGACAATTGATGGGCACAGTGGCGACAATTGATGGCACAGTGGTGACACTGGGCACAGTGGTGACAATTGATGGCACAGTGGCTGCGTTTGATGGCATGGCACAGTGGTGACAATTGATGGCACAGTAGCGATAAATGATGGGCACAGTGGCTGCATTTGATGGCAAGGCACAGTGGCTGCATTTGAGAGCATGGCACAGTGGCGACAATTGATGGCACAGTGGCTGCATTTGATGGGCACAGTGGCTGCATTTGATGGGCACAGTGGTTGCAATTGATGGGCACAGTAGCTGCGTTTGATGGGCACAGTGAGGCTGCAATTGGGGGGGGGGGGGTTTTCATTTGTTTGCGCCCCCCAAAAAATTTTGAGCACCAGCCGCCACTGGCGCTGACCCGTCTACAACGCTAAGCCTCATCCCCCTCACTTTCATCTCCGTCCCAAACAACGCCGCCGTCGCGCACGATTCACTCTGCTTTGTTTACTATTCACAGATCTTTTATCCAAAGTGATGTAACTAAAGCCAAAACGGGTCCGATTCACTGTATCTAATTTATCCTTCACTTCAAAGGCAGAGAACACATTAATAATCAAAGCAGGCAGCAAATTTCCCAACCCCCCCCCCCCCCCATAATCCTGTCCCAGAGTCACCAGCAACAAAATAGCGATGTCGACGGAGCGGGCATCAGTACGGCGTCTGGAATGGGGGGGGGGGGGGCTTTAAACGCCTGATGAATTTTGTTGGAATACAAATGTTTTTTGAAGGAAGTGACAATCATCTTATTGTGACTTCGCAGACTTTCTAGGGCAGAAAAATCTAAAAAAATAATAAAATAAAAAATGGAATCTGACCAATAAAATTTGGAGGTCTCCGATCCATTTCGTGAATCACCGACCTCTAATCATTATGAAGGCTTTGAAAGTTTATTTAGAAGTGAAGAGATACAAAAGTAAGTTACAAAAGTGGAGAGAGATTAACCACTTCAGCCCCGGACCATTTGGCTGGCCAAAGACCAGGCCACTTTTTGCAATTCGGCGCTGCGTCGATTTAACCGACAACCGCGCGACGTGGCTCCCAAACAAAATTGGCGTCCTTTTTTTCCCACAAATAGAGCTTTCTTTTGGTGGTATTTGATCACCTCTGCGGTTTTTATTTTTTGCGCTATAAACAAAAATAGAGCGACAATTTTTTTTAAAAAAAAGCAATATTTTTTACTTTTAGCTATAATAAATATCCCCCAAAAATATCTAAAAAAAATAAATATTTTTCCTCAGTTTAGGCCGATACGTATTCTTCTACATAATTTTGGTTAAAAAAAACTTAAGCAATAAGCGTTTATTGGTTGGTTTGCGCAAAAGTTATAGCGTTTACAAAATAGGGGATAGTTTTATGGCATTTTTATTAACCACTTAAGACCCGGACCTTTAGGTAGCTAAAGGACCCGGCCAGTTTTTGCGATTCGGCACTGCGTCGCTTTAACTGACAATTGCGCGGTCGTGCGACGTGGCTCCCAAAAAAAATTGGCGTCCTTTTTTTCCCACAAATAGAGCTTTCTTTTGGTGGTATTTGATCACCTCTGTGGTTTTTATTTTTTGCGCTATAAACAAAAATAGAGCGCCAATTTTGAAAAAAATGCAATATTTTTTACTTTTTGCTATAATAAATATCCCCCAAAAATATATAAAAAAAAAAAAAAATTCTCAGTTTAGGCCGACGCCGGCCGGACGTACGTTTCTGAATCAGCGTATCTAGCTCATTTGCACATTCCTTGCATAAATCTACGGAAGCGCCACCGTAGATATAACTTTTGCGCAAACCAGTCGCTTATTGCGATTTTTTTTTTTTTACAAAAATACGTAGAAAAATACGTATCAGCCTTAACTGAGAAAAAAAATAGTTTTTTTTTTTTTTTAAATGGGATATTTATTATAGCAACAAGTAAAAAATATATATATATATTTTTTAAATTGTCGCTCTTTTTTTGTTTATAGCGCAAAAAATAAAAACCGCAGAGGTGATTAAATACCACCAAAAGAAAGCTCTATTTGTGGGGAAAAAAGGACGTCAATTTGGTTAGGGAGCCACGTCGCACGACTGCGCAAATGTCAGTTAAAGCGACGCAGTGCCGGAAGCTGAAATTCCGCCTGGGCACGAAGGGGGTTTATGTGCCCAGTAAGCAAGTGGTTAAACAACCGTCCATTCTCCGTAAAGCCGCCCTCGCCCGCTCGGCCAGACTCTTGTTTTTGTACCAGTTTTCATTCTTGAGTATTACTTTGACAAACAAAAGAGCCATAAACCGCCCTGTGCTGGATTTATACGAGAAATATGTCCTCACGACGCCAAATAAAAAGCCGAGAAAAAGGAAAATAATTTTGTAAACAAAGATCGCGGGCCGCGAGTGAAGAAAAAAAAAACACACAAATATTTGAATAATCGGAATTAGCTGGCGGTTTATGGGCTGCAGGAAGAGACAGCGCGCCCATAAACGCTCCGGGGGAAACGCAGGCCGGATTCTGAATCGGCTCTCCAAATTATTATTATACGGCGCATAAAAAAACGTTCGCCGGGTCCGGAAAGCCTTCACAAAAGAAAGGGAGGGAAAAAAAAAAACTGATGATAGCAAAAATAAAGTTTTGCTGATATTTTATTTTCCAGTCGAGCTGACAGAGTTTGAATGGACAATAAATATCCGGCGCCGGAATATACGAGCGTTATTCTTCTGCTGCGGCGGAGAGTTTGTCGTAGATTTAAATTTGTACTGTACACGGGAGCAATTTTTTTTTTTTTTTGTCGTCGGGCAACCATAAAATGCGGGTGTGAGGAGGAAGACGTCTCCGTCCCACCTGCAGGATTTATATCGGCAGTAAAAAAATAGTTCAGCCCATTGTGACGATCGGCGGGGAAATCATCAGGTGAGGTGAGGACACGGGATACGCCGCTCAGAAATCACTGATGGCGTATATAGGAGCCAGGGTAGGTGCAAGGGTAGAGAGGTAGGTAGGCGTCTTCAAAATATATATATATATGGCATAGACCACACCTTATCACCAACCTAACAAGGGATATACAGTAATAATAATGCAAAGACAAAAAGCAGCGTCTTCTATCAATAACCAATATCAAGAGCAGTGCTAGACCCCGACACCCGTGACACCCGTGACACCCATGACACCCGTGGCACCCGTGCCCTTCTAATTGTCATAGATCATCACATGTGTGATTGATGTTTTTATATGTTCAATAAATATTGATTTTAGCTATTTTGGTAGTAGGGTTGCCATTCAAAATCCCACTCAGGGGTCCTTTTTCTTCAATATCAAGAGCAGTACTAGACCCTGACACCCATAGGACCCTGACATCTGTGACACCCATAGGACCCTGACAGCCTGGCACCCGTAGGACCCTGACACCTGTAACACCCGTAGGACCCTGACACCTGTGACACCCTGACACCTGTGAGACCCGTAGGACCATGACACCCTGGCACCCATAGGACCCTGACACCTGTGACACCCTGGCACCCATAGGATCCTTCCTGACACCCTGGCACCCGTGACACCCTGACACCTGTGACACCTGGGCACCTTTGACACCCTGACACATGCGGCACCCTGGCACCCATAGGACCCTGACACATGTGACACCCTGACACCTGTAGGACCCTGAAACCTGTGACACCCATAGGACCCTAACACCTGTGACACCCTGGCACCCATAGGACCCTGGCACCTGTGACACCCTGACACCCGTGGTACCCTGACACCTCTGACACCTGTGACACCCGTGGTACCCTGACACCAGTAGGACCCTGACACCAGTAGCACCCATAGGACTGTGACACCCTGACACCCGTGGTACCCTGACACCTCTGACACCCATGGTACCATGACACCAGTAGGACCCTGACACCAGTGGCACCCATAGGACCCTGACACCTGTGAAACCCTGACACCTGTGACACCCTGGCACCCATAGGACCCCGACACCTGTGGCACCCTGGCATCCTGACACCTGTGACACCTGTACATGTCCTGGGGCTTCAGATTTCCTATGAGATGTGGAGAGGATACATTTTATACATAATCTGGTTTTGGAACTCTGTCACCCGTGGTACCCTGACACCTGTGAGACCCGTAGGACCCTGACACCTGTGAGACCCGTAGGACCCTGACACCTGTGACACCCTGGCACCCATAGGACCCTGACACCTGTGACACCCTGACACCCATAGGACCCTGACACCTGTGACACCCTGGCACCCATAGGACCCTGACACATGTGACACCCTGACACCTGAAGGACCCTGAAACCTGTGACACCCTGGCACCCATAAGACCCTGGCATCTGTGACACCCTGACACCCGTGGTACCCTGGCACCTCTGACACCTGTGACACCCGTGGTACCCTGACACCAGTAGGACCCTGACACCAGTGGCACCCATAGGACCCTGACACCTGTGACACCCATAGGACCCTGACACCTGTGACACCCTGACACCTGTGACACCCATGATACATGTCCTGGGGCTTCATTTTTCCTATAAGATATGGAGAGGATACATTTTATACATTATCTGGTTTTGGAACTTTGGCACCCGTGGTACCCTGACACCTGTGACACCTTGACACCTGTGGTACCCTGGCACCCGTGACACCTTGACACCTGTGGTACCCTGACACCCGTGACACCCTGACACCTATGGTACCCTGGACACCTGTGAAAAAAGTCGTTCCTGCACCACTTTTGGAAGTTTCAGGTGCAACTCGCATAGAAATCTGTGCATGAAGTTTCACATATGTCAGCCGAGTCGCACCCGAAGTCGCACTGACCTGCGGCTTTGAAATTGTGCGATTTTAAAGTGAAGTCGCCAGATTTCAAAGCCGCATTCAGTGTGAACCAGGGCTTATAGAGTGTACTATTCCTCCAGAAATATGTAGGTAGATTCAGGTACGGACGCGTAACTTTGCGGCGGCGTAGCTTAAGGAATTTCAGCTACGCCGCCGTAAGTTAGCGAGGCAAGTACATGATTCACAATGTACTTGCCTGCTAAGTTACGTCGGCGTAGCCTGAATCGGCGGGCGTAAGGACGCCGAATTCAAATGTGTTGGAGGGGGCGTGTTTTATGGTAATGAGGCTTGACCTCACGTTTTTGACGTTTTTTTTTTACTGCGCATGCGCCGGGCGACTACATTTCCCAGTGTGCATTGCGGCTAAGTACGCCGCACGGGCCTATTGATTTTGACGTGGACGTAAATTCCGATTCACGGACGACTTACGCAAACGGCGTAAAAATTTCAAATTTCGACGCGGGAACGGCGGCCATACTTGACATTACTATTCCACTAGGGCCTAGCTCTAACTTTACGCGGCCTATCTCTTACGTAAACGGCGTAAAAGTACTGCGTCGGCCGGGCGTACATTCGTGAATCGGAGTATCTCCTCATTTACATATTCTACGCCGACCGCAATGGAAGCGCCACCTAGTGGCCATCCAAAATATTGCAATCTAAGATAGGACGGCGCAAGCCGTCGTATCTTAGATATGTTTAAGCGTATCTCTGTTTGAGCATACGCTTAAACATAAGTCGGCGTAGATTCTGAGTTAGGCCAGCTTATCTACTGATAAGCCGGCCTAACTCTTTCTGAATCTACCTAATGGAGTCCCCGGTGTGTGTCGTCCCCCCCTCCGCAGTGTCATGCCCCCCCCCCCGCAGTGTCATGCTCCATGTTATAGGTCTGCGTTCGCCATCGCTCCAGTCCAGACTGACATGTGATGTAATGAAATGCGATGGCGAGGAGGAATGCGTTCCGTATTCTAATCTGTTTGCAGGAAAATATAATTATGTTTGTCAGGTTATTTATTTATGTAAATGTGAACGAGTCGCCTGATGTCGCGGGGAACACAATAGCTGCTGCCGGAACGCCTGACAGGAACAGAAAAAGCCCCGGACCGGCTCATCCATCAGCGCTCCGCGAACCCATTGATCCAGCCAGAGCCGCGTCACCGTGTTACCAATCTGCCCGGCTAATGTACAACATGGCACACATGATAGATTTACATGACAATACACGGACAAATGAATGTGGAATGAGGTTACATGGATCTATTTATCTTACAGAGAGCATCGGCTTCCGGCGCGGTGGGGGCCGTCCCAAATGTCCGTCTCTTATTTCATCACAGCGCACCGATGGCAGGAAATACAGTGGATATCTAGTTATTCTTTTTAGTTCATTGTAGACTGATACAATGTAACTGCAATGGAGTTAAGGAGCCCCCACCCTGCTGGCGCTCAACGAATGATGATCTTATGGTTGTCAGGTTTCGTCCAGGGTGGAGCCACCCTGATAATACTAGAACTGATACATTGGTTGTGATTTGTTACATACACTATATTGTCAAAAGTATTGGTACACCTGCCTTTACACACATGGGCCTGGATTCACAGAGAGTGTGCGCACATTACGCCGCCGTAGAGTAACCAATGTATGCTACGCCAACGCAGCGCAGAGAGGCAAGCAATGAATTCAGCAAGCCAGTGCTCCCAACGCTGCGCCAGCGTGGCGTGGGATTCAAAGGCGTAAGCTGGCATAGGTGGAAGTGGGCGTGACCCATGCAAATGAGGCGTGACCCCATGCAAATGATGGTCCGAGCGCCAGACAGATACGTATCACGAACTGCGCATGCGCCGAGACGTGGACGCATTCCCCTGCGCATGCTCACAACCACGTCGGAACAACTGCCTAAACTACGCCGGATCACTGCGTACGGCGTGAACGTAACCTACGCCCAGCCAGACACACGTCCAATGTAAAATACGCCGGCTTGTTCCCTGGTGCAGACCTGTGCATGTCTGCTGCTGGGTTACACCTCCTTTATGGGGAATAACTTTACACCGACGTACAAGTTACGCGTAGCCTGCGTCGGGCGCACGCAGGTTCGTGAATCGCCTTATTTCCCTCATTTGCATGTTTGAATGACTAATCAATGGGAGCAGCACCATGCACCCAGTCTAAATGTGCGCCCACCCTACGCCGGCGTAAGCAAGCTACGTCGCGGGGTGTAGTCTGGTTTTAGGCGCATATCTGTTTGTGGGTCTGGAGCAGAGATACGACGGCGCACATTTGCACTTACGTTGACGTAACTTGTTATACGTCGGCGTAAGTGCTTTGTGAATCCCTGCCATGAACTTTAATGGCATCCCAGTCTATAAGTACCGGTAATAAATAAGCTAAGGTATTCCAAAATAAGAGAAATTAATGTCTCTTGTTAATGTGCTGAAAATGTCAAAAAAACAGGAATTGGTTAAAATGTCTAAAAAACAGGAATTGGTTAATACACAAATACTGTGTGTATATATATTAGGTACTCACCTCTCCGCCGGCTTCCGGGTCTTCGGGGAGTTACGTCAGAGATACGGTGATGTCACGGACACCAGCGGGGCTTGCCGTGTCCATCTGAAGGGCTTCTTTGCTGTGCCTTCATATCTTCATGCCGGTGTCTTGTCGAGCTAGTTCCTCTATCGATATGGTTCCCCCCCCCCCTTGACTGCAGAGGCGCAGACGAAGCCCACGGAAATCTCCGAACCTGATCAGCTGTTCTTCAGGTGTACATGGCGCAGGCGCGGCTCGGGGCGGCATCCAGGCTCGTTCCTTACCATCCCTGTGGACTTGGAGGATGTTAAAAAAAAAAGAGCCAGGAGGCCGAGCGAGCGAAGCGAGGTCCACGTAGCCCTGGACCTCTTGCAATAACAAGTGAGGGGCGGTTACACCTGAAAACAGCTGATCAGGTTCTGTGATTTCCGTCGGCTCGGATTGCGCCTGCAAGGGGGGAACCATATCAATAGGATGAACCATATCGGCAGATCACCGGCGGTACCTTACTATCTGCCACACGCAAGGGCTGTTACACTTCCCTCTATCAACCATCCATTCTACAGCTATCCACTGGTCGTTCCCTTTTCACGGGACATCTACATGCCGACGAACTGATGTTAACCCCTCCTCATCTGTATTCAGCAGTGATATCGTTGTACACATTTTTATACCAGTATCATACTTAGCTACATGTTTTTTTGACTGCTTTTGCTACCGTTTGGTATTACTCTCACCATTTTTACAGTTTATGTAGCTACAGCAGATAGGAAAGGGGAAACAGTATCCTCACATGTAGTGAGCATGTGGATACTTGATAGTAGAGGGCGCCACGTCCTGATATATATGGAAGAAGAATTAACTAGGGGCTAGTTGTTGGACTTTTCAGGCACAGTATACTGGTATGAATATAGTCGTACAGAGAATTTTTCTCTAAAATTGAATTTATTAAACACAAAAATATAATTCACATATTAAAAACTGATGTTCCTGAAAGGAACTAGTTGGCAAACTAAGTACACATTGCTAAGTTTCTCCAAGGCAAAAACAGGAAATTGTAAGTATATGGTCACATTAAGTAGTACATAAAATGTATCAAGACTTTAACATAGTAAGGATGATAATAATATCCTGTATTTAAAATGGAGGTTCAGGCATGAATTGTCTGAAAGATGTAGATAGCAATGGGTAGACTCGACCGGTTTCGCGCCTCTTTCAGCGCTTCTTCATAGAGTCTTTTAGAACTAGTTTGCTGTAAGACAAGAGAGAACAGTGGAAATACATAGACAATGAAATGTGAAAAAACACACAATAAACTGACAAATGATTTAATGAATAAAATAAAATAAAATAGATGGACATCTGAAAAAAGGGGTAATCCCCAATTATGCACATAGAGAAAGAAAAAAAGAAGCAGAAAGGAAATGTACATAGAAGAAGGCAAAAAGGAAATAAAGAAATGGGGTGAAATAATAGAGGTAGAAACTCTGCATAGAAATGACTCAAAAAGTCTCCGCTCAAAGAAGCATAATGGGGACGAGGATATATGATCAGTCATGTAAAGCAAGAAATGGGAGAAAAGGTTAGTGAAAATTGAATACATAAGTGATAAGCCAAATTTATAGTATATACAAGAGTGAATACTTACATATTAGTGTATTCAAATGGGTACATACACGTAGAAAAAGTAGGAGGGGGAGGGGAGGAGAGAGCTTCAGGTAGAAGCTTTAGACAGAAAAGTCCGGACTGCTGGACAGGTAGATCCAATTATAATGATAAGCCTCAGGCCCCGTACTCACGACCAAACATGTCTGCTGAAACTGGTCCGCAGGCCAGTTTCAGCAGACATGTTTGGTCGTGTGTGGGCGCGAGCGGGCCGAATTCCAGCAAACATTTGCCCGCCGGGCCTTTTCCCAGCGGACAAATATTCCTGGACTTGTTTTAAAACCGTCCGCTGGAATCCTGCCCGCTCGGACATGTACGGTCGTCAGTACAGACCTACCGTACATGTCCAGGCGCCCGCCGTCCCTCGCATGCGTCGAATGACTTCGACGCATGCGTGGAAGCATTTTAAAGGCGGGCCACCCACGTCGCTGCGTCATTGTCGCGGCGACACCGCGTCATCGACGCGGCGACACCGCGGACACGCCCCGCGTATTGTTTACGCGCGGACTTCTGTACGATGGTGTGTACAACCATCGTACAGAAGCCCTCTGGCAGACATGTATGGTGAAAACGGTCCGACGGACCGCTTTCACCATACATGTTTGGTCGTGAGTACCCGGCCTCAAGGGCAAAGAATCTACAGAATAAATATTGATTTATGATATTTATGAATCAGGCGCATAGATACGACCGACGAAACTCAGAGATACGACGGTGTATCAGGAGATGATCGATCAGCATACAGAAGGCAGGCACAACATTTGTCAGGGTGTCAGACACTGAGCTGTAAATCATTAAGTGTTTGTATTTAGTGAAATCAGTACTTTCTCCTTTTACGACAATACTTTTTCTTTTGTTTTTTGTTTTCTTTTGTTTTGTTTTTACTTCCCATGAGAAGGAGTTTGTTCCTATGTAATATAAATATCTGCAATGAATAGGGTTAGCGCATCCCACCCAGAAGAGGAGAATAAAGTGGAGGTCTCTCCTTTAATCCGCCGTGTCCTCATTATCTGACAATTACCCCCCTTCTATAGACGTTGGTGGATTGGGATTGGCCGCGCTCTCCGCCACAAAAGTGAATCAATTTGCAGTCATTTAAGCGCGCTCTTCTCATAGGCCTGCCCATCAGCTTGTCTCCCGGCAGAAATCATCGTGTTCTCATCCCTGCTCGCTTTTCATTACAGCGGCCGCCATGTCTCACCGCGGACGCCATCAGACACCCAGAAGCCAATCAGTATTTAAATGGACTCTCTATATGGAAATGAGCCCCCCCTCCCCCCCTCCGTCTCCTGACGTGAGGCCGGAATTCAGAGTCCACTTATACAAATATCCCCCCGGCGGCAGACGGTACATCGATACAATCTGGCGCAATCACCTGCGGCGCCGTGCACACAACCTAAATGAGGGCTTTCACCCAGATGTTAAAGGGCCGGCGCAGAACTGAAACTCAGGAAGCTCAGAATATCTGCTTAAAGCGAAGGTCCGGCGTAAAAAAAAAATAATAATAATTTAAAAGTCAGCAGCTACAAACACTGCAGCTGCTGACTTTTAATAAGGACACTTACCTGTCCAGCGTGCCCGCGATGTCGGCAGCCGAAGGTTAGGGGTTAGGGTTTCCCATTGAAGAATATGGCTAGGACTCAGGAATTGGAACAGGGACCTCCCCCAAAGGTCAAAGGTCAGAAGGCGGGTTCCCAGAGGTCAAAGGTCACATGGCATGGCTGACCCACCCCCACCAAAGTGTACCGCCTACCCCAACTAAGTCGGGGAATGAACAAGTCGGGGAATGAACAAGTCGGGGAAAGCGTCTTGCGCTGCCATCCTCGGTGAGGGAATCAGGAAGCGAAGCGTTGTGGCTTCACTTCCCGGGTCCCTACAGCGCATGCGCGTCAGGGAAAATTGCGCGGTCATGCAACACTGTACCCAAATTAAATCTTTATGGGTTTTTTTTTCCAGAAAAATCTTTATGTTTTTCCCCACACAAATAGAGATTTCTTGGTGGTATTTGATCATCGCTGCGGTTTTTATTTTTTGCGCTATAAACAAAAGAAGAGCGACAATTTAAAAAAAAAAAACACAATATTTTTTAATTTTTGATTTAATAAATACCACAATTTTTTTTTTTAGACATTTTTTTCCCCTCAGTTTAGACCGATACGTATTCTTCTACATATTTTTGGTAAAAAAACAAAAAAACGCAATAAGCGTATAGTGATTGGTTTGCGCAAAAGTTATAGCGTCTACAAATTAGGGGATAGATTTTTTGGCATTTTTTTTTTTTTTACTAGTAATGGAGGCGATCTGCGATTTTTATTGTGACCGTGACATTGCGGCAGACACATCGGACGCTTTTTTTTCTCAGTCTAAGCTGATACGTATTCTTCTACATATTTTTGGTAAAAAAAAAAATCGCAATAAGCGAATGGTTTGCGCAAAAGTTAGAGCGCCTACAAAATAGGGGACACAATTATTATTATTATTATTTTTTTCTAGTAATGGCGACGATCTGCGATTTTTATCGGCACTGCGACATTATAGCGGACACATTGGACACTTTTGACACGTTTTTGGGACCATTCACATTTATACAGGGATTAGAGCTATAAAACTGCACTGATTACTGTGTAAATGTGACTGGCAGGGAAGGGGTTAACACTAGGGGGCTCTGAAGGGGTTAATATGTTCCCTAAAGTGTGTTCTAACTGTAGGGGGGAGGGGACTCACAAGGGGAGGAGACAGATCGGTGTTCCTCTGTACTGGGAACACACATCGGTCTCCTCACCGCTGACAGGAGGTGGATCTGTGTGTTTACACCCCATCATTACACACACAGATCCACACTCCTGCTGCTAACCCCAGGCATCGCGGCCGCCGGGCACGTGCGCCGGGTCACGGGCGGTGCCGCGCGCCCTAGATTGCCGGGAAGAAAGGACGTCATACGACGTCCACCCGGATCGAGGGAGGGATCCTGCCGGCGTCATTTTACAATGGCCCGGTAAGGAAGAGGTTAAACACATTGGGGTAGATTCAGGTACCTTTTGCGGCGGCGTATCTCCAGATACGCCGGTGTAATTTGAATTCCGCGCCCGCGTAGCGTTACGCCAATTCACAAAGGCAGTTACGCTGAAAAAATAGGCTTCCTCCACCAACGTAACTTGATTGCGGCGGCGTAGAATTGTGTGCAATATAACTTTGGCCGCTAGGGGCGCTTCCGTTGTTGTCGGCGTAGAATATGCTAATTTCTTAGATACGTTGATTCACAAACGTACGTGCGCCCGGCGTTCGTTTTTTTACGTTAAGACTTTTTCGGCGTAAGGCTGCTCCTGCTATTAGGAGGCGCAGCCAATGTTAAGTATGGACGTCGTTCCCGCGTTGCGATTTGAAAATTTTACATCGTTTGCGTAAGTCGTCCGTGAATGGCGCTGGAGGTCATTTACGTTCACGTCGAAACCAATGACGTCCTTGCGACGTCATTTACCGCAATGCACGTCTGGAAATTTTAGGGACGGCGCATGCGCAGTACGTTCGGCGCGGGAACGCACCTAATTTAAATGATCCACTCCCCCTACCGGATCATTTGAATTACGCGCGCTTACGCCGGCCCCTTTTACGCTACGCCGCCGCAACTTACGGAACAAGTGCTTTGTGAATACAGCGCTTGCTCCTGTAAGTTACGGCGGCGTAGCGTAAATACGATACGCTGCGCCGCCGTATCATTGCGCGCCCCTACCTGAATCTACCCCATTTGCTGTTCACGAAAAGCCGCCGAAGACGTTCCGCATCTCATTTACGGTCTTTTGCTCTTTCCCGGAACAGAAAGGAGATCCTGCTATGCCTCGTACACACGATCGGATATCTGATGGAATCTAAACCGATGGATTTTTTCGTCGGATATCCGATGAAGCTGACTTTCATCAGTCTTGCCTACACACCACTGGTTAAAAATCCGATCGCGTCCAACGCGGTGACGTAAAACACTACGACGTGCTGAGAAAAACGAAGTTCAATGCTTCCGAGCATGCGTCGACTTGATTCTGAGCATGCGTGGATTTTTGACTGATGGATTTCCCCACAGACGATCGTTTTTTTCTATCTGTTTTTTTAACTGGTTGCCGACCGCCGCATGTACATATACGTCCACAGAATGGCACGTACAGGCATATGGGCGTACATGTACATCCCTGCCTTTCCTGAGCGATCCGGGACGACGGCGCAGCTATACGTTTATAGCCGCTCCGTCGCGATCGCTCCCCGGAGCTGAAGAACGGGGAGAGCCGTATGTAAACACACCTTCCCCGTGCTTCACTATGGCGGCTGCATCGATCGTGTGATCCCTTTTATAGGGAGACTCGATCGATGACGTCACACCTACAGCCACACCCCCCTACAGTTGTAAACACACACTAGGTGAACCCTAACTCCTACAGCGCCCCCTGTGGTTAACTCCCAAACTGCAACTGTCATTTTCACAATAAACAATGCAATTTAAATGCATTTTTTGCTGTGAAAATGACAATGGTCCCAAAAATGTGTCAAAATTGTCCGAAGTGTCCGCCATAATGTCGCAGTCACGAAAAAAATTGCTGATCGCCGCCATTAGTAGTAAAAAAAAATATTTAATAAAAATGCAATAAAACTATCCCCTATTTTGTAAACGCTATCAATTTTGCGCAAACCAACCGATAAACGCTTATTGCGATTTTTTTTACCAAAAATATGTAGAAGAATACGTATCGGCCTAAACTGAGGGAAAAAAATATTTTATATATGTTTTTGGGGGATATTTATTATAGCAAAAAGTAAAAAATATTGCATTTTTTTCAAAATTGTCGCTCTATTTTTGTTTATAGCGCAAAAAATAAAAACCGCAGAGGTGATCAAATACCACCAAAAGAAAGCTCTATTTGTGGGGAAAAAAGGACGCCAATTTTGTTTGGGAGCCACGTCGCACGACCGCGCAATTGTCTGTTAAAGCGACGCAGTGCCGAATCGCAAAACCTGGCCTGGGCATTTAGCAACAAAATGGTCCGGGGCTTAAGTGGTTAACCATAAGACAAATTTAAAACAGGTCCTGTTTTTTTTTTCACCGATGGGAAACAAAACTGATGGGGTCCACACACGATCGGTTCGTCCGACGAAAGCGGTCCATCGGTCTGTTTTCATCAGATGAACCGATCGTGTGTACCGGGCATTAGAGTATAATCTATATTCCAGAGCAAAGGGCTGATCCCCCCTCCCCCCCCCCTCTTTGCGCCTCTTTGTGACAATTGTTTTGCAGGTTTATTTCACCGAAAATCAGGGACAATTGTAGAAAACGAGCCGCAGATGAGAAGTGACAACCGCCATCATCTCAGGAGGAGGCGGCAAGGAGAAGACTGCCTGCAGACACAGCAATTCATGTACGGCCGGAGGAGCAGGAAGGCGTTTAACCACTTAAGACCCGGACCTAAAGGACCTGGCCAGTTTTTGTGATTCGGCACTGCGTCGCTTTAACTGACGATTGCGCGGTCGTGCGACGTGGCTCCCAAACAAAATTGGCGTCCTTTTTTCCCCCACAAATAGAGCTTTCTTTTGGTGGTATTTGATCACCTCTGCGGTTTTTATTTTTTGCGCTATAAACAGAAATAGAGCGACAATTTTGAAAAAAAAGCAATATTTTTTACTTTTTGCTGTAATAAATATCCCCCAAAAATATATAAAAATATATTTTTTTTCCTCAGTTTAGGCCGATACGTATTCTTCTACATATTTTTGGTAAAAAAAATCGCAATAAGCGTTTATCGGTTGGTTTGCGCAAAATTTATAGCGTTTACAAAATAGGGGATAGTTTTATTGCATTTTTATAAAAAAAAATGTTTACTACTAATGGCGGCGATCAGCGATTTTTTTCGTGACTGCGACATTATGGCGGACACTTCGGACAATTTTGACACATTTTTGGGACCGTTGTCATTTTCACAGCAAAAAATGCATTTAAATTGCATGGTTTATTGTGAAAATGACAGTTGCAGTTTGGGAGTTAACCACAGGGGGCGCTGTAGGAGTTAGGGTTCACCTAGTGTGTGTTTACATCTGTAGGGGGGTGTGGCTGTAGGACTGACGTCATCGATCGAGTCTCCCTATAAAAGGGATCACTCGATCGATGCGCCGTCACAGTGAAGCACGGGGAAGCCGTGTTTACATACGGCTCTCCCCGTTCTTCAGCTCCGGGGAGCGATCGCGACGGAGCGGCTATAAACGAATAGTCGCGCCGTCGTCCCGGATCGCTCCCCGCAGGAATCCGACCGCCGCATGTAGCGGGGGGGGGGGTCCCGATCGGACCCCCCACCCGCTAGAAGGCAGGGACGTACAGGTACACCCATTTGCCTGTACGTGCCATTCTGTGGACGTACATATACATGCGGCGGTCGGGAAGTGGTTAACCACTTCCATACCAGGCACTTACGCACCTTCCTGCCCAGACCAATTTTCAGCTTTCAGCGCTGTCGCAATTTGAATGACAATTGCGCGGTCATGCTACACTGTACCCAAACAATTTTTTTATGAATTTGGCCCCACAAATAGAGATTTATTTTGGTGGTATTTGATCACCTCTGCGATTTTTATTTTTTGCGCAACAACTAAAAAAAGACCAAAATTTTTGAAAAAAATTAAGTTTTTATTTTTTTCTGTTATTTTTTGATATGGCGGCACTGATGGGCACCGATGAGGTGGCACTGATGGGCACCGATAGGCGGCACTGATGGGCACTGATAGGCGGCCCTGGTATGCTGCACTGATGGGCACTCATAGGCGGCACTGATGGGCACTTATGGGTGGCACTGATGGGTACTTATGGGTGGCACAGATGGGCACTGATAGGTGGGCACTGGGCATAGATGGGCACTAAGAGGTGGCACTGATGGACACTGGGTGGCACTGATGGACACTGAGGGGTGGCACTGATGGCATTGCTGGCCATCATTTGAGCCAGTGCCCATGTTGCCAGTCAGTGCCCATTTGTGGGCACTGATTGGCATCGATTGTGTTATTTTTTTATTTTTTTTATTGGTGTTATTTTTTGTTTTGTTTTTTGCTCTATTGAGCACCGGGGGGCACTCCCTGGTGGTCCAGTGTTGGCATCCGAGGGGGGGGGGCTGCGCTGATAAACAATCAGCGCGAACCCCCCCTGTCAGCCAATCGGGTGACCGGGTGAATCAGTGTTACAACAGCAAAGATTGATTCGCTGTTTGTAACACACCTGGGTGGGCTTGGAGCGCACTCTCTGCGTCCAGAGCACACCCTATATTGAAGCCTATAAGAGCCTCTGGCTCTAATCGGTAAAAAAAAAAACACACCCTCCGCACTGGAATCCATGCGCCGGTGTCCTGAAAGGGACCGGACGCATGGATAGGGGAGGTGGCGATGGACAGGGGGGGATGCGGCCGTGTGCCCTTAATGGATGGGCCGCCCCTGGACGTGTCCTAATGCCAGTGGGGAAAAAAACACACACAATGGTGCGCCACTTGCAAAGTGTGATTTTTCCACCACTCCCGGAGAAACAACCCCGGGGGGCACATCACTGAGAGCTCCTTGCCCCTCCTAGCCCCTGGCCAAAAAAATATATTGCCCATTTCGGCCAGAAAACCTTTAACCACTTAAGGACCGCCTCCTGCACATATACGTCGGCAGAATGGCACGGCTGAGCACGTCAACGTATATGTACGTTGCCCTTTAAGCCCAGCCATGGGGTCGCGGGCGCGCGCCCGAGGCCCGGTCCGAAGCTCCGTGACCGCGGGCCCCGCGGACCCGATCGCCGCTGGAGTCCCATGATCAGTCCCCGGAGCTGAAGAACGGGGAGAGCCGTGTGTAAACACACCTTCCCCGTTCTTCACTGTGGCGCCGTCATCGATCGTGTGTTCCCTTTTATGGGGGGGACACAATCGATGACGTCACACCTACAGCCACACCCACCTACAGTTGTAAACACACTTCAGGTCACATATAACCCCATCAGCGCCCCCTAGTGGTTAACTCCCAAACTGCAATTGTCATTTTCACAGTAATCAGTGCATTTTTATAGCATTTTTTTCTGTGAAAATGACAATGGTCCCAAAAATGTGTCAAAATTGTCCGAAGTGTCCGCCATAATGTCGCATTTTGTAAACGCTAAAAATTGTGCGCAAACCAACCGATAAACGATTATTGCGTTATTTTTTTACCAAAAATATGTAGAAGAATACGTATCGGCCTAAACTGAGGGAAAAAAAATGTTTTTATATATATATTTTTGGGGGATATTTATTATAGCAAAAAGTAAAAAATATTTAGCTAGATTCAGGATGGCGAGCGCATAGTTGCGGCGGCGTAGCGTATGGCATTTACACTACGCCGCCGTAAGTTAGCGAGACAAGTACACGATTCACAAATTACTTGCCAGCTAAGTTACAGCGGCGTAGCGTAAATGCGGCGGCGTAAGCGCGCCTAATTCAAAATAGGCTGAGGGGGCGTGTTTTATGCTAATTTGGGTTGACCTGACATGATTGACGTATTTTTGGAACGGCGCATGTGCTGTCCGTGTACATATCCCAGTGTGCATTGCGGCTAAGTACGCTGCACGGTCCTATTAATTTTGACGTGGACGTAAATTACGTAAAACCCTATTCACGGACGACTTATGTAAACGATGTAAAATTTTCAAATTTCGACGCGGGAACGACGGCCATACTTAACATTACTATTCCAGCTATTTGATGGCATAACTTTAGGCCTGATAATGTGTTACGTAAACGGCGTATCTGTACTGCGTCGGCCGGGCGTACGTTCGTGAATAGGCGTATCTAGTGATTTACATATTCTACGCCGACCGCAATGGAAGCGCCAAATAGCGGTCAGCCTAAAAATTACACTTTAGGATACGACGGTGTAAGACACTTACGCCGCTCGTATCTGAGCCTAATTTAAGCGTATCTGGTTACCAGAATACGCTTAAATTAGCGCCGACGCAAATTCAGACTTAGGCTGGCGTATCTACTGATATCTACTGATACGCCAGCCTAAGTCTCTCTGAATCTAGCTAATTTTTTTCAAAATTGTCGCTCTATTTTTGTTTATAGCGCAAGAAATAAAAACCGCAGAGGTGATCAAATACCACCAAAAGAAAGCTCTATTTGTGGGGAAAAAAAGGACGCCGATTTTGTTTGGGAGCCACGTCGCACGACTGCGCAATTGTCAGTTAAAGCGACGCAGCGCCGAATCGCAATAAATGGCGAGTTCCTTTACCTGCATTTTGGTCCGGGACTTAAGTGGTTAATCGCTACATTTGCAGAAGAGCGCGTTCTGTTTAAAAGACAACAGACTTGCTGGAAATTAGAAGAAAGAAAGGTTAAAAAAAGAAAAATAATGCAGCCGTACATCTAAGAACCGGTAGGCTGCAATATAATACAGGTTTGCTTTAAGTCAATTGTATTTTTAAAAAAAAAATGTAATAAAAGTACAAACAGCAAGCCATTGCAGTCCTTTGTTGTATGAACACCTACACGTGCCGCGCCGGCCGTATAACGCAGGAAAGATCCCCTCCCTGTATAACGAGAGGAGTCAGTGCCGGGAATGACAAATGGCTCCGCACCGCCAGGAGGCCGCTGCCAAGTGCTGGCCCCCCGCGGCGCCCCCTGTAAGAGCGGACGTTTCAGCTAATGGCCGCCGTACTGTTAAACCCATCTTCCGTAATGACACGCACGCCAAAAGCCACAAATCACGATGTCATCTGTCGCACTCCGCGAGCCGGCGGGACTCTAATCGCTCGCTCCGAACACCTACGTTTGCCGCAGATTGCAGTCACGTTTCAGCCCTGCTGGCGGCTCGGATGCTATCTGTACCCTGCCGAGGCGGAAATGCAGCTGAACGCTCAATCGCAGGATACGGCCCCCTCCGTCTGCTATAGGAACTACAACCCCCAGCGTTGCCTGCATGTATGGGGGTTGTAGTCCCACAACTACAGAGACGACTATTGATGGAGGGTGCGCATTAGAATTTGCAATATATTACCAAAAGTATTGGGACGCCTGCCTTTACACGCACATGAATTTTAATGGCATCCCAGTCTTAGTCCGTAGGTCTAAGGTCTCAAGGCCATCTGAAAAAGTGAACCCCAGTGCCACCAGCAGGTGAACTCAACCCTGACAGCAGGCCTTCTTAAATACCCAGAGTCAGCCCAGTTGGGAAGGAGTTAGAGTTGTTCAGAGCCTTTGAGGGAGCTCCCCAGTCTGGGGTGGCTGGGGTTGACCTTGGGGCTGGGCTCGGGTGCAGACTGGGCCCCATAAGAAATCATGGGAGGTGTCCTGAAAAAGACGCACAGGAGAGAGCATCTTCCGGGCAAGTCTACAGAGAGAGGAACAACTGGTCGCAGCCAGGGGGGCTGATGAGGGAGGCACAGTCTGGAGGACTGAGGAGGTATACCTTAGAAGACTGGGAGAATTCAGTCTGGGGTGGGTGCAGAGCCAGAGGAATGGACTGTGGTGTCATGGGCAGTGGAGACGGGCAGCTGCAGCCAAGAGGGTTGGCAGGGCCTGAAAGTGGGTTACTGGGCTCAGTAGCCAAAGTTAGGACAGGTAGCACCAAGAACCTTTTATTGCTACACTATAGGTGCCCGCGGTCCCTGCCTGCAAAAGGCAGTTGCTAAGGTCTGGCTGAGCCAGTGTCAGGCCTAACCTAGCTGTACCTGGAAGCTCAAGCAAGTAAAGTTCTGGAGGAGCTGAAAAGTGATAGTCTGCAGTAAGAGTTGTACTGGAAGAAAGATTGGCGTGCAGGGATGGACTGGCCATTGGGACTACAGGGAGTTTCCCGGTGGGCCGATGGCTCAGTGGGCCGGCTTCAGTGATAGCGGACCGCCGCCCCCCTCCACTCCTCTGTCTCTCCCTTCCCACAGCGCTCACCTCCTCTCCCTCCCCGCATCACTCACCTGGGGGGAACAGAGAAGCAAGAGGAGGACCAGAGGGGCAGGGGGGCAATAGAGGAGCATGGAGGGAGGGGACAGACAGCTGACTCAACAGCTATGGCCTGGGAGTTTCTCACTTCTGCCTAATCTTGTCCCATAAGGGGGGGCACCGAACTGATCCTTTCCCCCGGGTGAAATAATGTCTAGCTTCCCCACTGGTACTGCCTATAAGAGTACCAGTACCAGCCATTCAACTCTAATAAAGTAGAACAGCTAGTGAAGGGGGAGAGGGGGCTTGGGTGGCTGGGGGGGTGCGGGAGTTGTCCGGCCGCCATGGGAGAGACCTGTCAAAGTGGGCCAGTCTGGATGAAGTCCAGGGCCAAATTTTTGTCCCAGTCCAGCCCGTGTATATACAGGAGTGTATATAGTTAGTCCCAAGCAAATTCCCACTATCTTCAATGGGCATCCCACACTTCCCTTACCCCATCCAAGTTTACTCTCCTCAAAAAAAAAAACATAAAAACATAAAAACAAAGCATATGGACGGTTCATTGTCTTGGAGCGTCTGAGGTAGACATGTGCACAACAAAAAATGTAGTTTCCTGTTGTCTCGTTTCCGTAAGAGTTTTCATATTCGGACTCTTTGGCATAGTAAAAAGGTAGAAAAAGGGTTAATGGTATCTGAAGCTTCTACCAGTGACCGCTGTCCTCATCCTCCTCTTCCTCCATCCATAGAAATGTGCCAGGGGCGTAAGATGACGATCCCGCCAACATCCATATTCATTAGGCTTTCTCTCGAAAAATTTACAGGAAGAAAAAAAAATAACACACAACATGAAAGCGTTGATTCCAGCCGAGAGATACAAACTAATGAGTACGCGGTTCACAAGGTTTCCCTTTTAATGCACATCATAGGCTTTCAGCGGCGGGACTGAGCACTGCGAGCCAGGCAGGGGTCACCAGGACGGGCCTCTCCCTTCATCTCTGGTGCTGCGAGGCGAGATTCACGACCGGTTCTCTTCTTAATGAGCCAATGCCTCCTTTAGGAAAGGTCGTTGTGTTTACATGACCGGCCTCTGATGGGATGGCGTGACGCGGGCAATGCCGACTGCATAGGATAGCAATTTAGATGTTGGAGTGTCCAAAATCCTGCATGTCTCCTGCATCAGAACCAGGATAGCGGCCAGAAATCCAGGACTGGTAGGTGTTTGTTGTGCTATCAGAGGATTTAACAGTCGTGGAGTAAAAAAGTGCGCAGTGCCCCGCCCCCCAACAGGTGGCTGAAATAAATATAATTTAATTGGGTTCAAACTGCTACTGTCACAGTATTCTAATCACATCATTATCTACAATCGCTTTTTTTTCAGTAGGGCTGAGCAAAATCTGCTGTTTAAATTTCTTTGATATTTTCAGTAAAAATTTGGGTAAAATGTTCTCCATTTTAAATGCATCAGAGGAAATGGGAAAGGCAAGATAGGACTGAGAAAATCTGCTGTTTAAAAATCCTTGAAAATTTCAGTAAAAAATTGCAAATTTGGGTAAAATGTTTTCCATTATAGATGCATCAGAGCAAATGGGAAAGGCAAGATAGGGCTGAGAAAAATCTGCTGTTTAAAAATCCTTGAAAATTTCAGTAAAAAAACTGCAAATTTTGGTAAAATGTTCTTTATTTTAAATACATAAGAGCCAATGGGAAAGGCAAGATAGGACTGAGAAAAATCTGCTGTTTAAAAATCCTTGAAAATTTCAGTAAAAAATTGCAAATTTTGGTAAAATGTTCTCCATTTTAAATGCATCAGAGCCAATGGGAAAGGCAAGATAGGGCTGAGAAAAATCTGCTGTTTAAAAATTCTTGAAATTTTCAGTAAAAAATTTAAAATTTTGGTAAATTTTCTCCATTTTAAATGCATCAGAGCCAATAGGAAAGGCAAGATAGGGCTGAGAAAAATCTGCTGTTTAAAAATCCTTGAAAATTTCAGTAAAAAATTGCAAATTTTGGTAAAATGTTCTCCATTTTTAAATGCATCAGAGCCAATGGGAAAAGCGAGACAGGGCTGAGAAAAATCTGCTGTTTAAAAATCCTTGAAAATTTCAGTAAAAATTGCAAATTTTGGTAAAATTGTATCCATTTTAAATGCATTAGAGCCAATGGGAAAAGCGAGACAGGGCTGAGAAAAATCTGCTGTTTAAAAATCCTTAAAAAATGTCAGTAAAAAATTGCAAATTTTGGTAAAATGTTCTCCATTTTAAATACATCAGAGCCAATGGGGAAGGCAAGATAGGGCTGAGAAAAAATCTGCTGTTTAAAAATCCTTGAAAATTTCATTAAAAATTGCAAATTTTGGTAACATTTTCTCCATTTTAAATGCATTAGAGCCAATGGGAAAGGCAAGATAAAATCAACAATCACCATATTTTTTATAAAATTTGCTGTTTCTACCTTTTTTTTATTCTTCATTGCATCTCAGTGCAGCCTCTTTGTAGGCACTTTTGGGTACAGCTGTGCATGGTAGCCAATCAGCTTCCAACTTGTGTTGCGTTTACATGACCAGCCTTTGATGGGATGTCCCGACCAGGCAATGCCGTCCAGTCAGGATAGCAATTTAGATGTTGGAGTGTCCAAAATCCTGCATGCCTTCTGCATCAGAACCAGGATAACGGCCAGAAATCCAGGACTGGTAGGTGTTTATTGTGCTGTCAGAGGATTTAACATTCGTGGAGTAAAAAAGTGTGCAGTGCCCCGCCCCCCAACAGGTGGCTGAAATAAATATAATTTAATTGGGTTCAAACTGCTACTGTCACAGTATTCTAATCACATCATTATCTACAATATCTTTTTTTTCAGTAGGGCAAAATCCGCTGTTTAAATTCCTTGATATTTTCAGTAAAAATGTTGGTAAAATTTTCTCTATTTTAAATGCATCAGAGCCAATGGGAAAGGCAAGATAGGGCTGAGAAAAATCTGCTGTTTAAAAATCCTTGAAAATTTCAGTAAAAAATTGCAAATTTTGGTAAAATTTTCTCCATTTTAAATGCATCAGAGCCAATGGGAAAGGCAAGATAGGGCTGAGAAAAATCTGCTGTTTAAAAATCCTTGAAAATTTCAGTAAAAAAACCATAGAGCACTATTTCCCCCACTGACACCAACAATAGGGCACTATTAACCCCCCCCCCCCCCCCGCTGACAACAACAATAGAGCACTATTTCCCCCACTGACACCAACAATAGAGCACTATTTCCCCCACTGACACCAACAATAGGGCACTATTTCCCCCACTGACACCAACAATAGGGCACTATTTCCCCCACTGACACCAACAATAGGGCACTATTTCCCCCACTGACACCAACAATAAGGCACTATTTCCCCCACTGACACCAACAATAGGGCACTATTTCCCCCACTGACACCAACAATAGGGCACTATTTCCCCCACTGACACCAACAATAGGGCACTATTTCCCCCACTGACACCAACAATAGGGCACTATTTCCCTCACTGACACCAACAATAAGGCACTATTTCCCTCACTGACACCAACAATAAGGCACTATTTCCCCCACTGACACCAACAATAGGGCACTATTTCCCCACTGACACCAACAATAAGGCACTATTTCCCCCACTGACACCAACAATAAGGCACTATTTCCCCCACTGACACCAACAAAAGAGCACTATTTCCCCACTGACACCAACAATATGGCACTATTTCCCCCACTGACACCAACAATAGGGCACTATTTCCCCCACTGACACCAACAATAAGGCACTATTTCCCCCACTGACACCAACAATAAGGCACTATTTCCCCCACTGACACCAACAATAGGGCACTATTTCCCCCACTGACACCAACAATAGGGCACTATTTCCCCCACTGACACCAACAATAAGGCACTATTTCCCCCACTGACACCAACAATAGGGCACTATTTCTCCCACTGACACCAACAATAGGGCACTATTTCCCCACTGACACCAACAATAAGGCACTATTTCCCCCACTGACACCAACAATAGGGCACTATTTCCCCCACTGACACCAACAATAGGGCACTATTTCTCCCACTGACACCAACAATAGGGCACTATTTCCCCCACTGACACCAACAATAGGGCACTATTTCTCCCACTGACACCCACAATAGGGAATTATCCAGCAGATCAATCTCATCCTCCCTGCCATGGCCCCGAGGTGCCGGGCTCAGCGGTGCTACCAGAAAACATGACATGTGCCGCGCACGGGAGACAAGCAGCCGCTTTCTGTGTCACCGCCGTCTGTCACGCCGCGTCTCGTCCTTGCACAGGAGCGCACGCGGGGGCCTCTCTTAATTATTTTGCTTCGCGTTTTTAAATTGCAAATTTCTACAGATAAAGCCTCCGGGGGGGAAGGGCGAGGGAAGAGCGGCGTGACAACGGAGCCGAGGGGCCGCGAACGGCGTGCTTTTTCATTAAAGAGGAGCAGCACCGTCCCGTCTTCCCTATTAATGAGGGTTTATTAGGCACAGGCGCCGGCTGCACCCTGCAAAGAGGAACCCATGGCGTAACTACGGCCTAAGGCAGACCGCGTGACCGCTACTGGTCCGTCCGCTTAACCACTTCAGCCCCGGACCATTATGCAGGTAACGGACTTTGCCCCTTTTTGCGATTCGGCACTGCGTCGCTTTAACTGACAATTGCGCGGTCGTGTGATGTGGCTCCCAAACAAAATTGGCGTCCTTTTTTTCCCACAAACAGAGCTTTCTTTTGGTGGTATTTGATCACCTCTGCGGTTTTTATTTTTTGCGCTATAAACAAAAATAGAGCGACAATTTAAAAAAAATTCAATATTTTTTACTTTTTGCTATAATAAATATCCCCAAAAAATATTTAAAATCATTTTTTTCTCTCAGTTTAGGCCGATACGCATTCTTCTACCTTCTAAGTCCGAATGCGCGCCGTTGTATATTTAAGCGTATTCTTGAAACCAGATACGCTTAAATTTGGCCAAGATACGACCGACGTAAGTCTCCTACGCCGTCGTATCTTATGTGCATATTTACGCTGGCCGCTAGGGGCGTGTACGTGGATTTACGCGTCGAATATGTAAATGAGCAAGATATGCCGATTCACGAACGTACGTACGCCCGGCTCACTAAGATACGCCATTTACGTAAGACATACGCCGGCTTAAAGATAAACCACCAAAAAGATGGCGCAGCCCATGCAAGGTATGGACGACGGAACAGCCGTCGGATTTTACGTCGTTTGCGTAAGCGTACGTGAATGGGGCTGGGCGTAGGTTACATTCACGTCGAAAGCATTGAGCCGGCGTCATTACGTAGGGAGTATTTGCGACGTGATTCTGAGCATGCACGCATGCGCCGTACGAATGGCCCTCATTTACATGGGGGTCA